>NW_024870974.1:0-472500 GCF_019054845.1 Dipodomys spectabilis | reverse complement strand
GCCTGGGGTGGTTTTGAACCGTGATCCTCAAGTCTCAGCTTCTTGAGTAGCTAGGATTACAAGCATGAGCCACAGGACCTGGCTAGCTTCCAGCTTTTTAAGTGTTAATTGGAGGTAAGACTCAAATGAACTTTCCTTCCCCAGAATGGCTTAGAACCAAGATCTCCAGATTTTCAGCCTCCTGAGTAGCTAGGATTACAGGTGTAAGCCGCTGACACCCAGTAAAAGTTTGTATTTTGTATTTTTGAAACACTATCCATTTTCTTGATAACTTCAAGTTGCAATTATATTCTAACATATTGGGATATTCTAACTTATATATTCTAACACATTACTTACATATTCTAATGTTAGGTTCTTTATGCTCATCTCAAGGATTTCATGTCAGGTAATAGAATCTGAAGATGACAAAATAAATGTTTCTAAAACTTAAATCATAATAAACAAATTGACATTGGTCTTACTCATACTTATTACCTGGGATCAGATTATAAGATACAGATTACCAACAATCTGAGAAAAATCACATAGTAAGTCATTTTTACAGTGTTCAGCTCTTACATTTTTCTCATTCTCCTTTCTTTTTTGATCTACCTATTCACCTCTCTACCCTCTCTGCCCTTTAGAAGCAAAGCAAGTCTTTGTGATTCAAGTAAATTCTTCCCGGATTTGGATACTTCAGGATAAGTAGGAGCAAAATGAAAACATAAGAAGACAGGGATAAAATTAGCAAGCTATCTCCTTACAAGGAGATTCCAAACAAATATGGATCTTGTTTTTCATTCCCATAACCATTTCAGAGTAGGGGACTAATCAATTCCAAATTTTACTATCACATGATTAAGGAAAAATATGTTTCTCAGAAACCCAAACTATGAAGATAAAAAACAAGTTCTTCCAACTCTTTCTTTAGAAGTTACTCTGAATGAAGTAAGAAGGTTCTCAAAAAAAAAAAAAAAAGAAGCCTATAAGATAAATAAAAAACAATCAGCATAGAATAGGTCAAGACTGTAAAAGCTACTGGAAGTTGAATAAAACTCTGGTGGGAACTAGTCGATGCATTGACTTTGGTTGTAGGTGGCTCAGCAGCATGAGGAATAACAAGGAATGTTCAGCATTAATTGAAGGCAGTTTGAAGAAGGAAAATGAGTCAGGACTGTTTCTTAAGTTCTGTGGTTACTGCAATCAACGGATGTTCTTCCACCAGAAAGTCAACCCAGCATTAATGGATTCTAAAAGACAGTGCATTTAAATCTAAATTCTTCAGCTCATTGAATAAGTTGAAGCCTGCATTATCTGATATTTAAAAAATATAATTACAAACTAAGGATTTAAACTACAAGAAGAGTCATTATGAATCAAAGGAAAACTTGGGGATACTATGATTAAATACAATATGGAGATAAATACATGCTACTTTTACTTGGTTTGTATTTTAATCAAATGTGTATATATTTGAATTGTGACGATACTTCCTGGCTCTTATCAAGGACTGCATGGATTTTTGTTGGTGGTGGTGGTAGTAGTTTGTTTATTAATGCCAGTACTATGGCTTGAACTCAGGACTAAGTGCTATACTTTAGCTTTTTGACTCAAGACTGGATCTTGACCACTTGAATCACAACTCCACCTCTGGGGCTGGGAAGGTGGCTTAGTGGTAGAGAGCTTGCCTTGCATGCCTGAGGCCCTGGGTTCGATTCCTCAGCACCACATAAGCAAAAAAAAGAAAAAAGCCGGAAGTGGCACTGTGGCTCAAGTGGTAGAGCACTAGCCTTGAGCTGAAGAGCTGAGGGACAGCGCCCAGGCCCAGAGTTCAGGCCCCAGGACCGGACCCAAAAAAAGCAAAAACAAAAACAAAACAAAAAAACAACTCCACTTCTGGCTTTTTGATGGTTAATTGAAAATTAGAATCTCAAGTTGACAAACTTATCAGACTGCTTGTGGAGAACCAGTTATGGTTGCTGATGCTCAAAAAATCTGATAATTCTATTGTTTTACGGAATCCTGAAAAAACTTGTAAGATGCTTTTTGATATTATATAACATGAGCACTTAATTTTTTTTAAAGTCCTGAATTTACCTTTAAAGAATACATAGAAAAAATTGAAATAAAATATCTAATACTAGTCTAGGCATAAAGCTTTAAGGATAAACAAACAAAAAGTATTGCCCAAGCATCAAGACAGAAAAAGAGATTCAACTATAAGAACAGAAAATTCAAGCTGTTGTCTGATTTCTCCATAGAAAACAAGCAGTACCAGAGCAGTTATACATTGTTGATAAAGTTGATTCAAGAATATAATACCAAAAGAAAAATTTATTCAAGTAGAAAGACAGCAGACAGCTACTTTTAAACATTAAAAATAACAGAAAATGCAACAGTCATAAGTTTATATTGATAAAAATTTTTGCAAGTTGACAGTGTAGCTCAGGAGGTAGAGCACATAAAGCATCAGATACTAAGTTGGAGTCTCTGTCTCAAAGAAAGAAAGAAAGAAAAAGAAAGAAAGAGAGGAGGGAGGGAAAAAAGGAAGGAAGGAAGGAAGGAAGGAAGGAAGGAAGGAAGGAAGGAAGGAAGGAAGGAAGGAAGGAAGGAAGGAAGGAAGGGCAACCCCAAAAATCTCAGCCAGAAAACTAAAGGAAGAAAGGAAGGGAGGAAGGGAGGAAAGGAGCATGGGAGGGAGGGAGGGATGGAAAGAAAGATAGGAAGGAAGGTAGGGAGAGAAAGAAAGAAAATTGTTGAAAATTTAATGCCAAACCCAATCATTTAAGAAAATAAGTACAAGAATAATCATTCTTAAATATTACTACTAGAATGTTAATTTTAATTCTTGGTCTTTTATAGGACCTGCTACTGTTTTTTATCATTGCAGTTAAAATGAACCTCTACTTCTATTTACTTTCTGGCTCTGAACATTACTACAGAGAAATCAGAAGTCATAATTTTCTTCTGAATATTGTGCTTATTCTTTTCCTCTGTGGTGCTTAGATGGATTTCCAGGTGGAATGCCTTTTCTGAATGAAAGTTCACAACTAAGTTTCAATGACTGCATACTCTGGTTAGAAAGAGAACAGAGTTGAGCCACTTTCAGATTTCACTGGACCTCATATAAAAGTCAAAGATATATAGTCAAGCAGGGCTGGCATTCCTGAAAATAATAGTGTATGGATCTGCAGGGTGGAATGTAATTGGTGAACAACCTTCCCTGAGGCATTTATCCCTGGATCTACCACCATGCTCTCATGGCAGCCTCATCTCCTAGACAATGAGTGATACCATGGAGGGACCCAAGCAGGACTGTTCCCATGACACCTAGCACTGACTTTCTAATGGATATCTTTGGATTCGAGATTCTGAATGGCCTGGTAAGTCTGAAACACTATACATCCTCCCTTTCCTTTCTCCCATCACAGATATTAGACCTGCATCTTCCACTTGGGCAAGCAGAGGGAAAGCAGAGGGAAAGATGAGCATGAATCTCTGAAATTAGATTATTTATCTAAAAACAGCAACAACCACAACAACAAATCCCCACCAAACAACACCAACAAAATTCCTTGAAAATGCTCTTTTCAACTGAAAGTCTTAAAACTCAGGATTCTATATTTGGTCAGAGTAATTCCATTTCCTTATCATTTCAGTCTATATGTTTAATTATTTTGTATGAGCATAGAATGATTAAGGGTATGTGGTTAAACGTAAAATAAGACTAATAGTTAATATAAAAAAGTTATAATATTGGGTGCTTTAACCTTATTCCTTTAACTTTCATATCATTTTGTGAGATACTAAATTTATTACTCTTTTTTGTACATATGGAGAAAATAAGGGAGAGAGAGGTGAAATAACTTTTTCAAGGCCACACAGCCAGGAAGCAAAAGAGTTGCAAGAGAACTAGGATTCAGAGCTAGGATTCAGACCCCAGCTATCTGGCCTCTCAGACATTAAAAGTGCCATAACTTGCTACTTTTCTTTCCTATACTTCATGAAGTGATCAGAAAATTCTTCCCACTTTTGTGCAAATAAACAAAAACTTCCCATTGCCCTAAAACTCAACAATCTGTCCTCATCTACAATTCCTGCAAGTTTCTTATTACCATACTTTGTGAATTATTGTATTTTCCCCACTCAGTTTTCTCCTTCATAATCTTGCCTCTTCTGGCTTTTCTCAACAAATACTCCAAATACCAAATACTCAACAAATAACTTCAAAACAAAATGTGTACCCTATTCATCAATAATTAAGCATTGAACACATAATATTTTTTTAAAAATAGACCAGTCCTTTATCCTCAAATGAAGTTGATAGCATAGTTTGAATTATATAAGCTAAATGCACATTTTTTAAAATAATGCTATGACTACATTATGGTTTGGGGATGAAATGTACCCAACAGGGTTATGTATTGGGAGCTGAATTGCCAGTTTTTTTGCAGGGGAAAGGGGCTAATTATTGGATCATGAGGGTTCTGATTTCATGAATGGATCCATCCACTGATGTTATACTCTAATGGCATTATTAGGGAGTGATATAGACGTTGGAAGATAGTTGTAACCATTGGAGCATGCCTTTAAAGGGTACATCTTGTCTTCTTTCCTGTCTCCCTCTGACCCTCTCCCGGCTGCTTTTATCTGTGTTGAGGCAGATAGTTTTAGTCTACCATTTGCCTCCCCAATACCCCCACCGAGACATTTGGTTTCATTTCGGGAACATAGCATTGGAACTGAATGGGCTGAAAACTCGGAAGCTCTGAAACAAAACCCATCTTTCCTCCTTTAATCCGGCTCAGTCAGGGATTTGTCACAGAAGTGAAAAAGTTGAGTTACACAAGAAAAACAACAACAACAGAAGAAGGAGTAACTAAAATCAATGGTGGTACATGCCTGTAATCTCAGCACTGGGGGTACAGTGGTAGGAAGACTGACAGTTTGAGGCCAACCTGGGCTCCATATTAAAAGTCTGAAAAAGGAAAGAGAGAGAAAGAGGAAAAGAAGAGGAAAGAGAGAGAAACAGAGACCGAAAGACAGAGACACAGAGGCACACAGGGAGAGACACAAGAGAGTCTAGGAAGAAACTTCTCCATTTGGAGAAGGTACTGCCTATTTCTCTATGCAAACATCTTAACAAAGGGCATTGTGAGAGGAAAGGGAACCCATTAAAGGTCTTCCGAAGGAGAAGGACAGTGATTGGAGATGAAAAAATGCTGGTCCAGATGTCATGGTAGCCATGGCGATAAGGACTCCATCAACTTCAGGGCTTAGTGATGCAGGAGCTGGCATGGGAGAATGGAAGGAAGAAAGGGTGTTCCTATGTGTAGAGATTAAACAAGTAGGAAGATGCTGATATTCTTTATAACAATGAGGGAAACTGTGTATTTGGTAGAAAAATCCAAGACACAAGTGAGGAACTTCTAATCAGTGTCCATCCAGTGGAAGAAGTCAATCAGGTGAGACACAAAAGTCTGACATCGAGTATGGCCCGTGAAGAGAGACTGAATCTCTTCATCCTCAGCAGCTAGGTGTGCATGAACTTTGCGTTCTCCAAATTCTCACAAACTTAGTGCCATTCTTTTGCTATTTATCACCTGAAACCTTTTTTTAAAAAATATTCTGAAGTACTTAGACGTCTCTATTTGAGGCTTTCTAAAATACTCAGATTGATAAAGTACCAAAGTCTTTCATAGCAACATCTTACCTATGACTCTTGGCCTTGAAGAGCTACAAGATGTTTCTAATCAGTTGTTCTATTCTGTGATTGATAAAACTCATTTTTGCACATGCAGTAACTCCAAACACCGATTTTTACAGTTCTGTTTAGTAGTTCAGTTATGAATATAAAGGAATATATGTAAAAAAATTGTAAAAGGGTTTTTGCCTGTTTTTCTTATCACCATCAATCACTAATACTACTCAAAGAAACAGACCTGATAAACAAACGAGTTTAAAGATTCCATATTACTATGTGGAAATTAAAAATAAATATGGGCTGGGATGTAGCTCAGGGCAAAATTCTTTACTAGCAAGATCAATGTCATAGGTTTGATCCCTAGTACTAAAAGAAGAAAAGATTTAAGAAATGCAGTTAAAAAAAAATAAATACTATCACTGTTTACAGGATCAATGGAGCAAAAGTTCCTCTGTAAATTTATATAACTACTGGAAATCTTTGGTAAAGGATATTGTTCACAAGAGACAAATTAGAAAAACTGTCAAATTCAAAAATATTTCTCAATCCCTCTCTGATAGAATTAAACACTCAAAATTGTCCTTCCCCTACCCTACCCTAGTCCTGGAGCATGAATAGAGAGCTGGGACCCTGTCACTGAGCCTCTTCATGCTCAAGGCTAGCACTCTACCACTTGAGCCACAGCACCACTTCCAGATTTTTCTGAGTGGTTTATTAGAGATAAGAGTCTCATGGAGTTTCCTGCCCAGGCTAGCTTCAAACCACAATCCTCAGATCACAGCCTCCTGAGTAGCTAGGATTACAGGTGTGAGCCACTGGCACCCAGTTTATTTTGTCATTTGTATGGACATACCTTAATACAATTTTCATATGCCAAATCTATGTATTTCACCTAAGATGGTTCTATGGATTTTTGCCTAAACATGTAACCATGTGAAAACATTTTCACGGTGGCAGTCCTGGTGTTTTCTCTTGCACTTCATTTACTATCTTTTCTTTTCCCTTTGGTTTTTAAGTGGGTTTACAGGAGGTTGTACTGTTCTGAACTTACGAACTGATTTTTAAAACTCTGCCAAACCCTCTTTCCCTCTGTGTAGTTTAAATGATCACCCAGTCTCTAGGCTGAAATGGAAGAAGTGACAGAAGTCACTCACCCTTGATGTTTATGTCCTCTAATGGGTGCTAGTGTTTGGTTACACATGATGTTATGTAGACTCCCAAGGGAAATTTGCAACATTGGTGTGCTAAGGTGGGTTGCTTAAGATCAGCCCAGGACTGCTGTTTTCTATCAGTAACCATCACGTCTATTTAGAATCAGTACCTGAAGCGTGCCAACTGCTGTACTTGGTTTCCTTGAAATATTTTTGAACAATTTTTAGGAAACTAAAAAAATGTAATTTTCAACATGAACCAATAAAATAAAAACAGATTTGTGATTGCTATGATCTTAATGGCCCCTGCTCCCTGCTTCCCCCACCTCTACCCCAGGTAAAAGTGTATCTCCTTGTCATGTTTAACCCCTTAAAGCCTGACCTGCTGACTCCATCAGCCAGGAGCACTGATACGCGGGGAGCGGCCACATGTCTCTCACATTATACTTAATTACTATATTGATATGAGAGAAAACCTACACGTGAGCTGTTACCTAATTTGGGACAACAATAATCATTATTATTAATAACAAATACATTAGTATGTAAAAGCACTGATGGAAGACAACCTATACATAATTGCATTCTCTCAACGGTTCTCTGAATCAGATAGTATAGTGGCTATTTTCCAAGGGAAGAAACTGAAGCTCCTCAGGCTGATGTCAGCTCCCTCACAGCTTCTCCCTGTGATGAACACCAGTCTCAGAAACCAGAGCAGCAATGCTTCCAGAGATATCAGCAAAAAATTCTGGGTTTTTTTTCCAACAGCTAAAATGTGGCAAACACCAAACTTGAACCCAGTTGCTTTTTGTATTGCAGATATTTTTGCAATAAATATCTATACGTTCCGCCCAAGTTTGACTTTGGTAGATAACATCTACCAAAATTCAATCCAGAAGACAGAGATGAAAGCTTTTAATTTTCAAACAAAACAGTTTTAAGAGCATTTCCAAAGGTAAAGACTGATTTTTTTTTCTCTCTCCAAATCTCTACACATTGGTACCACTGTACCAATACAAATGGTGCTATAAGCATTTCTGCTTACTTTTAATGATATTCCTTGGGGGAAAAATAATCTCCAGACTACATAAGAAGTATTTTATGAGAAAATGCATACTTTAACCTAGTTTTTGCCTCTTATGACATGCGGTGAATTTTCTCACTGACTTAGTTCTTTTTCCTTATTGTGTATTGCTTTACTTTATATATTTTTACATGGGTTTATCAGGTCCTAGAGAAGTTCATAAATCTGGTTTTGAGCAACAATTCCCACACAAAATGCCTACAGAAATAAAACTCCATAGTATTAAAGATCAGCAGAAGTTAATTCAAAAGAAAAAACGTCTTCTCCTTTCATTTAATACTTATTTTTTTATATGAACAGTGCTATATTTAAAGAAAAGTAAGGAGTGTGTGGCTGAATCTATAACCTTAAAGATCAGTACAACGTGACTAAACAGGCTGATAAGAGTTTTGGATTTGTAAGTAGAACATAAAACTAAAATTAAAAATAAAGGTCTCTTGTTAGACTCTTCAGGAAGAATCAAAACAGCATGAAGATTTTCAATGATCTGATTCCAGTGTCCTGCATCTTGTATATACATTTTTATAATTCGGGGAAGGGAAGGGATATAACAAAATGCTGAAATAAGGATACAGGATGACTCATGTAAGAATGAGATAATTAAGACACTATGTTGAAAATGAACTTTACAATTTTGGGGAGGGGAGGGAGGTGTTGGGGAGGTGGGAGGAAAGGGATGGTAGGGAAAAAACAAAGAAGGAGGAAATAATGCTCAATAAGAAATGTACTCATTACTCACGTAACTGTAACCCCTCTGTACAGTAGTTTTGCAATAAAAATGTATATTAAAAAAAGATAATATTTGAACAATCCCCTTCTTATACGGACTTAACAATTTGAGGAATGTGCTAGACTTTAAAAAAGTGTTTAGGGCTGGGAAGGTGGCTCAGTGGTAGAGTGCTTGCCTTGCATGCGTGAGGCCCTGGGTTCGATTCCTCAGCACCACATAAGCAAAAATAAAAAAGCCGGAAGTGGCGCTGTGGCTCAGGTGGTAGAGCGCTAGCCTTGAGCTGAAGAGCTGAAGGATAGCACCCAGGTCCAGAGTTCAGGCCCCATGACCAGAAAAAAAGAAGTGTTTGACTACTGGACTTGTAAGAACTGGCAATCTGTCAGCAAACAGGCTATTAAAGTTTAGCTTTTTCTGACGAAGAAAGAACAATTGCTTACTTTTTTATGTAACTGATAATAAAGGAACTTAGGCATATCCATTTGTATATGCATATTAAGAGATTATTACAGAGCTACATTGAATGAAACATTTGCTACTTGTATAGAAATTATTTTGAATCATGCATGCTATTCCGATATATATGTATGTTGACACATAGATGTAGCGTTCTATGTATGCACACATCTTCACATAGCTCAATTCTGTGTCATCTCCTTGTCATTCAAACATTTTGCCCCTGTTCAGCATCCTCAGGACGAATGTCGTTGAGGATTATTCCCTAACGTGTCCTTCTTTCCTGAAGATATGGATTAACATACATACCATTGCAATTTCAGTTCTCACACACAATTCAGTTTTCATTTATTTCTCACAATCACACACTTTATCTCTCTGGTGAAAAAAATCTTTCACAAAAATGATAATCCATTGCAATTGCAAGAATGAATCCTTTAAAAGTATTCACCATAACCATGATTGAAACGGAAAAAAAAATTAGCTAGCATAGATAAAATGCCTATTAACTAACTTGAGGACTCTTCTGTAACTTAAACCTTTTTGGGCATCAGACTAGCCATTGTAAAGTACAATTTCATTTATAGTCATATCACAGAATAAGATTGCTTTGGTTGACTATGAGATTACAGCCCTTCCACAAATGTGTGTTTTATAGCTACTGTTAGGTGTAAGCAATCATAGTTTAAAACTAGACGCAAACACACAAAAATCATCCAGTTGATTCAGGCAAGAGGCTCTTAGACAAGTTACTCTTCATTTGCCCATGTCAAGATAAGCAATGTTAACTTTCTCATTATTCATCAATAAAACAAGAAGGATGAAAAAATGGGAGGAAATTGAATGTGATAAATGCCAAATAAAAGGTTTGGGAAAAGAGACTGTAGAAGTTAGGTGGAGATTAAAATACAACATATCCTTGGGTCACTCAGTTAAAAGGCTGAGTACATTTATCAGAGAATATCTTTAGTGTTTGGTGAGCATGTTAATTATAGACCTAAGAATAGCCTGACACAGGAAACATAAACACCCAACCCTTATCATATATCATCACCAAGTATTATAAACTATCCTTGGAGAAACCGTGCCTTTTCCCAGCATAAAAAAATGTGTGAAATTTGGGGTCATGGTACCAGCCTGTTGAAGAAATTTTTACCCTGCTGCTACTCTTGTCAAACACAGCTTGCAATAAGTTTTAATAAAATGTGTTTTTATCCATATGCTTCACTGCCTAGGAAAACACAGCAGTATTGCCAATACACAAGGAAGTACGATATTCTACTTACAATGCACTATTAGTTCTTTTGGAATTTAACTACCCAAATGCACCAAATTGGTCCACGTGAAGGAATACACGGTGAGGACATACACTCCCTTCCAACACGTGACTCAATTCAACACAAGTGTTTGCTGACACAATACTAGAATGGTTTCAATACTATGGACTCAGAAATGCTCTAGGAAGCTAAGTCAGGCCACCCGGCATCACTTTGCTTGTTCACTCCAAAGTAAGGCAGTGTTCTTAGAAGCCAGAAGGGAGTTGAAGGAAAAGCAATACCCAAAGCCTTCCTTACTGCACATTTAATAAAGCAGACCTAAAGAAGTCATGAAACGTGCAGGAAACCTGTTTAGAATTTTAACACGGCTATCAAAAACTGGAAAGTATTAGCAACCAAAATGATCTGAATACTTACAGATGGTTATCACATAGGTAAGACAAAGACAAGATGGAACCAAATTCATAAATAAGGTGCATAAGAAATGGCCAATTAGCTGACAAAATTACGGGTGGAATGTGGATTTGAAAATAACCTCAGCGATAAGTATGGTTTTCAATTTTATTTTGCAATGGACACCCAAATATTTCAAGTTGGATACAAAATTTCCATCTTGGAAAACCCACAAACCTTCATAGAGACAGGTTTGCTGTAAAACTACCGAGACTCCTCCAGCTATTATTTTTCCTTGAAACCCTTCCAGGACCCCAAACTTATGTATGGTCTTGAAATATATTCTAAAGTAAGATATCTCAGCTGACTTTTATTAATATGTCTGTATTTTTCTTTGGAAAATTTTGAATTGAATTTATTTATCAGATGTGTTTATACACAAACATGCATGTGTAAACATAAATCTATATGTAATCATTAAAAATTGGGGGTACCGTGCAATGTTTCAATGCACGTATAAATTATATAATGTTTACATTGAGCTAACTGTGTCTACCTCATCAAACATATTTACCACATGATGAAAATATTTAAAATCATTTCTTCTAATCTCTTGAAATGTAGTGGATGTAATTTCTTTCAGTAATCACCTTACACACCTCAGCAGACAGATCTCATTCCTATCTGCAAATTATGACCCATCAGTCAACCTTCCCTACCTCCTTGACCCCTTAGTCTTTCCAGTGTCTGCTAACCATCATGCTACTCTCAAACTTCTCTGAGATGATTCCACCGATGAGTGAGACAATGTGACATTTGTCTTCCTGTGCCTGGATTATTTTTCTGAACTATGACTTTCCGGTTTTCACCATGTCATTGTATATGAAAGGATTTCCCCTGTTTTCTGGTTGACTAGTATTCCACTGAGTATATGTGCATTTTTCACTTATCGTTTGATAGATACCTCAGTTTCTCATGTTTTGGCTATTATGAATCCTGCTGCAATGAACACGAGGGTGCAGACTTCTCTTTTGACATGCTAATTTCATTTCCCTTGGATATATTTTCATTTTTCCTAGGAACCTCCATATACTGTTTTCCCTAACTTACATTCTTACCAACTCTGTACAAGTTCCCTTTCCTCCACATTTACACATCAGCAGTTGTCCATTTCATTATTATTTGATTAAGTGACCAAGGACAATTTTGAGAAACATTTGGTTTAGACTTACTGGATTATAAATTAGGGATTAAAAAAATAATTTTGAATATCTCTAAGTTATTGCTACTTATAGGAATGGTTCACAAATCCTTGTACCAAAAGTTTGTTGAGCCAGAAAGTACCTCCATGATTTGAAGATGGCCTTAGAGACCATACATGGAAATTATATAGGCAGTAGAACAAGGGGTAGGGAGGAAAAAAGAAAGAAGGGAACTGAAACTAGTTTCTGAGTAATTTTCCAATCATCAGAAACATAAAGTTATAGGAGGAGGATTTGTTTTCTTATTAACACCTAGGCAAAAATCTAAGTTCCCACTCATCAGGAAACAAGTACATTCTAGACATGCATAAAGTATAGCACATAGCTAGAGTAAAATAAACTAAAATACCCTAAATAATTTATTTCTTTTTGAAATTAGAAGCATATTACATTAGAAGACATTTTAGAATTCCTGCGTTTTTAGCACTCATCCTTGTAGCACTGCTTCATCTAAAATATTTGTGAGATCATTCCTCTAAACAGGCCAACATATTGGATCATGTCTCAGTGTGTATCTGACTCATTGTGGTCTGATGAAGGCTGAGACTTGCAGACAAACATCACTCAAAATTGCTACGGACACAGCAAATAAGTATGAAGAAACAAGTGTCCAGCAACAACGCCACACCTCTTCATCAATCAAGAAGTGTTTAATTACACTGACATGTAGATCAGGTGTTGATCTGGAACAAATAAATTACAACTTTTCCAGTTATCTTTAAACTTAGTTACAAAAACAACTGAGAAAACTCTGATTAAAAGTTAATGGAATACAAAATAAAAATGGTAAAAATGAACAAGGAATACTAGATTTTGTTGCTGTTAAGTAACAAAAAATGACAGTAGCAATACTCCAATAAGAGGAAGAGATACATTTTGAGACGCAATGAATGAACCTTTAAATTATTTCAAAATCTAATCAGTGAAAAATAATTCTTCATAGGCCTCACATTTAACTAACCAGGCACTTTACCCAAAGTTTGTGCCTATCTCTAGATTAAGTTTTGTAAATATACTGGAAAAGGCAATTTTGTTGACTTGACACAAAATACTGACAGGAATAGAATAACTCGAAAATCCACAGTAAGTATTTACAATAAGGACATAGTAGGAAAAAAACTTTGAAGAGCTGTGATAGTTCATAGTCCCAACATGAGAGGAAGTCAATAGCTTTCTCAAACTTAGGAATAGGCCTAAAATTTACACGGCCTTACTAAAATGATTTAGGAGGTTGAAAACTTTCAGATCCATCAATTTAAAAAAAGAAATGGTAATTAACTACTTCGAAAGATATTATCAATTACCTTACTATTTTTATTTCTTTTTATTTTTATTTTTGTCAGTCATGGGGCTTGAACTCTGGGCCTAGGAACTGTCCCTCAGCTCTTCAGCTCAAGGCTAGAGCTCTACCACTTGAGCTACAGCGTCACTTCAGGTTTTCTGACTGTTTATTGGAAATAAGAGTGTCACAGACTTTCCTGCCCGGGTTGGCTTTGAACCGCGATCCTCAGATCTCAGCCTCCTGAGTAGCTAGGATTACAGGCATGAGCCACCGGCGCCCGGCTCAACCTTCCTATTTTTAAAGTAACACCAAAATCATTGTCATGTGAAGAGAAAATACAGCATGAATATATATATATATATATATATATATATATATATAATTTTTGCCCTGTTTTTGCCAGTCCTGGGACTTGAACTCAGGGCTTGGACTCAGGAGAGCCTCTTTGTGCTCAAGGCTATTGCTCTACCACTTGAGCCACAGCACCACTTCCAGCTTTTTTTGGCTAGTTTATTGGAAATAAGAGTCTTATGTCTTTCCTGCTCAGCTGGCTACAAAGTGTGATCCTCAGATCTCAGCTTCCTGAGTAGCTTGTTTTACAGGTGAAAGCCACCAGAGCCCAGCTTGAAAAATATTTTTTATAAAATCTCAGGGAATTGTAGGTACATGTTTATGTGGACTTTGAAATGAAAAATTGGATTTTTAGATTTACATTTTTATTTTTGTGATTATTTTTCCTTACTCTAAATAATTGCTCACTTTGATAAATGATCGTCTAATTTTATAGTTTAATCTTGATTTTTTTTTTTACAAGAAGGGCCTTAATATTTAAGTTTCAAGTATCACAAAATCTAGATTTATATCCAGAATCCTCTAGATTTGCAATTACATGATCTGGATTCAATTTTCTGTTCAGCAATTTCCAGTAGAGTTAATATGAAACTATAATAAGAATGGTTCTTGTCATAACTTCTTGTGAAAATCAAATGAATCACACATATTGTAGGATATCATAATATGCAAATTTCCATAAGGTAAAGATGTGACTTCTATTAATGTGCAAATGAATTTCCTTTCAAAGTGATGATTGCACAAGACATGAATCTGCATCTATATTAAGATACAATCAAGAAAAATTGGCCTATACCACATAATTTAGCATAAGTATACAGAAGACCTTTTTCCAACAGTAATATCTTGAAAATGTGGCCATGGATTATTGTAGCAAATTATGAGGCAATCGTATAATCATATGACATTATATCCCCTTGAAAATCTCAAAGTAAATCATTTAAATTCTTCATCATCCAAATGCCCTTGAAGTTTTGCTTAAAAAGATTAGTCTAACTTCAAGGTTATTTATTTTTCTTATTAAAAATAATACTAGGGACTTTGGGGGGAAATTATAAAATAATAAAAGGTAAAACAATTATTTCTATAAGCCAGTGATTTTAACATGTAGTGAAAAGGCATACGTAGTAGTACTTCTTGAAGTATAAATAAAATATCATCTTACGATCTCACAATAAAATCTACCAGCCTCACAAATATTCTCATTACATTCAGCCAGTACCACTGGCAACATCTGCATTGGAATTTCCCATACTTGATGTCTCACACACTTCATGTCTCATTATGGTTCAGTTCTACCCCTTCTGCCGTCATCTGCTTTCCATCACCAACATATTTTAGTTTCTTTTTTTATGTCATGAGTTATGAAATTTCTCTCTTTGTTTGGAATTTCCTGAGAGAAAGATTCTATAGCTTCCACTAATGTAATCAGAATGTATTTTAATATTGATACCTGTCATCAAATAACCTGCTAAAGGTTGTTGTCTTGTGGGGGGGGGGGGCGCGCAGAGGGGTGAGTGGTGCCAGTCCTGGGAATTGAACTCAGAGCCTGGAACACTATCCCAGAGCCTTTTTTCTCAAAGCTAATGCTTTACCACTTGAACCACAGCTCCACTTCTGACTTGTTAGTGGTTAATTGGAGATAAGAGTCTCACAGTCTTTCCTGCCTAGGGTCACTTGGAACCTCAGTCCTCAGATCCCAATCTCCTGAGTAGCTAGGATTACATGCATAAGCCACCAATACCCAGATCCTGCTAATAGTTTTATGATATTTTATACATACATATTCATTTCCCAAGTTGGCTCAAAAATTATTTCATATACATGACCAAGTGTTATATTCTACTATTTCTCATAGTAAAATTTGATGTATGTTGGACAAAAACAAAGGAAGTATATTTCTCACAAATACAATTCCTGGGAGAAACTATTGCTGGTATAGCAGCCCTTCCTACAAAGTCCTATGGACCGTTAGCCACTATCCCTTGAATCACTTGACTCCAAAAGGGAACTCAGAGGAAAATACATGTCTGGAATTGTGGGCAGTGATGCCAGCTGAGACTCTGCCAGCCACTGCTCCAACATTCTTGGTGGAGCCCTCATAATAACAGTCTAAAATGGTCCAGCCCCATGGTCCAGCCCCATGCTCCAGGCAACACAATGAGAGAAAAAAGGATAAAGACTACATTCATCACTTGCTTCAAAATTTTCCAAGAAACTTTTATAGAACACACTGGCTAGTGCATTCAAGATGCTCATACTTACCTGGAGGGAAAGCTATCAAGTCCCTGGTGTGTTTACTCAGGGCCACTATCATATGAGAGGAATGGAAACAAAAGACAAAGGAAAGTGAAATAAAAACTGCTATTGTGAGAAGGCAATTAAGGAAAGAGATGCCAAACGGCAAGAAGATTTGTCTTCCTCTCCTCACACATCTTCTTGGAATGTTGAAGTGTGTGTGTGTGTGTGTGTGTGTGTGTGTGTGTGTGTGTGTATACACACCCATCCTGGGCTTAAACTCAGGGCCTGGGTGCTGTCCCTGAGCTTTTCCACTCAAGGCTAGTGACCTACCCCTTGAGTTACGGTTTGACTTCTTGAGCATTGAACTACAATTCTCAGATCTCAGCTTGCTGAATAGATAGGATTACAGGGATGTGCCACTGGTGCCTGGCAGAACTTTAAACTTTTATTTGAAAGAGCGTACACAAATATCCAGTAAAATGGCAGCAGTATATGTCTTTATAGGTAAGAGCTTCAAAAGGTGCTTCTAATTTTTCTGTGACATAGGTATGGTTTTAATCCAAAGATAATGACTCTGAAATAATGCACATATTCCAAGCCTTCTAACTTATCAATTATATACTATTTACTAGCCAAAAAGTTTTGATTGGATCATCCTTAAAATTGTGTATTTCTTAAATGTGCCAATGGTGTTAGAAATTCTCTTGAAATACATTGGTGGGAGGAAGAGAGAAGGCAATAAGGAATTTGAGGATGAGACATGAACTTGTGTGTGTGTGTGTGTGTGTGTAGAGAGAGAGAGAGAGAGAGAGAAGATTTCTGCAAAAGGCTGAGCTATCTTACACTTTTTGGTGTCCTAAACCTTCTCTCCACCATCTGCATTGGAACTGGCAAGCACATTTTATTACCCAGGCAACATTCTCCTGAAGACACAAAACACAATGTGGACAGAGGTGTTTGGAAATTAACCTCGAGCTAGTGTATTGAATGAATACAAAACGGTCTCTTCAAGTTGAAATTCTTTTATGGAAAAGGGGAGGGGAAAATATGAGTAAAATTTTCTTTGGCTTTAAGGAATAAAGCATTCTTCCCTTTCCTTTCTGAAAGAGGGTTTAAATTGAAAGCTAGGGCAGGAAGGAATCTCGGCGACCCTTTCACCAGCAATTGGCTCCATCCGCACCTGTGAGCCACACCCGGCCTGGGTTTGCAGATGTAGCTGGGGTATGTTCATTGCAGTGGAGTCCAGATGGAACCAGTACAGACACACTGTAATTTCTTATCTAAACTCAATGAATTTAAACCTGTCTGTTGTTGTCGAAGGGTAATTTGGAATAGCTTCAGATAGTTCCAAACCACAATGTGGGGGCCTTAGCATGATCTTGTCTGGTAATGATTTAAATTTGATAACAAGCCAGGATTCCAACTTAAAAAAAAAAAATCTCTTCCCCCAAATTGATGTAAGAGAGCTATGAATTTATCATGCACTAAAATCACTTTTACATTGGTATCTGACCGTTTTACTAGATAGATCATATTTTTGAGGGAAAAGAAAAAAGAAAAGCGCATTTCAAGTTCATATTTTCCATTGGTAGACCCCATAACAAATATTTGACTTTCAGATGTTGACTTTCTCCAGGCTTGTTTCAGTTAGGAGGAAGAAATGTAACCCCCTCTCTGTGGCTCCGAAGAGCTCTGTGCATGACACACCCCTACTTTTGAAAGCAGCAGATGGAAAGAGTTTATTCTCAGTGTGAAAAAAGCTATCATTTATTCCCTCATTAAAATAAATAAATTAAAAGAGCCCTCAGATTTGGATTTGGGCAGAAGCAACTGTGAAGGGCCTTTTCTAGCAATGTGGTGGAGACCTTAGTGTCCTTCTGTGTTTACAGCCCACCATTGCTATTGGTATTTGGTAAGGGAATGACAGCAGAAAGTCTTGATCTCTGCTACTGAGCATGCAAACCTTGTGACAGTCTCATAAATGGAGAAGATCATGCGTTACGGCTCTGAAAGGATAGTTAACGGAACATTCATTCTGATAGCAATAGGGAATTACAGTATTTTTTGTCATCTTTATGATACTGCACACGAAAGTATGTCAAATGAATAATCATTTACCAAACTTTTATGTGGGCAATTCTGTTTACCCAACCCATTCATCCATATTTCAGATTACTTGGCTTCAAATGGCCTAAATACTTTGGTCATTTCTGAGTAAATGGCAATGTATGTTTCCCTTAAATGCCCCAAATCCAAAGTAGTGGTGAGTACCTGTAATCCCAGAAAGTTAGCAGGTATAGACAGGCACTATCTTAGGCTCAAAAGTACAACCATAAATTGGGTAAGACACCCTACCTCAAATTAATGAAATGAACAGATAAATAAATAAATAATAGCATAATGTCCTAAACTGTGCTTCAAGATCAGTTCATGATCTGACTGAGGAAATGAGATCTAACACCACTTTTTTGTGTATTTTAAGCCAATATAAATTGGTTAAAAACATTAACAAAAATCAAACCTAAAAATTATAATTTTGTCTTCAAGAAACACACACACACACACACACACACACACATATATATATATATATATGAAAATGTGTAATTACAAATAATGAAAAGTACAATGTATTCATCTGAGACAAAAGCAAAGAAATTAGGATTTGTAATTTTGCTGGCAAAATGGCCTTGAAAGGCTGAGTGCTGATAGCTCAAACCTATAGTACTAGATACTGAGGAGGCTGACATCTGAGGATTGTCATCCGAAGCTAGCCTGAGCAGGAAAATCTGTAAGCCTTTTATATCCAAGCATTCATCAAAAAGCCAGAAACTGAGCTGTGCCTCAAGTGGTATAGTGTCAGGCTTGAGCCAAACGGCTCAGAGATGCTGCCTAGGCCATTAGTTTAAGCCCCAGGACAGGAACACACACACATACACACACATATACACATACACACACACACACACACCACCACACATACATACATATATACACACACAAAAAAAATGCCTTGAAAGACTTGGCTTTCTAGTACATATAAAGATTGATTTCTAATGATAACAAAGACGTGTTAAAGAGAGATCTATTCAAATTTCTAATTAAGTGCTCAAGGTGTCAGTACCACACAAGCTAGTAATTAAGGCAGAATTTTCATTGCACAAGTAAGAATCTGAACCAACCCTGCAGATTGGATTCAAGGTAAGCACACAAAACACACCTGCCAGGATGTATTTGTTGTCTCTTCCATGAAATGGAAAGTAGAATTAGGAAATAGAAAAAATCCAGGATTCTCTTTTTCTGAACAATGTCCTAGAGGTAGAACACAGAGACAGGCCACGTATGCTGGTCTATGTATCAAAAAAAAAAAATAAAATCACCTACCTTGCACAAAAAGCATAGAATCCAAATTCACATTTGTTCATTAGGGAAAGAAATCCTATGTCAAGAAGAAAATGAGGTGCAGTAGTGCACCTGACATTCCAGCTACATACAGAAGCAAAAATGGGAAAACTGCAGCCCAAGACTTGTCCAGATCTGCCTGGAAAACTATCAATAGAGCAAGTGACTGGGGTGTAACTCAAGAAGTTGAATGTGTGCCTACTATGTGCAAGGCCCTCTGTTCAGTCAGTAGTATTACCCAAAAGAAGAAGAGGAAGAAAGAGGAGAAGGAGGAAGAGGAGAAGGAGGAATGAAGCCAAGAAATCACCTCATGTAGCAGCCAGGATGAGTCAAATTCATTCCCTGTTCCCATTGTCTTTGAAATGCAGCTCTCTATGATATAGGATTTTTGCAGTCTTAGATACCAGGATGGCTGCAAGAGGCTCAATATCTACTTACAAAATTGAATAGGTCAGTTAAGGTAATTTATCATCTTTTACGTGTATAGAGTTGTACATTTCAAGTTCTCCAAAGAAAAGTTTTAATCTACTATCTTCTAGATATTTTTTTAAACTAATGATTAATAAAGCTGCCTAAGGAGAGTCAGTAAGAGAGAAAATGATACGTAACGGCTAGACTTGATGAGAAAACTGGTTGGGGATTTTCTTAAATTTGGCCACCTACTGGCCTTGGACAAATTTAACTATCTTCTTCTAATTTTGAAACTACTTGTCCTACTTTTTCTTACCTTTCCTTATAAGAAGATATTACAAGTGTCATACTGTTAGCAAAATTTTAAAAATATCTATATTTTCAACACAGCTTTTGAATTGTTTTTAGCGGGTGAAAATTTCTTATCGAGACATTATTTGTGCTTCTTTACATCCCCACCTGTGAAAACATATGCATACAGAATTAGACCACACATGGTAGAATTCTATGATTCTGGAATTTTTTTTCCAGTTATCTGAAAAAAAATTTATCTGAAGCTTCGGTTACCCGTGAAAGTTCCTGTCTTAATTCCTCCTAATTCACAACTTTCCTTGAGAAACATCTTTCAGAAGGAAAACATGATTTTGCCTCTGTGTAGTCATTTTGTATAGTTGTAATTCTTGGTCTTACTTTCAACTAACATGCCATTGTACCCTATATGTACATATGGAGTAAGAATTATACATGCTCTTTAAACCATGATATATTATCAACTGGAAAATATATCATGGAAAAAAGTGTGACCATTTAAACTGTTTGTTGAATAACATGCCTATAAAATAAAGAAAACAGTTTAGATTTAAGTTGATAGTGATGTGGCATAAAAGAAATGTTTGCATGTCCTTTGGGATTATCCTCTTCAACAAAGTCTGTCATGCTCAATAAGTTCCAAATGACAGTGTGGGAACATGTGGAATTGAAATTGAGACTGTTAGAGAAATCTGAGAGGAGATAGGAAAAATCAGAAAATGCTATGCCCAGCCCCCAGTTAAGTGAAAGACCATCACTTTCATGATCAGTTATGCTATAGTTTCTTCCCAAACTATAGATTCCTCCACTGAACTTTTTGTTCAAAGTTAATAAACTAACCCAGTAAATGCAATAAACCAGTTTAAGACCAAATATTTGTGGCTGAATTGTTAAGCAAACTAATTTTATGATAATGATAATAATGTCTCAAAATGCCTTCAAGCAGTAATAAAAATCAGTTTCCGTTGAATTTTGTTAAGTAGTAGCTTTCTAAAGGCATAATGCAAAAATGAACTCAATTAGTGCTTTATCCTTCTTTTATTTGTTTAGTAACCAAAATAATGCTTAAATTAAGTTTGAAAACAAGTTTTTATCATTATGCATTCAATAACAACGATGTTCTCATCCCTGAGCCATGATTTTACCAAATACAAAGTTCTAGACGAAGGTTGTAGAGCAATACAGAGTTTCATCAAAAGTATTTTAACATATAGGAAAGTTGCAACATGCAAGTAAATAGCAACCTAGAGACTGGTAAATATATCTTTAGTGAGGTTCCTGTTGTGTTGTAGTTGTTATTTTTTTTTCATTTACTTTTTGATAAGTAGGAAATGTGTCTCCTACTTGAACTTGCCATCTTCCTGGGTCTAATGGATAATGAGGATAAAATGGTAATAGATAAATAACTTCACATATTATTTGTTTCAAGTGATTTGTGCAATTAACAATTTCAGAGTATGCTTGTGTGATACGGGACTAGAAGAGAGTTGGGTATCCTACTTATGGAAATCTGTGGGAGGGCATCTGAGTGAGAAGTCACCCTTAGCTGTGAGAAGAGAAATTGTTTGGGTTTACATTTCATAAGTGAGCTATTCAAAACTTACTCCCTCTATAAAATCATAATCATGGCATTCTTACCTTATAAATTACAACATATATCTTAGAATGTGTTGTTTAATTATTTTGATGGTTTTAGTTGCAGATGAACATTTTTAGTTCTTTTTTTTTCCTAATCCCTCATGCTAGTGTTTAAATATATTCTCAAATATCTAGATTCCTGATGATATGGAAAGATCCATTTGTTTCTGACCAGAACGTGTGTGTGTTGCACTGATATAAACGTGTTTTTTGAATAAAACTTTAAAAAACCTAAGGCCAATAAAGCTGGAGTCTTCCCAAATTCACGGCTAACCACTCAAATTCTGGCAGCAATTCTATCCTCAGGCACACATATCTAAGTTCTTTTCAAAAAACTCTTGCCTCTGAAGACCAAGAGAAGAATTATGGCAATTATTCTTGCATAAATAACTCACATAAAATAAATGCCAGGAAGTTTTCTATTGTTAGAAATCACCCCACACTCCAGAAAAGTTATATTTACCAGCATTTCAATCATCTCAGGGAAACACATGCTCCTCTGCTACAATGTAAGACAGGAGGCCTTGGATTTATGTGATATTTCAGCGCAATTTTTCTTTCTAACTAATTAATAGAGTGAAATTTACAATAAATTATTATCCCTCTTCTCTCCAGAAGAGTAATCAAAACTCAGACAAACTAATACAACCATTGGCAAGGAGCTCTAAACCAGGTTTTTAATTTTCAGTTCAGTGCAACAGTCTGTATTCTATAAAGGTTTTTTGTTTTGTTTTGTTTTGTTTCCTTTCTTTTTTTTTTAAAGGATCTGAATCTATGACTCAAACCTGGTACCTGATATTTTCATACATTGTCTAGCACTCTATCAATAGAGCCATGCCCCTAACCCTCTATAAAGGATTTATAATGACAAATCTTATACAGAGGAATTCCTTGCCATTAAAGAATAAACTAAATGTGGACATAAAAATCAGAAAAGAATTTCCACATATA
The DNA here is from genome assembly GCF_019054845.1 of Dipodomys spectabilis. NCBI lineage: Eukaryota > Metazoa > Chordata > Mammalia > Rodentia > Heteromyidae > Dipodomys > Dipodomys spectabilis. The sequence continues at coordinate 449,879 of NW_024870974.1, read as the reverse complement.
ACAACATGGTGAACGCATAGCAAGAGGTTTATGAACATTACTAACACTAATGTTAAGATTCTCATATTCATATTCCTAAACACTTGATTTTCCAAAACATGAAAAATCACAATCTCAAGAACTATTTCTGACATTTATAAAAATTTTACAAAACAATGCTCCATTTTCTGAGATTTTGGGGGGCAATCTTACTTGGAAATTGAAACATCTTTTGTATACTTCATAGTATCTGTGCGGTCTCTACATATCCCAGTTGATTTGTACAATTTGCACTGTTTTTAATTAGGTAAACTGTTTCTTGTTTTGTGAGTGAGAAAAAATAAGTGCTTGGCTCTCAGCTGATGTTTTGGCTGATGTTTGTACAGGATGAGATTTTTTTGGAAGTGTTGAAACTAGTACCTCAACACTTGCAATCACAAAAATTTGATCTGCACTTTGGACAAGAGTAAGGAAAAGCTATTGATTTTTCTCACTGGCTAGAAGCAGGTTACAGCTTCGTACCAAATGATTCCATGATGTCTCCTATCACTAAGAGTCTTGATCTTGAGGAAGGGTCTACTTCTCATTCATCTCTAGGTCCTATTCATCTCTAGAACCACCTTTCATCTGGAAAACACAACCACTCCTAAGTTATTGATGGATTAACCAATAAATTAACTATATCCTTGTGTTTTTAATAAAATAATCTCCCAATAGTCACAATAATGAGCCCGGCTAACTTAAGGAATTCATCCCTCATCTTTCCCTTCTTAGCTTTCAGGTTTTCAAAATAATCTAAAGAAATGTATTTTTATAACATGTTTATGGTGACTTTAACGTGAATTGACCTCCAAATTCTCATTCTTTAGTGAAACCGCATTAATTTTTCTGGGAGGAGCTGGGATGTCTGTGGCTGTATATGAAAAATAAGTGATGAATGACTCCCAATGTAAGCCAAGTGGAGAAGAAAGAGCCTACAATTATAGCTTCATAAATGACACTTTCCTCTGTTGTGTAAGACCCTCTTCCCTTTATCATCACTGAGTGACTTTTCAACTTCAAAGAATGGGAAGATGGCCCAGAGGAAAGAGGAAACCTAATCATTTTTTTTCCCCTCCCAGAACAGTTCTGGAGGATAAATGTGAAAGGAAAAGAAATGTGATCCGCAACTGATCCTATTTGGATTTAAATTAAGATACACTGTGTGTTAAGAGTTGATCTTAAAGCTTAAAGGACAAATGCACCTGTGCTTTGCTTCCCAGAGCTTTTTTTTTTTTTTTTTTAGTTTTCCCACCTCCCTACCCCCACCAATTTATCACCTACCACAGAGCCAGTGCTGTAAGAACAGCGTGACAGTGGCAATTTACCAATGATACAGATAGGTTTTGGACAACTGCTCAGAAAGTCTGGGGAAGGATTTTCTGAGAATGAGAATCACAATGAAATCCCCAGCACAAACTTTCCACATCCTTAAACCCCAACTTGTTAAGTTTCTGAGAGATCTGTACGGTTCTTTGAAGGATTTAGGAGATGTTTATTAGCTTAGGACGATGTAGTAGGGCGAATGGAGCAAGGCCAGGGTTAGAAGCCGACAAGCACTCACAGCTCATTCTTCAACACATCTGAATCACGTTGGCAAGAACAATGTTATCCTACCTAGACAGCGATACGATTTTATGAAATCCATATGCATTGTTTAGAGAGCATGCACATGAGATTTTGCTGAAAACCAGAACAGTCTTCATCCAAGAAACACCCTCCTCAGTTTTCTAGAGATTCCAAAAACTTAAGCAGCTTGAAAAAAAAAATACTGTTACCGCTGACAGGCGACAGTGCTGCCTGGTTTATGTCCTGTCCTAACGATAATTGGATGTGAAATACATTTCCGAAACATTTTTTTCATGGACCTACATCTCCTAAGTTAAAGGTTGGAATAGAAAGAGCTAACACTCGATGAGAAGAACCAACTCCATGGATAATTGGGTGAGGAAAGAAGGCAGATGAGTGAAAATGGTTCTCATGACTTAATAGTCTACAGCAAATAGTCATTTAAATGACCTAATTCTGGAACTATGTCTTCTAGTATAAGAGCTGTAATCAAGATCTTCGCAAAGATGACATAGGGGGTTAGGAGAACTGCTTGCAAAGTGTTGAGACAATAATCCCAATTATGTCCATTATCTCAAGGTGATGACGGGCATATAGATTATAGATGTGTTAATCAGACATTTGATATGTCATAAATGACTTTGGGGGCTTAGCTACCTTTTGTAATTCATATTGTTTCAATTATATATAATATTTAAATAAAATCATGGCTAAAATAAACAGAGATACTGAGAAGTATCTAGGCAATTATTTGGAGGAAAAGCCAAAACACTACTACCAAAAGAAAACATCAAGATAGGTGCCACAGACTGAGAATCAGCCATCCATCCATCACTCTGGGCTTGATGAACTGCCAGCTTCCTATTTCAGTTGCTAATCAACTTGACAGCCAACCCTTCTTTCCCTCCTGAGCTGTGAAGCCAGTTCATGCGTTGCTTTAATTTAGGGTTTCCACATGTTCCTAAGGTCTTATGTTTCCTTTTTTTCCCCCATTATAAGCAATTTTGTATGTTTCCTCTTTTGACCAGAAACCTAAATAGACACACTGGCAGACTAACAGACAAACCCTTTCCACTGTAATGGAAGGCAATTTAGAGCAGGCACTTGGTTAAACTTGTTTTCTTTTATTTAGTGAAATGATAGAAAAGAAAAAAAAAGGAAAGACAGCATAACGAGTTTTAAAATTTTTTAAATGTGTTTACTTTGCAATTTTTAGTTTTCCTTTGTTTCTAAAATTCCCTTTCTATGGTCAAAAGATAAGACTAAGCCTGGCTCCAGTGGCTCGCCCCTGTAATCTTAGCCACTGAGGAGGCTGAGCTCTGAGGATCACGGTTCAAAGCCAGCCCGAGCAGGAAAGTCCATGTGACTCATCTCCTAACCAGCAGAAAATTGGAAGTGGTGCTTTGGGCTCAAGTGGTAGAGTGCTTGCCTTGAACTGAAGAGCTCAGGGACAGCGCCCAGGCCCAGAGTTCAAGCCCTATGACTGAAAAAATAAAAGAAGAAAAAAAGCCCTGTCTAGACTTCTGAATAGGGAATGTTCTTGCTTAGTACAGCAAAGAATAAATGACCAGATACAAGAAACATACTCTCAGATAAATGCATCTCTAAATCAAATTCTTGCTCAATGCTGCTAGTGAAAGCTGGGGTCTGAGTTCTGAAACACATTGCAGGCAGGGTAGTGAAAGGGAACTGTCCTATTCACAAAGCAAGGGGCTCCTGGAGGTTAGGATCCATCATTGACAATAAGAAACTTATTTTATGCTAGAACCTGGAAAGCAGACTCACAGACACAATGAAGAAGCTAAAGTCTTCAGGGTGTCTGCTTTCATTTTGAGGTCTTTGATGACTTTGGAATTGATTCTGGTGCAGGGTGATATAGAAGGATCTAATTTTAGTTTTCTGCAGGTGTTTAACCAATTTTACAAGCACCATTTACTGAAGAGGCTTTCTTCCATTCTATTTTTTTGACTCCCTTACCGAAGATTTGGTGGCTACAGGTGCGCAGGTTCATTTCTGGGTCTTCTGTTCTTGTACCAGTATCAAGCTGTTTTGATTACTATGGCTTTTTAATAGTGTTTGAAGTCTGGTATTGATATTCTTCCAGCACTGTTTTTTCTGCTAAGGATTGTTTTTGCTATTTGGGGTCTTTTATTGTTCCATATGAATTTTTGGATTGCTTCTTCTACTTCATTGAAGATTGAGATTGGGATATTGATGGCTATTGCATTGAATGTGTAGATAGCCTTTGGCAATACTGTCATTTTCACCATGTCAATCCTCCCAATCCAGGAGCATGGGAGGTTTTTGCACTTTCTTAGTTCTGCTTTAATTTCCTTTTTCAGGTTTTTAAAGTTTTCATCATAGAGGTCCTTCACTTCTTTAGTTAATTCCTAGCTATTTTATTTTTTTTTTTTGGTGGGGCTATTACAGAAGGACTTGCTTTCTTGATTTCAGCTGCACACTTCTCATTATTGGCGTACAGGAAAAACCATTGATTTTTGAGGGTTCATTTTACACCATGATATATTTCCAAAGTTTCTAATCAACTCGAATAACTTGGGAGTGGAGTCCACGGGGTTCTTTAAAAACAAGATCATGTCATCTGCAAAGAGGGAGAGTTTTCCTTCATCTTTCCCTATTTAGATCCCCTTTAGGTTTGCATCTTGGGGAGGGGAAGGGGATAACAAGACACTGAAACAAGGACACAGGATGACCCGTTGCAACAATGATACCCACAAGACACTATATTGGAAATGAACTTTACAACTTTGGGAGAGGGGAGTGAGGAAGGTGGGGGAGGGAAAGGACAGTGGGCGAACAAGGGAAGGGGTAACAATGCTCAACAAGAAATGTACTCATTGCCTTACTCCTGTAACTGTAACCCCTCGATGCAGCATCTTTACAATGATTTTTATAAGCTAAAGTCTCCCAAAATAATGTTTCTTGTTACTTACGGCAGTGTACTCTTGTGGATTCCACCCGTTTTTGAGCTGACCACATTTGCCATATTGATTTCATGATCCACTTACCAGGAATGACTCAGCTGCAAAATCATGGCCACAGAGCATATGGCTTAGAGTTGGTATTGAGCTACGTAGCAAAATGAAGTTCGATGTAATTAAATTCCCTAAATTAGTATAGAATTAGAAACCTGTTCTTGTTTTGTGGGGAAGGAGGGGAAGTCCTGGGGTTTGAACGAAGGCCTGGATCTTGCTTGGTGAGTGCTCTAACACTTGAGCCATGTCCCCAGTCCTTTTTGATTTAATTTTTTGTGCTTTGGCCTCAATCAGCTTCCTTCCTTCTCTAGAGCAGCTGGGACTCCAGGTATGTGTTCTCTGTCTGGTCACTAGAAACCTGGTCTTAATGAATAACTTGCTAGTGTATTTCCATTGGATTCCTGAAGGAAAGGAATTGTATATATACTTACCATACATAATAATCATATATTTACTTTTCACATACTTTAGAAGCAAAATTTTATCTCATCTTTCTCCGTTTCCTTTTTATTGAAGCTGATTGGCTTTATCTCAGTACTCTCCCTGATTATTTTTCAAATGTCCTAAATTAGGAGAAAAAAAACAGAGAGGAGAAATAAATAAATGTTGGCTTAAAAAAAACAAAGTTCACTTTGAGAATCCTAATTGCAGCACTGAAGTTAATTCAAATCTTGGCTGAGGATTTCGAATTAAGTCAGGTCCTGGCAGCTTCTACCTCTAATCCTAACTACCTGGGAGGCTGAGAACTAGACAATTGTGATTCCAGGTCAACCTGGAAGGAAACTGAGTGGACGAAAGCTGCACACAGGATGAGCCTCTGAACTATCAGCCATTGCTGATAGTTGGAAGTTTAAGAAGACAGAGGGACAGCTCAAATGTGTCTGGTTAGAAGTGAGGCTGTCCTAAAACAAAAACAAACATAACGAGTGAACACAGAACTGGAGACATACCTCAGTAGTATCACATCTGCCTAGAAAAGATGAGGCTCTGAGTTCAAACCCTAGTACTACTACCAAAAAGAAGAAAGAATCATCTGAATTGTAAGAGTTTCTGAATAGGGGTTCTTAAAAAATCACTAGAGAAAGGAGATAAACTTAAACAATAAATGCCCTGCAACATTCTTGGTGGTTTTATAATATGGTTTTAAAATATATTGTTTAGATATCAGCGAAGTGCCTGTTCAGCTATACCTAGATGTTCATACACTTACGGTTGTATATCCAAAGAAATGTAGATCTGTGTTTTGGATTCAATGGCCTACTAGGTTATTGTATAAAGTTTCTTAATTTCTTATTCTGAGAAAGCAGTAATAGTCACACCTACCTCAAAAACTATGATTTCAGAAACATTAGCTAAAGTAAGCAAAAGTCAAAGTGGCATTAAATTATTCATCATTAGTGTTACAGGGAGTAAAGTATATAACTTTATTTCCAGCCTGGACAAAAATAAAATAAAATTAATATCACTGACCATTTAAATTGATTTCCATGCTTGAGCCTGATCTTATACTTCATGTAATGTTTGCAAGAAGAGAAGAAAAAGCCTCTTGCAGACAAGGAGCCTATAGAGAAAGAGATTAATACTTCATGTTAAGGATATCAGTTACATATTTTCTAAAACCATTAAGTCATTTGAACTTAACCATCAAACGTGTTCTACCAAGATAATGTCTCCCACACTCTAAAGGTGTTAATACTTTAAATTTTCTTGGCTTGCTTCTTTAACACAGAAGTGTAAAACTTATCTGTAAATTGTATTCAATAAACTAAACCAAGGCTTTAAACTCTATAGACTACAGGCAACTCCAGTCTACCATCTGCTTATTGGTGGCCTATAAGATAGGAATTGTTCTTCCATCCCTAACTGGTTGATAGATAAAATGACATAAAATTCAAATTTCAGTGTTCACAGTGTGACAGTCCATCGTTTATGTCTGTTCAGGGTTACTTTCAGACTCTAAGAACAAAGTTTAGTATTGGAATACAGGCCATTTACCCACAAGTCCGAACACTGTGGAACACTATGGAAATTGTCCCCCACAATTTTATGTATTGGAGCCTGGTTATCAGCTAATGGACTTTTTGGAAATGATTAGAACCTGATGGTTCCGACCTAATCAACAAAATCTCTTAATGGAGACTTCTTTTATTTTTTATTTGTTTACTTGTTGGCAGATTCTGGGGCTTGAACTCTAGGCCTGAGTGCTGTCCCCTAAGCTTTTTTGCTCAAGGCTAACACTCTATCACTTGAGCAACATCTCCACTATCAACTTTTTTTTTGGAAGTTCATCGGAGGTAAGAATAAGAATCTCACAGACTTTCCTGCCTGGGCTGGTTTTGAACCATGAGCCTGAGATCATGGTATGAGCCACTGGCACTTGCCACTTAATGGATTCTTATATGATTAAATTTGGGGGAGGTGATATAAAGCAGGAAATGGAGTTAAGTTAGGAGACCCAAGAGGCTCCCAGTGGCAAAAGATGGGGCAATGTAAGTAAAAACCCAGCTAATAACTATAGTAGATTATCTGCTTAAATTTACATACAGTGAAAATCTTTGGATAAACTAAGAAGCTGACACATATTGAGACTACTAAATTTTTTAAAAGTGATGACAGTTGTCTCACTTTTCTTTAAAATAATAAAATAAAAAATATTCAAGGCAGATGCAGGTGAGATCATGGATAACTGGCATTGTGCACTTTGAGATGTTACAAAAAATACCATTTTATTTTTGCTAATCAATGGTTTAAGTCCTACTTGAGTTCTCAGCAAGGATGTACACAAATAGAAGTAAATTCATATGATTTTTTTTCCTCCAAGTGATTTAGAGTTTCATTCTCTCACTGGCTGATTTTTGAAAAGATGAATATTCTGTCACCAAGTTTTAAACCTCTTGGAGTCTATAGTCCACATCAATCCTTTCTTTAAGACGAACATGAAAAACTTTTAATAACATTGTCTTTCTTTTCAGTGGTTAATCCATAAGACCTGGAAAATCCTTTTGAGCTGATAATTTTTTTCTATTTATTTCCTGCCAATAGAAACAGAGCCAAATAAAATACCCCATCTCCTGAAGGATATAAATGGAGCCAAAGGTTTCTTTATTTCACTTTCTAAGCTGACTAAAATCCCTATAGCCATTTGCTTATCTCAGGAGGACTGGATAACTCCTTTAAGTTATATTTTAGATGCTATGTCCTTGTGTTTTTCAAACTATCTGGCCATAATAAAAAATCTCATTCCTTAAAGCAGGTCTGCAATAAAGAATGTGTGTTCACTTCTCCAATACTACTGCCTACACAGGAGGCAGACTTTTGAAGTGGGAAGAGATAAATTAGCCACAAAACTACAGAATTATGGACATGAGCTATAAAAGATGAAATAACTTAAAACCCTTTCTCATCAATCTCATTTCCCCTGCCCATCACTAAAGAGCCACAGTGGCAGGCAACTGACTGCTTTCCATCTGAATCCTGCTACTTAGCACTTGCACGTGAGTTTACATCTCCAAGGCTCAAGTTTTCTTATCTGTACACATGGAATAATAACAGCACAATAAGCCTTACAAAACTGACACTGAAAATAAGGTGATAAGTATAAAACTGCTTGTATAAGAAATAAAGAACATAACTGTCATAAGAATCTCATTTGACAAACTACAAAGTACAAGGCTCAGATAGTCTATAGTATCTGCATGCTATATTTTGGAGAAAGTGCTTTACATTTATTACTTTGTTGAATTTCTCTCCAAGGCAATGCGGTATGTGTCACCAGCCCCCAAGGAAGCTGAAGCTGAATGAGTAGCTTAGCTATTTGCCAAAAAGTACACGTAGGGTAAATTGCCCAAGGTTAGACTCAAACCCATGTCTATCTGATTCCATGACCAAGCTTTTAACTCTTTAATTACATATCATATATACCCAGAGGGCTGGAGGGGGAGGGGGACAGAGAGAGAGAGAGAGAGAGAGAGAGAGAGAGAGAGAGAGAGAGAGAGAGAGAGAGAGAGAGAGAAGGAGGGAGGGAGGGAGGGAGAGGGAGAGGATGTTTAGAGTAAAAGGTATGTTGAGAAAAACTGTACCTCGATATGTGAAAAAAGAAAGTTTGACAATAACCTGCCATCATGAAGCATTGCTTAATTTTGCTGAGGAAATACTTTAATATGAAGATGAATATAGTACATTGAGCTAGATCTATTACATGCAAGTCCTTAGTACTGGTCTCTGTAATTTCACCAAGATTTTTACTTTATTGAAGACAATATTTCCTTGCCTGCACATCAGGGATCATTTCAAGTGCTATAATATTGTCTGATGCCCAAAAGCTTTGGTGTTTCTTATTTTTTTATTTATTTAATAGAAATACAGTGAAATCCTCTTTACAGGTAATATGAATTCAGAAAAACACTTTTGATGAACTCTAGGCACTATCGTACTATCCCACGGTCACATCCTATTCTCATTATAGTACTTAAGGATGTTGTTGTACAGAACTGCACTGGGTACAAATCTAACAATTAGAGAAACAAGGCTGGGCTCTTTCAGCCCTCTTCTTCCTCCAATTTGGCTCTTCCTCTTCTCATTTTTTTAAGGTTGGAAGGAAGATGTTTGTGCCCTTCTCCTGCATCTAAACTATTCTATGCAGATCCTGCAGATAGCCAGGCACTGGTGCCCCAGTGCAAAGACAGAGGTATGGAATGGCTATACTATCCTCCCTCTCTCAGTCCTCTGCTCTCTTGCCTATGATCCTGCTGGTTTAACTTGAACCCAGAGGAAAGAGGATCCACTAATGCAGGACATCCCAGGCCAGCAAGGTAGATAGCCACGAGGAGAAGAAGGTAGAAATGAATTTGAAAAGCCACCGAAGGAAGATGTCTTGTGCAATGTACCCATGTTGTCTACTTTTTCTAGAGATTCCTCCTTAGAATTACAACTCTACTTATATTTGAACCATCCTGGAAAATCCTCCTTCATATTTGAAACATCTTAAATCTAAGGTATAAGTAAGTCATTAAAGCATGAGAAATAAAATGAAAGTCATGCGCTGGAAATGTGGCTTAGTGGTAGAATACTTACCTAGCATGCATGAAGCACTGGGCTCGATTCCTCAGTATCACATAAAGAGAAAAAAACACAAGTGGCACTGTGGCTCAAATGGTAGAGCACTAGCCCTGAGCAAAAGAAGCTCAGGGACAGTGCCCAGGCCCTGAGTTCGAGCTCCATGATTGACCAAAAAAAAAAGTCAGAGAGGCCACATAACCTGTACGTTCTGGAGTGTTGCTCAATAGATTTCAACAGCTGTGATGGTACAGTACCAGAGTGATGACTAGGAAAGTGATTTTAGCAGGCTTGTGGGCTGTTGTCTGACTTTCTCTATTGCAAATTTTATTATTATTAGTGGTAGTAGTAGTATTGGTTTTACTAGGACACTGGCATTTGCAGTAAATAACTTTTGTCTCGTCTGTATAAATGTCACATTAAAGCTTAGGGCTCAGAAATCCAATAGCTAAGCGAATAAGTGGTCTTGTTTTATCAAGATGACTGAAGCAGGGTTTGGCTGTTCTTGTTTTGTATTTCTAGAGCCCCAATGAAAACTTCCTGATCATTGTAAATCTCTGATTGAGTAGAAATATACAGATGATTATAGAATGGGAATGTGGCATTTTGATAATATGGAATGTGTAGTCTTGGAAGCTAGATTTCATTTCTGTGGGGTTTTTGTGTGTGTGTGTTTTATTTGTTTTTTTTGTTTTTTGTCTTTGAGATTCACTGGCTTAAAGCCTCTGCTACCCTGGAGAGGAAGTAAATCCACTGACTTGAGTTTCAATGCAAAGCTAGCCTGGGGAGAAAGCAAGCCTCTTAGCTTACTGGCTATCACTAGCACTGGGATAAGACTTCTAGGGAAAGAATTTCCTTCCTAGTCAACAGTACCCTGTAATACTTTCTGAGATATCCAGAATTTCCAGATTTTCTCTTGTTCTCTGTAAACATTTGGAAGGTAGCAAATAATCATGTATTAGTTTAAAAAGTCAACTTGTTAGAATTAGAATTTTCATGCAGAACAATAAGCTATAGGAAACAGTATGGCATTTTCTCCAAGAACTCAACATAGCTTTTTTTTCTTTATCTATAGCTCCTTAAATATCTTGATTAATGATGACAGTTATTAGTAGAAGCATGTTATTGGCATTGGGCATAAGTCAAGAAATACAGCCCTTTCTTAGCATGTATGAAGCTCTGAGTTTGATCCTCAAAACCATCTCCAAAATATAAATATAAAAAAGGAAATTTAACATGTCACTGGCTATTTTCCTCTATCATTAAGTTAAAAGGATTTTGCATTTATCCTTCTTAAAAAACATTATCACAAATTACTGTTTCATGATTTATAAATTCAGTGAAGTTATAGGTAGTTCAGATATTTTCTGAAAGTTACTATATTAAAAAAAACTTAGCAAGACATCCTTTCTTTATTCCTGAGTGGCTCTCATGCATGAGGGCTGCCTGCCCATCATCTTGGAGTACTTGGTGGGCATCAAGTGATGTAGAAGGAAGTGAGATTCCTGAGTGCCTTCCGGTCACTAATAGACACTCCGGTACTCACTATATACTGAGACAAATACTTGCTCTGAGGCACTACTCTTTCACAATCCTACACACTTTTAAATATAAAATTTTTTTCAAGCCAGGCACTGTTGGCTCACGCCTATAAGCCTGGCTACTCCACTGTTGGCTCATGCCTATAATCCTGGCTACTCAGGAGGCTGAGATCTGAGGATCGCAGTTCAAAGCCAACCCAGGCAGGAAAGTCTATGAGACTCTTATCTCCAATAAACCACTCAGAAAACCAGAAATAGTGCTGTGGCTCAAGTGGTAGACTGCTAGCCTTAAGCTGAAGAGCTGAGGGACAGTGCCCCGGCCCAGAGTTCAAACCCTACAACCAACAACAAAAAAAACAATTTTTGTGCATCAGTTGATTTTCAATGAAATAGAAAAGTAATTTAATTAGAAAACTATGTAGTTAGAAGAAAAATAAGGAAAAACGTTCATTGATATCACAAAAGTCCCTAGATTATAGTAGAAAGAAGAAAAAATGATTCTCAGAGTGAGATGAATAATTAATTCATGCTGTGAATGTTAGACTGGCTTAGTACCAGAAGTTATTTTAGTCCATAGAGATAGGGTAGAGAATAAGACATTGTATATTCCATTCCCTTCAATAAATACCAACTTCCAAAGTATTCCTGGCCATTGAAGTGTTTGAACTCTTCTATCCTCTCCTATCTAATCAGTTCTTACTCACACCTCCACATATGAATCTCATCTACAAAATACGGCTTTGTAGGTAATATAACATTTTCATTGGATAACATAATTTTGTATCTATGTGGATATATGGTGTTATATCCATAGTCTACAGATTTCAATGAATCTTCCTATGATACCCTACAAAAGGAAAGTCTAAGCTGTTCTCTTCCAAGTGATGTGAGTCACAGGAAATCTCTAAGACTCTACAGTTAGTCTCAGTAGATAGAACATTTACCAAGTTATTTCTACCTTGTAAATAGTGATTATCCCAGTCCTTTGCTTCACCCCTCCCCCTCCTCTGAAGTTTCTTTTGGATTGATGAGTCTACAAATTAATCTCACTCTCTCCTGCTGTCATTTACCACAGAGTGCTTCCTCTTGATAGTAACATTTAAGTCCTTCACTTAACAACTAATGGACTACTAAACTTAGAAATTCCTCTATTACAAGGAAATGGATGGTTTTAATGCACTGTCCCCCAGTTGATCTAGACACAACTAAATCTGACAGTGTCAGTGACATAATAACTGTGAAATTGCATAGGCCCAACTCCCAAAGGCAGATGGCTCTTCATCTCCTCTGATGCTGATGGTTTCTTGGTCATGTATCTTATCATGGAATGTGTGAAGACATGAAAGCAAAAAATAGCACAGTCACCAGTCAGCTTAGCATTCAAAACCTATTCCTCCCTGTCTCCACTTCATGTGTATTTGAAAATGTGTTAGCCCACAGAACACCATCTGTCATGACTGTTATTTGTGTACTTTTTATTTATTCGTATTTATTATTCAAATACTCTTCAGGAGGACAGAAGTCTTGACTGTATTATTTGCTACTCTATCTCTATGGCCTAAAGTATTTTCTGGCAGTAAGCCAGTCTAATATTCACAGCATGAATTAATTATTCATTTAATTCTGAGAAATAATCATTTTTTTCTTCTTCCTAATATAAGTTAGAGACCTTTCTGATATTGATGAATAATTTTTTTCTTATTTTTCCTCCAGCTGTACCTTTTTCTAATTAAATTAACTTTCTGTTTTATGGGAAATCAAAATAAAAATGATGAATTTTCCATATTTATCCCTTTTTCACTTAATTCAGTTCCATCTTGTTCTAATCATAACATAATTTATAATGTATTTAGAACACAGAGTAAATATGTAGTGGTTCAAAGGAGGGGTATTTTGTAGGAAGAGCTTCCTGTCTCCTCTTTTTACATGTTGTATTTATCAATTACTTCTCTATAGAACTTTAATTCACATACTTCATATGCCACCCCCTCATAGGTGTTAAACTTAGTATTAAAAGCTATCTTATTTCACCAGTTGCATGGCTCATATCTGTAAACCTAGGTACTTGGGAAATTGAGATTGGTGGGACACAGATTCAAGGCAAGGCTGGGGAGTGGGGAGGAGAGAGTTCATGAGACCTCTTCTCCAGGAAGAGCTGCATGTGGTGGTTTGTGTTTGCTGTCTCAGCTTCCCAGGAAGGTGGATTGTGCCCAGGAGCATATCAGGGCAGAAAGTGAGATGTTACCTAAAAACTAACGTGCAAAAATCATTTCTGGGGCTGTGGCTCAGTAGTAAGTGTTTGTAGTAGTAAGTGCTTGCATTAGCAAGTGTAACGCGCTGAGTTTAAAAAACAAGCAAGCAAACAAAAAATTCTCAGAAGAAATCAGGAAAGCAACTCCTTTTGTAATATCCCCGCAAAAAATAAAATACCTAGGAATTAACTAAAGAAGTGAAGGACCTCTATGATGAAAACATTAAAACCCTGAAAAAGGAAATTAAAGCACAATTTAGGAAGTGGAAAAACCACCCATACTCCTGGATTGGGAGGATTAAATTGTGAAAAACGGTAATACTGCCAAAGGCTATCTACAAATTCAATGCCATACTTATCAATATCCCCACCTCATTCTTCAATGAAATAGAAGAATTTTTGGATTCATATGGAACAATAAAAGACCCGAATAGTAAAAACAATCCTTAGCAGAAAGAACAGTGCTGGAAGAATATCAACAACAAACTTCAAACGCTACTACAAAGCCATAGTAATCAAAACAACTTTGTACTGGCACAAGAACAGACCTAAGAACCAATGGAATAGAACTGAAGACCCAGAAATTAACCCACAGATTTATAGCCACCTAATATTCAATAAGGGAGCTACAAAAATAGAATGGAAGATAGACAGCCTCTTCAATAAATAGTGCTAAAATTGGTTAAACACCTGCAGAAAACTAAAATTAGATCCTCATATATCACCCTGTACCAGAATCAACTCCAAATGGATCAAAGACCTCGAAGTCAAAGCAGACACCCTGAAAACAATGAGAGAAACTCTAGGGCTCCTTGGCACAGGCAGAAATTTTCTTAATAAAGACCCAGAAACCCAACAAATCAAAGAAAGGTTGGACAAATGGGATTGCATGAAGCTGCAGAGCCTCTGAATCGCAAAGGACATAGCTAGCAAGATCAATAGAAAGTCCACAGATTAGAAGATCTTCACTAGCCAAACAATGGTCAAGGGTCTTATATCTAAAATATACTTATAACTCAAAAAATTAAATCCCCCAACAACAAATCCTCAAAGAAACAATTGCCTGATTAATAAGTAGGCTAAAGACTTAAAGAGAGACTTTGCCTGAAGAGGAAATAAGAATGGCCAATGGTCACATGAAGAAATACTCAACTTCTCTAGCCATAAAAGAAATGCAGATCAAAACAACAGCATTGAGAATCCACCTCACTCCAGTTAGAATGGTTATAATCAAGAAATCTAATAACAACAGATGCTGGAGGAGAGAGATGTGGCCAAAAGAGAACCCTATTTCATTGTTGGTGGGAGTATAAACTTGTTCAGCCACTTTGGAAAGTAGTATGGAGGTTCCTCAAAAGATTCCACATAGAGCTCCCCTATGACCCAGCAATCCCACCTTTAGGCATTTACCCAAATGATCACAAACAAGACCACACTAAAGCTACCAGCACAACTATGTTTATCAAAGCATTATTCACCATAGCTAAGATATGGGACCAACCCAGATGCCCCTCAGTAGATGAATGGATCAAGAAAATGTGATACACATACATATATATGTGTATATATATGTATATATATATATATATATGAATTCTATGCCTCCATCAGAAAGAATGACATTGCCCCATTTGTTAGGAAATGGAAAGACCTGGAAAAAATCATATTAAGTGAAGTAAGCCAGACCTAAAGAAACATAGGTCCCATGGTTTCCCTTATCTGCAATAACTAGTATATGTCTAGGACAAGCAGAAGAGGTCAAAAGTTATGTACATATGACCATATAACCTGATGCTAAGTGAAATGAACCCCAAGATAAGGACACAAGAGATTTTATCTTTCTTGTTGTTCTTTTTAATGTACTTATAATGTACCATGTGATTTTTTTTTTGTTTCTTTGTATTTTCTTCCCCCATGGTACAACATCTGTTGTCACTATATTTGATTCCGGTGTCCTGTATCTTGTATATACATTTTTCTAATTTGGGGAGGGAGGGGAAATAACAAAATGCTGAAATAGGGATACAGGCTGACCCATTGTAACAATGAGATGTACAAGACACTATGTTGAAAAAGAACTTTACAACTTCGCAAGGGGTGTGGGGGGAGAGTTGGGGAGGTGGAGAGGCAAGGGATTGTAGGGGAAAAGCAAAGGGGGGGATAACAATGCTCGATAGGAAATGGACTCATTACCTTGTTCATGTAACTGTAACTCCTCTGTACAGTATCTTTATAATAAAAAAAAATTTAAAAGTCCTCAAAAGAAAAAAACTAATCCTACCTTATTTGTACATTAAAAGCATAATAAAGTTCAAAGGCAAATGACCCGAAACATTTTGCAAGGGACATGCACATATAGGAACACAAGTAATGCAGAAAATTTTTGATAAATCTAAAATAACTCCAAAATAAAATATACATTGAAAAAACACTGAATCATCATTTCCCCATATAATTAGTAGTAAAATAATAAAGAATTAAAACGTGCCAGCCATACAAGCAGACACTTTTTATGAACTATCTCCTTTAGCCTTCAGTACAGCCTTCTGAAATGACTATTTCTGGTATTTTTCCAAGGTAATTCTCATTCTTAATAAAGTTGGTAAACCTTTATTTACGATTTCATAGCATAAGCTGATACAACAGAGATCAACAGAACAGTATTTTCACAAAGCTTAACGATGGCTTCTGTAACTCAAATACCTCTACTTTTAGATATTTGATCTTTCTGACTTAGGCAACAGCAGAGGCCTTGGTGTATCAGTGTCAGTATAAAGAGGGACATGGGTGCTAAGGGCTTGGTCATCACAGCACTGAGCGTACATCATATCCTCACCTTACTGGAAACAGTGGATGTGGCCAAAATTCTGGTTCTTGTTTGAGGCAGAGTTTGAATTTAACCTCCAGCTTCATTGAACTCCCTAACAATTCCAGATAATAGCTCCTATCCTTCTAATCGATACTGATTCTGTTTCATCTGTCTAGAACCTAATCCATTGTGTAAATCCCGCAACCTTTGTTATTGCAGCCCTTGATCGGCCACACAGGTGATTCTGTAGTGACTCATTCGTACAGTAAGTTCTGATTGTTTATAGTCTTTAACAGTTCGTAACTGTTGAACTCAAAGTTTATGATTCTGACTTCTCCCTTGTCCAGTTCTGAGGGTGGATATTCATAAAATGTGAGTGTTTGGAGATGATCTCCCTTGAATTCCTTCACTAGATGTAAAATTTAATCTTACAAAGTCACTGTACAAAAACATCAGCTTAGGGGCTGGGAAGGTGGCTCAGTGGTAGAGTGCTTGCCTTGCATGCATGAGGCCCTGGGTTCGATTCCTCAGCACCACATAAGCAGAAAAAAAGCCAGAAGTGACACTATGGCTCAAGTGGTAGAGTGCTAGCCTTGAGCTGAAGAGCTGAGGGACAGTACCCAGGCCCAGAGTTCACGCCCATGACTAGACCCTCCCCCCCAAAAAAAATCAGCTTAGAGTTACATGAACTAAAAAAAAAGGAAAACATATTTTGACCCCTTTTTTGAAAGTTGTACCTAAATATTTGGGAACCCTTGCTCCCAGAATGTTATTGGAGAGGAGAAGTTTGGAAGCCAATACAATCAGTTTTGTTTACTGTGCTGGGAGCCACTGACATGGTCTTGATCCTTTCTGATCCTCATCAAAACGTGTTGCTATGGATTCACATCATTTTGGTCCTCAGGATGCCATCATGTCTGTTAGTCCTTTCTTTAGGCTCCAGCCCCTGCTGTTTCTGTAGGAACAGAGCCAGGAAAAAATTATAAAGGAAGTTCAGATATTTGTCTCCTTCCATGTTGTGATTGGATGAACAGGAATGGACAGAGAGAAAATACCTTCAACCCTTTCCTTCAAGATAGAAAGCAGTTTTCTGGGCCACCATCTTTTAAGGGAAGTTAATGAACTGGAAAATGGTAGAGATTACACAAAAATGGACGTACCTGCTTTCTAGGTCTAGCTTCTACCTATAAGACGCTTTCTATGTTTTGATTCCCACACTGAGAAACTAGCGATACTGCAATTACCATGCATCAATTAACTTGGTGATTTCTCAATGAATATATATATATATATATATATATATATTATACTTGTGTGTGTTATATATTCTCAATATATATGTTCTCTCTATATATGTATACATGGGTGTATACATATATTTATACATATATATATATATATAGTCTTTTATATCCTAGCACTTTTCTGAGAGTCTAAGCTACAGTAACAAAACAAAATAAGTTTTTCTTAGTTTCATGGAGTTTGCATACAATATCTACTACTCTTATGTGCCAAAAAAAATTATGTACCTGAAGAGAATATAGAGATGTACAATTAAAAACACAGACTATTTAACTAATGCATTAATGTGAACTCAGAGAAAGAAATGGGTTTTAAGGTTCTTGATGCAGACAGTGTTTCCATTTAGTTGTTTTGTTTTGAGGTATTGTTTTGTTTTGTTGCTGGTACTGGGGTTTGAATTTAGGCTCTAGTGCTTGCTTTACTTCCTTGTTCAGCTAGCACTCTACCACTTGAGCCATGCCCACAGCCTAGATTTTACTTTGGAAATCGAGTATCATAGACTTTTCTCCTTAGATTGGCTTTGAACTTTGATTCATAAAAATCAAGACTCCTGAGTAACTAGAGTTAACAGGCATAAGCCACTAGCGCCCAGCTATAGATTCAGAGGTTTCTTTTAAAGAACCAAGTAGAAGCCTACATTAGCAGCAGTGAGTAGGGGTGGGAAGCCTTAGGATTCTTTTTTATGTCTCTCTACCTGATTGTTCATAAATGTGCCAAGAAATATCTACCCCCAAAACGCAATGTCCAACTTAGTATTCATGAGGTAAAATGCATCGGATATCTTCTAAGTAGTAAACTGAATTGGGGGTGGGTCATGGACCAGAGCAGAATATGCACTTTGAGTACCACCTTGTGAAATGGGCCAGAGGGATTACAATAGCAATACAATGACTTTCTTTTCCAATGACTATTACATCTGAAACATGACTGGAAAAAATTAGAAACTTTTCCAAGTAAAAACTATATTTGATGGAACAATGAAACCTGTTAGGGATGTGTTGGAGCAATGAGGAAAGCAGGGAGAACAAGGGAGGGGTGAGATTGATTTAGAATACAGTGTAATCATATCTAGACATGTAACAATGAACCAACCCTCTTGGGATAATTCACTTAAACTGATGGAAATTTGCACACCTTAGGGCTGGGCATAGTGATTCCCATCGATAATCCTAGCTACTTGGGAAGTGAAGATTGAGAGGATCATCAAAATTTGAGGACAGTTCAGGCAAAAAGTTAGTGAAATTCCATCACAACCAACAAGCCAAGTGTGGTGGTTCATATTTGTAATCCCAGCTGTTGAAAGAGGCATAGATAGGCGGATCATAGCCTAAACCAGCCCTGGACAAAAATTCCAAGACTATCTGAAGAATAAGCAAAGCAAAAAGTGTGGGAGGAATAGCTCAAGGAGCAGACTGCTTGCCTAGGAGGTTCAGGGTTTTGAGGAATGAAACCCTATTATACTCTAAAAAGAGGAAAAAGAAGCAAAAATCTTAAAGAAATTATGCTTTGAAATTTGACCTTGTCAAAGAATGAGTCTACTTTCTGTGTATAATATTGAGGGGTCAACCTAGAATAAGCAGATCCAAGTTGCAGAGAAAATACCAGTTTAGAACTGGGTAGGAATAAAGTTCTTTAGAAGAATTCTAGTCCTTCCTTAAGCTGAGTAACAATATTATAGGAGTAATTACGGTAATGGGTCAGATTATATGACCCTTATATTTTCTGCAAATATCAAAATTTGACAACTCTAAGATGCAAACGTCTTTATGAATGATCTGGAGAAAAGCAGGTAAGTTTGCTTTCTTTGGCTGTCAAGCCTGGATTGAGTTAGACTCTTAGTCGCTTCTCATATTTTCCAGTAAGTTCTTAACTTGGTTGAGTTCGTTTACCTCAATTGTTCCCCCTCTGCATTGAATTAGGGGAGATCTCTTTGCCTTAATCTTACACAAGTTCCCTAATTATATTTAGGAAAATAAGTGTTATTACGACTGACTTTATTTGTGACAATTGGCCCATATCCTTTAAGTACTTGATTTGGAATAGGACAGTAATGATTTGTAAATCTTTCAAAGGAAGGTGAAAATAGGAGGAGCAAGAATTCCTCAAGTCCTGATGTTTTGCAGATTAGTAAGAGCTGCCATTAACCAAGTATGGGGCATTGGGTCAGTGAGTTGGAGCCATAAACATTAGCAGGTAAAAGTCAGGTTTCCTGGGGCTGCAGAGAGAAACAAGCTGGTTACCACTTCTGGAATTAATCATAATAAGTGTTTTATCTAAGCCTGTCATGTTTTGTTTCTCCATGCAATTTACCTCTCAGGCACACTGTTTGCTGTATCAGTTGGCCTTATCTTTTAACTTATAGTCTTGAAGTGCTTAAATGTATTTCCTCCAGAGTTCCCACAGTTAACATGACAAAGTCAATGTAAGTGCTATTTTAAGGCACCCCTACTATGAAAGACAATGTTTCTTACAGCCACTCCTATCTTCTGTTGAAAAGCTTAACAGACAGCATGGACTCTTTGCCTAATTGCAGTTTTGCTATGAGATTAGCAAGATTTTTCAATGTGGAGTTCAAATACGTGCTTTCCTACAGAGGTTACCTTAGACAAAAAAATAATCTTCTGCTATATTCTGCTTGCCTTTTATCGTCAAGTGCTCATTAGTCAAAGCAGACAATTAGCATCGGAGGCAATGCCAAAAATACAAGGCTTCATTTATAAGCATCATAGATAACAAGAAAGAACCAAACTAATCAACAAAACATTTGACTGAACCACAGTGCATACATGTGTGTATGCAAGGTTTATATATGCATATATATAATATAAGATAGATTAGATAGATTGATAGATATAGATAATGCCCCCATATTATATATATATATATATATATATATATAATATGGGATATATATGTATGTATATATGTATATATGTGTATATATATATATATATATATATATATATATATATATATATATGGGAAGCAGCTAGTAGTTCTTCTAAGTCTAGTTCCAGGCTTCACACAGGAGAAAGATGTCAGCCTGAGAGGAAGATAGGATTTAAACATTAGATAGCTAATAATATTCCACTCTGCACGATCCTATTTCATTGTACTTCTCTTATGATCTGCTAATAATCCTTTATAATTAAGCTTCCAGGATAATATTAAAATGTAATCCACCTGAACACCAATCACAGAGCATTCTAGAGGCTGAAGTAGTTACCACTTGCAGGCATGCATGACAATCACAGAGCGGTTTTAATTTCACTTTTTTTTTTTAAGTGGTCTGTCCCAAGATGGAAAGCAAATTTATGATTATTTCTACCCAGAAATTCAGTGAAGTAGACTTCATTTAAACTAAACTCTTAAAGGTATGCCCAAGGTAGACTGTTCATAAATTTATATTTTCCCCTCTTTAGAGATGGAAACCTTTGCAACATCCTTGCAGAAGAGAGGTCATCGTGAAAGGAATAGCTTAGAAATGTTTACAGTAAGTGAAGCTGGCGGTACCAGACACAGCGAGTGTGTGTCATGAAGAAATACCAAAAAAAAAAAAGTTTAAGTACACATAAAATGTAAATAAACCCTACTACCCATTTTCAACTGTAATATTTACCATCTTTTCTATTGCATCTACTTTCATATATTGCCTTCATCATATCCTGAAAATAATTCAGGTTTTGTGTAAGAACTTAATAATAAGTTGAGTTTTAAACAATTATTTATTCCATTTTATGGGTAGTTTTATATTCCAGTACAGCCGGATCATGACCATAATCTAGCAAACCTACTTCAAAGAAAAATTATTACTAGTATATTATAAGTATCGGTGCTAGAGTTAATAAATTCCCTGAAAAATTATTATAAACCATTTAACTTTATGCTCTTCTCTGATTCTTTTCCTCACAGCAATATGGGAACGTGGATGAAGTTATCAGCTTTTAAGCTAAAACACTTGGCTTTTGTTTCTAATAAAGAAAATATGTCACAATTGTTGGGTGATCTTTAAAAGATTTTAATTTGTAATTTAGAGATAACCAAGGGATATCAGTGTCGATTATTTTTCCAGCTAAATGTTGCAATGGATTAAAAAAGCATAGGTATTGTCACATCATTTTATGATGGTGTCTAGAGTCAGCAAGTGCCGAAGAAAAGACTCCCCCCCCCCCCGCCAAGAACTATTTAGCAGGCTTACTCTCAGACATTTGATTACTTTCAAACATTTGTCTGAAGGTGAAGGTTTGTTTATGTGTTATTAAACAAAAGCAATAGGCATAGTCTAAAGGGAATGATTTATAAGTGTCACTTAAACCATTGAAAATGGTTTATGTGAAGGTTAATGGTCATAATGCCCTTTCAAAAATTTCTTGGAAATCCATAAGTAGAGCACTTCTGATTTTATAGATGTTTTGTAGGGGCCTCAGCAGGAAAAAAAGCAAGCTGAGAAATTGAAAAAGTCACTTTTATTTAATACTAATGACCAGCCATCCACATAGGCTGACCGTTAGCGGGGGGGGGGGGGGGGGGGGGGGGGAGGGGAAGATGAAGTGGGGGGGAAGGGGAATAAATTAAACAAATTAAACACTGGATCTGACTTGGAGAGCTTTTATTCTAGTGGGGTGGTTTGAGGGGGTGAGAATAGTAAGATCATCAAATATAAGTCACAGGACTCAAGCCAAACCCTCTGAGTGAACAGGAAGGAAAGGCTGGAAATATCTAAAGGACTGGAAAGAACTGGCAAAAACCTTTAGTGTATGTGCTGTCCCTTAGAGGCATGCAAAATACAATATTTTGAAATGATTTGCAGTATGTTATAATGGCTTGATGAGTTCGATCTGCAATTTGCAGTCCTGATTTTATTTTATTTTTCTTTCATGCATTTTTCTTGTTACTGTGGAGGTGATGTACCAAGGGCTTAAAGCTACATGAGTCAGATAAAGAGTCCATTTCTTTTTGGACAATGTCACCCCTTCCCTCATTCTCTCCCAGTTCGCCCACATCCTCACCCACCAGCCTTATAGTTCATTCTCAACACATTGTCTAGTGACTGCATTGGTTCGCCTTTTTTCCCACCATTTCTGTACCTCCCCCTTCCTTCCCAAAGACAGATAAACAAACAAGACAAAAGCAAAAGAAAACAAAAGGAATAACAAAGGAAAACCTCTTGTTTCCATTCCCTGGCATTCCTTCCACTAAATATTTTTTATATAGTCTTATTTTATAGCTATTAGATAGATTAAGCTGAGGTAAGATGTCTTGATAGTTAAAGGACAGGTAAAATTTGCTGAGCGCCTAAAAGAACGTAGAGAGTAAAGCCAGGTGAGGGATTGGAGAAGTCTGCAGAGAGAAGAGAAGCTTTCACTGAATCTTGACAAATAAGCAGGATTCAAGGCAGTGAATGGAGGATGTAATACAGTGTCGTGGCTAACCACCTGGGCTTTACAACTACATTGATGCTGGATTCAGTGCTGGCTGGACCACTCACCAGTGCAGTGAGCCTGACCAGTGCCTTCATCTCTGTAACTCTTAGCTTCTTTTTGTGTAAGATGAAGACTTACTTCAGTGGGTTGTTCAAACCATTAAATAAGAAAATGCTTGCATTTTCAATAGACGCATGAGGAAATGCTCAACTTCTCTGGCCATAAAAGAAATGCAAATCAAAACAACAGCATGGAGAATCCACCTCATCCCAGTTAGAATGGCTATCATCCAGAAACCAAGATGCTGGAGGGAATGTGGCCAAAAGGGAAGCCTGATGCACTGTTGGTGGGACTGTAAACTTGTTCAACCACTCTGGAAAGAAGTATAGAGGTTCCTCAAAAGACTCCACATAGAGCTCCCCTATGACCCAGCAATCCCACTTCTGGGCATTTACCCAAATGATCACAAACAAGGCCATAGTAAAGCTACCAGCACAACTATGTTTATCACAGCATTATTCACCGTAAGTAAGATATGGAACCAACCCAGATGCCCCTCAATAGATGAATGAATTAAAAAATAATATATACGCATGCATATATATATATATATATATATATATAATGGAATTCTATGCTTCCATCAGAAACATTGACACTGCCCCACTTGTTAGGAAATGGAAAAACTTGGAAAAAATCATATTAAGTAAAATAAGCCAAAGAAACAAGTCCCATTGTTTCCCTTATTTGCAATAATTAGTATTCATCTAGGATAATCTTGGCAGATGAGCAGAACAGCTCAATAGCTATGTACATATGACCCTATAAGGTGATGCTAAGCGGAATAACTCCAAGACATAGACACAGAGGTTTTACTTTGTTGTTGTTTTTAATGTACTATGTGATTTTTTTGTTTCTTTTGTATTTTTTTTCCTCCTATGGTATATCCTCTGTTGTTACTGTATTTGATTTTGGTACCCTGGTATTGTATATACATTTATTTGAATTAGGGAAGGGAAAGGGAAACAACAGAATGGTGAGTCAAAGGACAAGGGGGAACCAAAGCAACAGTGACATACACAAGACAATAAATTGGAAATGATCTGTACAACTTGCAGGGGTGGTTGGGAAGGAGGGAAACTAAGAGAAAAATGAAGGAGGGGATAACAAGTTGGACAAGAAATGTACTTATTACCTTACTTATGCAACTGTAACCCCTCTATACATCACCTTGACAATACAAAAAGTTTTTAAAAATGCTTGCATTTTACTGTTTTAACTATTACATTTCCACACCTAGCTGTACATATTGACCGTTTTCTGTTGTTAATGTTGTTTTGGATTATGTGTTTTGTTTTTGTTTTTGTTTTACTTTTTTTCTGTGCAAGTCCTGGGCCTTGGGTGCTGTCCTGGAGCTTCTTTTTGCCCAAGGTTGAGCCACAGCTCCACTTCCCGTTTTTTGTCTGGATAATTGGAGAGAAGGATTTCATAAACTGTCCTGCCCTGGTCTGGGTTTGAAGCACAATCCTCAAATCTCAGCCTCCTGGGTTGCTAGGGTTACATGTGTGAACCACATCACCAGCTTATATTAGCTTTTTTTATTGGTCATGCCTAGAATTTAGCAAATTTCCTATAAAAATCCATTATGGGTTTCCCCAGTACTCATTCTTTTAAGGAAGTAACAGTGTAAGTAAGTTACCCCACCTTGAGCAAGAGGAGTAAACAAAAGAACAAAAGGGAGGAGCACTGTAGCCAACCAAAATACTAAGTGTCAAGAAATGCTACCACTGTGGTTCATTCCACATAGGAGTAACTAGCTATGCCAGGTTGCAGCAGCAGGACGGTCTTGCACAATGCCTGAATTATTAGCTGAAAACACACATGATTTGGATTGGAAGGTGCTCATGGGCAGAAGACAATCTGGTGTGTTCACTCATCATCTTCCATTCATTCCATCTTTTCCACTTAGCAAAAGAGATGACAAGAAGATCTTCATAAAAATGACATTTTGCCTTGACCAAGAGAAGGGAACTCATTGGAAATCAAAATTAAAGCAAGTTTTTCCTCATTGTATCCCATGCCTCCCACTTGTCCCATGGGGACCACATGTGGTCACTCAGGACATTAAATGGTAAAAGTCCTTCTCAATCCACTCTCAACTCTTCCTCCACACTTTCCCCTGTCTTTTTGTCCTACACTGAATTAACCCTGTCTTGACCACAGGAACCGGTTCTGAAGCTGATCTGCTTTATTCTCCCCACCATCAACCTGTATTCTATCCTATTGCTAACAGCGAAATTGTTTACATCCATCTTACTTAATCAATGGAAGATAACTATCTCTGATGATTTCAGTGGCTTCTAAAATTTGCTAGTTATGTTTCCACCATCCTTCCAAAATAAAAGTTTTCTCCATAGTCCATTCTATTTTTGGTTCTATCTGTCTATCTATATAGGTACAGATAGATAGATAGATAGATAGATAGATAGATAGATAGATAGATAGATAGATAGATAGATAGATAGATAGATATAGATATATATTGGTGATGGTGGTGGTCGTAGGGCTTGAACTCTGGGTCTGGGCACTGTTCCTCAGCTCTTCAGCTCAAGGCTAGCGCTCTACCACTTGAGCCACAGTGTCACTTCCGGTGTTTTCTGTTTATGTGGTGCTGAGGAATCAAACCCAGGGTCTCATGCACACGAGGCAAGCATGCTACCACTGAGCCACCTTCCCAGCCCATTGGTTCTATATTTTTAAACTATATATGCTAATAAAATGGATGCATGGGGGGCTGGGAAGGTGGCTCAGTGGTAGAGCGCTTGCCTTGCATGCATGAGGCCCTGGGTTCGACTCCTCAGCACCACATAAGAAAAAAGAAAAAAACCGGAAGTGGCGCTGTGGCTCAAGTGGTAGAGCGCTAGCCTTGAGCTGAAGACCTGAGGGACAGTGCTCAGGCCCAGAGTTCAGGCCCCACGACCGGACCCCCCAAAAAAATGGATGCATGAATAAAGCTAATATAATCCATACAAGAAGGTAAATGTTAGCTGATACAGTTAGTGGCTAATAGTAAATACGATTTCAAACTTGTCAACTAAGGAAGCTGAGATCCAAGGGTCATTGTTTGAAGCCAGCCTAGGAAGGAAAGACTATGAGACTCTTATCACAAATTAACTACCAAAAAGCCGGAAATGGAGCTGTGACTTAACTGGTGGAATAGGAGCAAAAAAAGCTCATGGATAGTTCTCAGAACCTGAGTTCAAACCCTCTCCAAGAAGAACAAAATAAATAACTAAATAAATACATGCCAACTAATACAACATTTTTGAATAACTTTTCCCTTCACGAGTGAACTTTTACTGTCTCCTTTAACTCAAAAATACTATTTCAAAGTCTCATACATTCACCTGCCTGTTTTCAATACCATCATGTTTAAATTCTGCATCTACATTCAGCTTCATTTTTCTAAATCTATATCCATATGTGTTTTAGTCTCAAAAGTTCTAGAAAAAATTTATGTGTTAAAATGGAGGTAAGAATTTTATGAGAATACTTTAATACATTTGTTACTTTGGTAATAAGAACATGTTACTGTTTGTTTTTGTAAGTACTATAACACAATCAATCCTTTCCATTGTAACATATTTAACCTCATTTTCTCTGTGTTAGGGACAATCTATAACCAGTGTAGAACATATTTTTATCAAAGAAAAATCATAAAATATTTATTATAAGAAAAAATAGTAATAAAACCCAAAAAGTAGAGATTTCATTCTCACAGCCTATTATCATACATAATACAATAAACTTGAAAATAAAAAGCAGTAATAATTGGAGTGCAAAAAGGAAAAGTTATGTAGTAAAAATATATTTCTTATATACCAATATGTATTTCATATGCATGATAAAAACAGAAAGTGTTGAATATATAAAAAGTATTCACAAATGAAAAAAAAAAGCTTCATGAGAAAGTTGTCAGTGGCAAACAAGCAAAGGAGTCAGAAGGAGAGTAACAAGATGCTCACAGAAGAATTGCTCCTTCTCGTAACTGAATAAATGCTAATGCAAAGAATAAGCCATATCTCATTTTTGTCTCTCAGCTCACAGAGCAGTAAAAATGAATGAGAATAGAGCTAATGGAACGCTGGGGGTGCTAGCCACATGGAAAGATAACACATGTCACACAGTGATGTTTTAAACTTGAATATATCTAAGCCATTCTTCATTCTGGAAGAATTTTCACTAAAGAAAGAAGTCAACCTATACCACATACCACATTGATCAAAATAGTGAAAACCTGAAAAACAAGTTATTTATTAGAAGAAGATGGGTATATAATACTATATTCTTAGAGAGTAAGAGTTCTGTTTGGGGTATGTGTCTTACATTGAGTACAGAGCTCTGCCATTAAAATACCCAAACTCGCCTGGTGCCAGGAGCTCAAGCCTATGACCCTGGATCATGGTTAGAAGCCAGCCCAAACAGGAAAGACATGAGACTATCTCCAATTAACAACCAAAAGACTGAACAATGGACTTGTGGCTCAAGTGGTAGAGTGCTAGCCTTGAGCACATAAGCTTAGAGACAGTGCCCAGGCCCTGGGTTCAAGTCCCAGGACCAGCACCAAGAGAACAAATGAACTAGTGGGAACTGGTGAATGACACAGAACCCAATTATTTAATTTCTTGAAAAAAAACAGCGGTAACACAATCATCAGAATTTCCTCCTCCTTCAGCCAAGGGATGAATAAAATGTATGTGATTTTAATTTGAAGTGAAATATCTCTAATGAGGTTTTATAGCTTAGGGCTTTTCAAATAATGATTTGCCTAATTCTTGAAACACACATTATTTAGTGAACAGACACAGAAATGATTTTATTAAATGAATTCAGAATTTGTACTCACAAATTTGAAACTGAAGAAAGTCGTGAATTAATGATCTAAATAATCCTTATTTCTTAAAAAAATCTAAATAATCCTTATTTCCTAAAATGTACTCTCTAGTTTATTTTGTGAGGTGTGATCATCTCAGTGAAACACAGCTAAAGATTTCTTTAAGTATGATCACACTTTTTGTTTTACTGCCATTTAGAACCAGATTTCAAGTGCTGATGAATTAGGCCAGTACTGTTTAGTTTATGTACTAACAACAAACATTCCATAATTTGCAGTGCTGATAAGAACATAATCAATAACCTGGTAACACAATACAGCTGGAGCTTTAGGAAGGAGAAATCATCAAAAATGACCTAACATTATTACCATGGATTTATAACATCCTGATCAAATTGTCTTATAGTCAGTATATTCAAAACAGCATAGCTGATCAAGATGAAGTTTCTTTAATATCATTATTTTCAAGCAACAACTCAGTGTGACTATGATTATAGATATATAATATAGATATAGATACAGATATATATATATGAATACATATATATTATTTTATTTTGGTAATTCTATTTAAAAGAGCTCTCATTAATGCATCGTGCCTCTTCCCTTAGAACCCTTCTGAAAATATTGTGTTCTTCACTTGAGTAAGTAAGTCAAATACAAACAAAAAGTAGGTCAACTTAAGCCCTGAAATATCTCAAGGCACAGGAGTGCATGAGTGTTTTTAAATCAATTTACTTAGTCTCCCAAAGGATCAAAGTTCTTTTTGTAAATCCCTAAAGCTGTGGATATAATTCTAATATGGAGAATCTAAGTATTCTTTCTTATCTGAATCTTCAACAACTTGATAGATTTATTTTAAATGTGTGTGTGTGTGTGTGTATACCAAAGTATGGCTCTTGACTAAAGAGTTCTAACACTGGAGTTTCACTAAAGTTCCGGTGAATTGTACTCCAATTAGTAAACTTTAGTGAAGTAATTCACCCTGCCAGGCTCCACCCTAAATATTACACGTATATTATTTCTAATAATACAGACATCACTTCCCTGGGGCAGGTGCTCCTCATTGTAGACATGAAAAGAATAACATAAAGTGCGACTGAATTCCTGCTTATGTTACCAAATTAATGCATGCTACATTGGAATATGAAACCTAGACTTCTGTAGTTCATGCTCTTAGCCTTCGTGCCTTTAGCAAACTTTCAAGAATTTTCCTTGTGCTTTGCATATGTATGTCCAAGTATAAGCTGACAAGAAACATAATAACAGATAACATCTGTAGCTGGTGTTTTACAAAGGAGGGATAATTTAAAACATTCATCTGTGATATGAGCATCACTTTCTGTCTTTTACAATGTGTGTGTGTGTGTGTGTGTGTGTGTGTGTGTGTGTGTGTGTTGATCCTGGGACTTGAACTTGGGGCCTGCATGCTGTTCCTCAGGTTTTGTTGTTTTGTTTTGTTTTGTGTTTTGCTTAGGCTGGTGCTCTACCACTTAAGCTGCAGCTCTACTTACAGCTTTTTGTTGGTTAATTGGAGTCTCACAGACTTCCTTACACAGGCTGGATTCAAACCATGACCCTCAGATCTCAAGCTCCTGAGTAGCTAGAATTACTGGCATAAGCCACCAGCACCCAGCTGTTCTTTCAGAATTCTTTTTTTTGGGGGGGGGGAAGAGTTGGGGGGTCGGTTGTGGGGCTTGAAATCTGGGCCTGGGCGCTGTGGCTATACCACAGTTTTCTGGTCTGTAAGAGTCTCACAGACTTTCCTGCTCAGGCTGGCTATGAACTGTGATCCTCAGATCTCAGCCTCCTTAGTAGCTAGGATTACAGGCATGAGCCATGGGCACCCGGCCAGTATTCTTAATGAAACATATTCTTAAAGGTTCAGCCTGTATCACAGAGATTAAAATTCACTTCTAAAATTTTCTAAAAGGTTTTGATTATTTTCAGTCAAATATAGCATGTTCTTTTACACCAACAAAAGCTTTTTTTTTCTTTTTTTAAAATCTCTATTTCCCTTCACCTCTCAACCTATTTGCATAGATTCTTTTTTTTTTTTCTTTTTTGGGTCCAGTCATGGGGCCTGAACTCTGGGCCTGGGCGCCACTTCCGGCTTTTTTCTTTTTGCTTATGTAGTGCTGAGGAATCGAACCTAGGGCCTCATGCATGCAAGGCAAGCGCTCTACCACTGAGCCAACTTCCCGGCCCCTGAATAGATTCTTGAAGCTGCTTTTCTCCTCTTTTAAAAGGTCATAACACCAACTCTTCAAAGCCACCCCTAGCCCACAGACCATTTTTCTTCCTCTCTTTACCCAACTTTTATTTCCTGGCCTCCAGCCCCTCAGTTATGACTCAGTTTATCATCCAGTATTTAATCTTAAAATTAAAATCCAAGAGCATTTTGTCATGGAATTTACAGTCCTTTCTATAATAATCATTGCTATAATCTTTGGAGAACCTTTTTTTTAGTAATTATTCATATAATCATACAGAAGATTTTAAGGGCTTTACTTTCAACTCTTTAAAATTCAAGTGGTTGAGTTTCTAAATTGTATCTTAACTTTCTAATTTTAAAGTTGATTTCCAAACTTCAGTTTAGTAACTGTCTAGTTATCCTAACTGGATGTTCAAATTGGTCTGCTGTAAAACAAACTTTATCTTATATGGTGTTGTTTGACAACTAATCCCTGTTCTCGCCTTCACCAGCAAAGTCAGCTCTGTTGTGATAAATCACTCCCTGACATTTTAGTAAACTTAAACACCCATAAAACAAATATGATGCTTGTTAAAACAAGTAAAAGAATGAATAGGGGAACAAGAAAAGAGAAAACAGCAGACTTGTAAAGGATATTGAGAAAAACAAACTAAAACTGGTTTTAGGAAAAAAAATCACTTTTCAAGTAAGTATATAAATGTTTACCTGTTGATGGGTGGGTGGGGGAAAGTCAAATATTTATATAAGTAGTTACTGCAGAAACAAACTTCTTGCTTTCCTTTTTATTGCATGAAGCTTAAAATAAAACTATTTATACAAAAATCCTTCCATTGCCATCATACTTAATGTTTGAATAAGAATTTTAATTTCAAAACTGTGTGGGTCAGAAAGCATCAAGTGGTGTGTGTAGTGTGTGTGTGTGTGTGTGTGTTTATGTAAAAGCACACTCACTTCATTGAACCCACATCTGGATGGTTGTTTTGCATAATGAACATTCTTCATCTTTCATCTTCTGCTCTGTGGGAGGGAATTCGTAGACAGGGGTAAACTTTGTCCTTCTTGCTCTAGAGGAAAAGCCTGTGATTAAACAGAAGAAAACTAAAGATGCTCACTAGAAGCCATAGTGATTTTCAGCACTTATTTGTGGGAAAGTACAGATGGCTTCTCCAGGGCACTGGTCTAAGCTTATCTCTGCCTGTACTCACCTGAACGTCTTACTTCCTAAAGCTAAAAGGCTGAGGGCAGTTTCTGTACTTTTCTCAGGAGCCTAAACTTATTGGGACTTAAAACATGTGCCTTGGAAGGACCCGTCATGCCAAATTCTCTGCTGTGGATTGTGGATGCTGCAGAAGCAGATACACTGCTGTGCCTGGAATTCCAACAAGGAGAAGGCAGTCTGTTGTTCTTTATGAATAAAGAGTGAGTATTGTTAAGAAGCTTTCTACCTTAATGCGGTCCATTTTTATTCTTGATCAATTCCGTGTGAGTCACTTAGATGCTAGGCGACATTAATTTCTATTTACTCATCTGAACACCCTGCCTAGTTATTTGCTGCTATCGAAATCATTGGAGACCAATAGGTAAACAATATTCAAATTCATCGTCATGCAACAAGAATTAACATGTGTGCATGTATATGGATTGGGGGAGATGAGAGATAATGAGAAGTTAAATTATGGCATCATATTGGTAATTAACAAAGAAGGAGTCTTTGTAATAAACAAATTGGTTTGGTGGATTTTTTTTTCTCCTCTTTGGTCCTTAAGTTACTCTTGACCTCATCCTGATAATTCGGAAGTATTTCTAAGCAATCATGTGTCCCAGGGAAGTGCTATATATTTCCACAGATAGAATACCTTTCAAGGTATATGATCCACCTGTTTCTTGAGGACCCCTCTTTTGGAAGGGGTGCCATGTGATTTCACATAGGCATGCTCACAGCCTGAGTTCTTAAAGCCAGTGTGTGAGACAGCTTTTCAGGGATGCAGGCCTGATTAAAACAGTTAGCCTGTTCGCATCCCCCCTATTTACTGTGGATTACCGGAAGGGATGTAGGGGTTAAATCAGCAGGTCTTTCTGCCTCCCCAGAGGTTAACCTGGCAGCTGGCTTGGCACCCACAGGAGGGCTGACAGGTAGTAGGATTTGTCTAAGCAGGCTGCCTGAGAGCCAACAAGGAAAGCTGAATGCTCCGGATTAGTTCTGGATTATGTTGTCAGAGTGAAAGCTGACGGACAAACTGCAGAGGAATAAAATGCAATCTGTTTGGGGAGAGAAGGCAGCGTGCATAGCTTTCATTTTTCAAGAAATGACAAGAAAAAATCATTAATAATTTGTAAATCCATGTCCATTAACTTTTCTCTTTGTTATCCCAAGACAGCCTTTTTAACATGAGTTTGCCACTGTCCTATATCTCTTCTGCTTCCGTGACAGATGGGGAGATAGATAGGGAAGTGGAGAGTTTCATACAATAATACCCCATCGCCAAGAAAGAGAGTTTATTCTCCTAACTCCATTTTGCCTTTCCTCCCCTCACACCCCTCCAGCTCTCCAACATGATGAAATGCTGACAAGGTTCAGGAATCCAAATAATTTATATTTTGTATCTTCCCTCTGTAATAAAATGTCCTTAATATGATGCTATTGCTTAAATGAAGTTTCGAGTCAAAAAGAGGTCAATAACCATGCTATTGTTCATTATAATAATAAATTGTGGTATGTGATTTCTTTGTTGTTGTGGGTTTCTCTTTTTAATGAAGGATTTGAACATGAGCCTCACAAGTTACCTGAGTCATTTACTAGGTATGAATAATTAAGTGTGTTTAATAGACACAACCTTTGGTCTCTATACAAGTGGTTTATGTCATTCCAATAGAATTTACTAATATTCTTAAAGAAGGGTTGAGAAATAGTTGTGGTAGTAAGTTTTCCATTTCCTACTAAGAAAAAAAATTTTTTAATGATCTCAGGGTTGTCATTTTCCATTACCAATTTTCCAATTTATATGAACATTTCTTAAGGTGAAAAAGTACATATCATCTGATAATCATTCACTCCTCTAAGATGAAGTCAGGAAATAGTGTGTAGATAGTTCCAAAGTATACAAAGTGAGAATGGTCATACTTGAGGTTTTAGATGAATTATCATTGTCAGTAACCTGACACTATCAGAACCGATAGTGTCAAAACTGGAACTTTGTAGTCTCTTGAGGAAATGGACTGTGACAGTGGGAAAGCAGGGTACTTAGTTGGGATTTGTTATTTCAAAAACAAATTCTCTTCTTCTAGCTGGAAGACTTCTCTCCTCCTTGTATATGTACTTCAGTGTGCATAATCTTTCAAGAAAGAATTCATAATCCTGAGTTCACAGTTAGTCTTGTGAAGAATCTCTCTGTCATTTCATTGTATCTACTCATCACTGGCACTTGGTAAATATTCCATGATTAGAAAATAAACCAATAAAATGTGCCTGCTGAAAAGAAATGCTTAATTCATTTGGCTCTACAAGAAGCCAAAAAAAAAGAACACTATAAGTCCCATTTTCTTTTTCACTATATTTCTTAGTGAGATAAAGCACACAAAATCATTAAGCAACAAACATGGACTCCAACTGTCTGAAATTATAACGAATAAGTTCTCTGGTCTGAAGTGATTCAAGAGTCAAACTTGTATTTACTTATGATCAAATTCAGTAATAGATCATCATTAGACAACATATTGTTTAAAATTACCAATGATTTGTTTTCACTTTTAATGGTGATGGTTAATTAGCCTCTTTGTATATGGTGATATACAGCCATTCCTTACCAGTTAGTAAACATTACAAACAATTTTGATTTCTCACCAAAATAAACAACCATTGATATATTAGATTTGTAGTAATAAACATAGGGATCTAAAAAACATATCGTTTGGTTTGGTTTTGACAATTACCAGACAGATAGCTTCTGCTTTACTGTAAAGTAGTATTTCCTGATTATTTTCATATTACAGTATGCAAAGGAAAACGGCAAATATTACTCTATTTATATAGGCACTGGTATGACAGAGAAATTTTCTGTTAGTTGATAACCCACCTCACCTCTTTGGGAATGAAGATTTCAACTTATCTGCACATCTATAGACCATAGAGCAGTGGCTACTTTAACATCAGTACCATTGGCATCCCAGGATTTTTTAAAATTTCAAATCAAGCATATCATAAGTTTAATTCGAAAAGAATCGACTGTTTTTCATATTTTATCTCCAAAGAAACATAAGCAAGGAATGAGCAAATTCCTTTATCATATTCTATGTATATTATATAAAAAAATAAACTGTAACTTGTAAGTAGAGAGAAGAGGAAAATTGGGGAAAAAGAAATATGTAAGTGCTGAAAAATGATGATAATTAAAATGTATTTTTAACGGTCAGTTGTGAAAGAGTAACAAAATATAACTCCACAAACGATATAACTACTCAGAAAACATTTTGAAATAAGAATGAAGCTTATGAAAAACATCATCCACAAAGTATGTTTATAGAATAAGACAACTTTATTTAACTGCCATTCGTGTTGTGTACATAGAAGACTTAGTGGAAAAAAACAAACAAATGGTCTCTGGTTTGGAGTTATATGAAAACTCCAAATATTTACAGTTGAAATATACTGGAAGATTGGCAGAGGAAGGTTGAGAGGTTTTGCAGATCTTACATAAATGGCAATAACTCTTCCATAGGAACCATTTGTAGAATTACTCCAGTCTCTACCCTCTTCCATTTGCTCAGTATTTTGGGCCAAAGGATTCTGGCTTTTATTTTTTTTTCACAAGATGGAAATAATTAATAGGATGTAGTCTTAAGTACCTTTTAATACTTGTAATAAGGAAAGATGAAGGAATAGATGAAAATTATTGTGCAATTAAAGAAGCTATGATCTCCTTAAACCAAATGGTTTTCCTTAATTTGTCATACCCGTTGTTACTTTATTATTCTTTAAACAAATGATGTACCCTCTCCTAAAATTCTGTAGGTCCCAGGTTAATATTCCTGGACTTACTTGTTTTGTAGTTTTTCTAATAGGTGAGCTTACTTTTTTGTGGCTTTGCAAAAAGTGTTATTTGGTTAACTTTGCAAAGTTAAATAATGATAGCAAATTGTAGAAATATTTAAATCACTGTGAATTTCCTAGCCTAAAATACAATATCATTCAAAATCCATGGAATTCAGAAATACTATAAACATGTATTTTTATGTCCAATGCTTTGTCCAGTAAGAAAAATCATGACTTGATTTAGGAAACTAAAAATACATCTAAATGTTTTCTTGTTTGTTTGTTTTTGCTTATGTGGTGCTGAGGAATCGAACCCAGGGCCTCAGGCATGCAAGGCAAGCGCTCTACCACTGAGCCACCTTCCCAGCCTCTAAATGTTTTCTTTTTTCTTTCATTTTTTAAAACTAATACCATGATTTGAACTCAGGGTCTCATGCTCACTCAGTTTACTTGTTCAGTTGTTATTCTTTCCACTTGAGCCATGCTTTTGCTTGTTATTTTGGAGATAGAATCATGTGGACTTTTCTGCTCTGACTGGCCTTCAATCAGCCATCCTCTAGATCTGAGCCCCCTGACTAGCTAGGACTAGAGTTGTGACTCAGGCATCCAGCTTCTAAATGTTTTCCTAAATGAATCATTTCAACACGGTACTGGGGGGAGAAATAGTATTTCAGAGATTTAACAACCTAAAGCAAGAATATGGAAAAATATTTTTTGTAAAGTTCAGCTGAGAAAAGAAAAAGAATGATAGAAGAGAAAGCCTTGAGAATCAGTACAGGTTCAGAAGGAGGAACCTTTAATGGTTCAGGCTGTCATTACAGGCATAAATAGGAAGGTGACAATCCAGGTCATGCTGAGGGGAAAGAAGTAAGACCCTATTTCAGAAATTACACATTACAATGAAGTATTATTCAGTCATTAAAAGAATGAAGTTATGTAGTCTGAAGAAAAATGAATGGAACCAGTGATATTCAGTAAGATAACCAACTTTAAAAAGATAAATGGCACAACTGTTCACTCATAAGAGGACTCTAGACATAAAATATTAAAAAGAAAAAAATACCCTGTCATGACTGTGTAAAAGAGACTATTTGATGAAGAACCAGAGTGTGGAAGGATGGGAAAAGGAGAAGGTTAATGGGAAGTAAAAATTTTGAAGTAGATTTTAGGTTTGTTGAACATGGGAAAAGCCAGGTTTGTTCTTTACATTAAACCATGATCTCATGCACATATGCCTGAGTGCTGTCTGAGTGTTTTTTGCTCAAGGCTGGTGCTCTACTACTTGAGCCACAGATCCACTTTCAGCCTTTTTTTTGCTTGTTTATTGCAAATAAGAATCTTATAGACTTTGCTTCCCAGGCTGGCTTTGAATTTCAATCCTCAGAACTCAGCCTCCTAAGTAGCTAAGATTACAAGTGTGAGCCATGGGTAGGTACTCAGCTCTAATTATCCCTCTTTATGTTGTAAAAAGTGAAGATATATAAATTATCACATATCTAGAGCCCCAGTGAAGATGTGAATAATACAATAATGTGTTCTTTTTTTAATTTTTGGGGTCCAGTCTGGGCCTGGACGCTGTCCCTCAGCTCTTCAGCTCAAGGCTAGCGCTCTACCATTTGAGCCACAGCGCCACTTCTGGCTTTTTTTTTTCTGCTTATGTGGTTCTGAGGAATCGAACCCAGGGCCTCATGCATGCAAGGCAAGCGCTCTACCACTGAGCCACCTTCCCAGCCCCTAATGTGTTCTTCTTAATGTTTGAAGTCCTTAAATTGTACAAGTTCTAAAAATCAAAATATGCCTGACCCTAAGGTTTAGGCATTAAGGATTATACAGTTTTAAATGATATTGGCTTTGACTCAGATGAACTAATAAAACTTCAAAGGTGTTTAGGCAAAGAATTTAATCTGTCTTCTTTTTTTCATCCTTCTTCACATTACAGTGTTCACACTTAAATAATGGTGAAATGACTTACAATGTGACGCATCTCCAAGTAGGCTCTTATAGTGTGCAAGGCGGGGGTGGGAGGGAAGTCTGTAAATGCAGAAATTCCATAAGAAGAGATGGTTGTAGGAGTGGTAACTTAATGGGAACCCACGTGACCCTGTCCCAAGGCCCCTCGAGTTAATTTAACACCTGAGCCATAAATGCAAGGTACTCAAAGGTGACTTTAAGTTTCGAAAGAAATAACTATTATCTGTAAAACATTTGAATATTTGAATAGAGAGGTTAGAAAAAGACTCTCCTTATTCTCATTTCTCAGAAAGAAATACTAAAGTGTCAGCAACCTAAAGTTCTCATGTATTACACTGGAAACCTCTGGGAGCATAGAATGATTTCCCTAGGTTCTGTTATATGCTATGGATTTTCATGACAGGAGTTACTTCCAGAGGTAGAGAATTTTGTTGCCTGTTATGACCAAAGTAAGAAAAGCATTGTCGATTGTGTGTGTGTGTGTGTGTGTGTGTGTGTGTGTGTGTGTGTGTGCACTAGAGTTTGAATTCAAGGCCTTGTGCTTGTAAGGACAGCATTCTCCCACTTGACTCACTTTGCCAGCACCTTTTCGTGTCAATTATTTCCAAGTAGGCTCTCACTTTATGCCCTGAACTATGATCCTCCTATTTGTACTTCCCTGCATTGCTGGGGTGATAGGCACACGCCACTGTAAACAGTCATTTTGCATTGCCCATAGCTTGCCAGAGCACCCACCTATTGGTCAAGGTGGAGTCTTGTGAACTTTTTTTATTCTGCTATTTGGCCTTGAACCATGATCCCCCATGATCAGATGTTTCTGGAAAGTACATTTTTCAGAAACATCAAAATGTCATTGGTGAATTCCTATGGAAAGCAATATATGAATGATTTTGGAATATGAGAAGTCACGCACTATACGAGCTTTAATTCCATACTGCTTTGTCCTAAAGGAGTAAACTTTCATTATTTAAATTCATACCAAGTTTCATTTGTGCTTTTATTATCGACTCCTTATAGACAGTTCTACTTGCCCCTGGAAAGTAGAAAATAAATAGAAACGGAAGCCTATGCCATTCCGTGTACCCATTCCCTGAGATACTTACCAAGTATCTGATGTGTTGAGCCAGCACAGCGTTACAGATGGGAACAAACAGCTGAATAGAATACTGCCCTGGTATCCTATATGTACACATACGCGCTAATATTTCACGTAAATCCACTCTTAGCATAAGGTGTTAGCAATCACTTCAAGATGTGAAATCATAATCATGTTCATATTGAAGACCTTCTCAACTCAAAATTTTACCACAGAACCCATCACAGGTATATATATCCATTCTCCTCTATCCTTGATGACAGGATGCATACATGTGGGAAAAAAAAAAAAAACAAAGTTCTTTTAGGGCAGCCGATGTTTAGCTAACAACACGAATCCAAGTTATGCCTTTCGGTAGAGAGTTAACAATAAGCAAAACATAGTGACTGGCTTTATGAGCTGAAAAAAAAACAAGTTCCATTTGGGAGGAAATTCATCTGCCCTTAAAAACTTCCTGTCCTATTACAGGAGATTGTCCTGGAATAAGGATGTAGTGCACAAGAGGAAATCTGTTCCAGTTTTTGTTTGCCAGTAACTGGTTTTTTTGGTGTGTGTGGTTTTTTTCTGGGCCAAAAGAAAAAAAAAACCCAAAGAGGCCCAAAGAGTTTAAAAATGCAAAAATGGAAGTTTGACAAGAACACAAGGTTAATGATTGATGTTATTAACCTTAATTTGATAGTTGGAGTCAAGGAAATAAACAAGATCACCTAGAGGAGAGAGAGCTATGAGAAATATAAAAGGAAACAATGTGAGAAGAAACAAAATTAAGGAAGGTCTGAGAAAGGAAAGAAAAGAAAATCACCACAATCTGAATAGAATTGGAACTATGTCCCAGGAAGGTGCAGTAGAAAAACTCCAAGAAGGAGGTCAAGCCCACAATTTCAAAGTCACAGACAGATCAAGGAGATCTGAGGAGAGAAAGCCAGTGGGGGGTGGAGGGGAAAGGAGAGGAAGAAAAACAAACTTTACAACTTTGGGGGGATGCATTGGGGGGGGGAGAGATAGGAAGGGATGGGAAGGGAAAACAAAGGAGGAGGCAACAATGCTTGATAAGAAATGTACTCATTATCTTGCCCATGTAATTGTAACCCCTCTGCACAGTATTTTCACAATAAAGAGAGAGAGAGAGAGAGAGAGAGAGAGAGAGAGAGGGAGAGAGAGAGAGAGGGAGAGAGAGAGAGAGAGAGAGAGAGGGAGAGAGAGAAAAGCCAGTGGAATTACTTTTAGTACAGCTCTACTTAGTTCTTTGTTACACAAGAATGGCACAAATATAGACTACTTACCCAATTAATTCTGTTAAACTGAATAATATTAACAGTATAAAGGAACAAGCAGAGTCAGGGAAAACAAGATTTCTGTTCTTTTCCTTGGCATGCACTGGTAATTTTGTGTTTTGTACCAAAGTAGAACTTTGTACCAGTACAAATTAAAACTTTGTACTTGGCTACTTGTTTTTTGTTGGGTTTTTTTTGGGTTTTGTTTTTCATACAATAAGCATTCATCACTTTCTGGAGACAGTTGAAGAAAGATTGCACTGCTAGAAAGATTGCTGCTCTCATACCCACTAATTTCTTTTCTTTCTTCCTTTTATATTTTCTTTTGGCCTTCTGAAAAGCCAGAGTAGCTAAGAGTCTTTTTAATTCCAAAAACATCTCAAGTACAAGCATCTATATATGCCATAGTCAATGGATTGGGTTAATGGAATTTCTGAACAAAATGGCAATTGCTTCTCTTATTTTTTTCAAGCCATGAAGACAATGAAAAAGAACTGAATCACTTATGAATAAAAACACCAAACTACAAGGACAGGAAATGAGTAATTGTCCAGAAAGAATAGCAGGCAGGAGACTGCTAGAAGAGCAGTCTCCTGGCCCTTGGGTCAGAAGGACCTCTGCTCATAAAATTAACAATGACTACATGCTGAGCTGCCACTGCAGACCACTAAACTCTGACAGAAAACGTCAACCATACTTTCCAACTTTAAAAATAATAAACACGAGCCAGGCACCAATGGCTTATGCCTATAATCCTAGCTACTCGGGAAGCTGAGAACTGAGGAGCCCAGTTCAAAGCCAGCTCACAGAGGAAAGTCCATGAGACTCTTCTCTCTAATAAACTACCCAAAACAGTCAGAAGTGGTGCTGCGTCTCAAGTGGTAGAATGCCCAAAAAGCTCCGAGTCAGCGCCCAGACCCAGAGTTCAAACCCCAGGACAGGCAAATAGATAGATAGATAGATAGATAGATAGATAGATAGATAGATAGATAGATAGATAGATAGACAGACAGACAGACAGACAGACAGACAGACAGACAGACAGACAGACAGACAGATAGATAGATAGATAGATAGATAGATAGATAAAATGGCTGAATGCCGGTGGCTCATACCTGTCATCCTTCCTAGCTAAGCAGAAGGCTGAGACAGGAGGATCGTGGTTTGTAGCCAGCCTGTGCAGAAAGTCTGTGAGATTCTCATGTCCAATTACTCACCTAAAAATGAAAGTGGAGCTGTGGCTCATAGTGGTAGAGTGCTAGCCTTGAGCAACAAAGAGCAAGGACAGCACCTGGCCCTGAGTTCAAGCCCTGAGACTGATAAAATAACAAAAACAACAACAACAATAATAATAAATATAATGTTTGTGTGTATGTGTTCCTATTTATACATCTCAGTGTGCACATGTAAGTATGTGTATGTGTATGAATGTAAAAAGGATATGTATGTGCTCAACCATAGCCTCGGTTTTGTAAGAATAGATATTCTTCTGCATCATGAAAATAAAGGTGAAAAATACAAGAAATTGGAAGTTAATAAATCTTTTTCAAGATGAAATACTTTATAGATCCGCCTATACAATTTTAGCTCAGCTACTAACACTCCAGTTGTGCAAATGATATGTACAATAATAGCTCCTATTTCTTAGGTGTTTATATCAGATGCAATAAAGGTACTTAATTACATACCTACAAACATTTGGAATAATTCAGCCTAGATATATCACTGTCTATTTCACAGGTCAGAAAATTCCATAACGTTCAGTCCACCCGATTTAGTAAAAGCTTTGAGAGCAGGAATGGTGTTTTCCTTCTTCCTTATTTATCTCAGAAGCAAGAAGAATTCCAGATACCACAAAAGTTCAGGGGCCCCAAACAGGAAGTGTTTCCTTTTGACTATGCTGTGTTTTCTATTAGGCTACCACACCATTATAAATTATGGATAATTAAACTGAAGGCAGAGAAAATCAAAATGCATATTTTAAATAAAGAATGCAGCTGGGAATATAAAAAGCAAATGAATATGCTATACCTGTCTCTTTGGAGCCCTGACACATTGATACAGCACAGAACAGGACTTCAAAAATATCTCTCAAATGAAGATGGGCACACATAAGCAAAATATGGATGTATAGCTTTACTCTGACCTCAATTGACCAGCGAATCTTGAACTAAAACACTGGTGTAGTTTGATCGTAAAATAAATATGGAGGCAAATATTATAAAAATCAAAGATAATCATTTTCTAAAAGGGAATTTTTTTTTGGTGGGGGGGATCCGGTCATGGGGCCTGAACTCTGGGCCTGGGCACTGTCCCTCAGCTCTTCAGCTCAAGGCTAGCACTCTACCACTTGAGCCACAGCGCCACTTCTGACTTTTTTCTTTTTGCTTATGTGGTGCTGAGGAATCGAACCCAGGGCCTCATGCATGCAAGGCAAGCGCTCTACCACTGAGCCACCTTCCCAGCCCCTAAAAGGTAATTCTTAACTTTCCAAAAGCAAAAGAAGATGATCCAAATAGTAGAAAGATTAAACATTAGTTCACCTTTTTATATGTCAACTTATTTTTTAATTTATTTATCTTTATTGTAAAGGTGATGTGCAGAGGGTTAAAGTTACATAGGTCAGGTAAGGAGTACATTTTAACAATATCATCCCTTCCTTCATTTTCTCCAAGTTTATTTTTCCTTCCTCACCACCCTCCCCCACAAGTTGTATAGAGTGTAGTGAGTGTCACTGCTGCATTTGTTCACCCTTTGTCCTACTCTTTCTGTACTCCTCCTTACCTCTCCAAAACAGATAAACATATATATATAAGACAAAAGGTATAGAAATAAAAAACAGTGTTAAAGGGGGAAAGCATAAAAGGTATAATAAGAAAAAAAAATCTCATATTTCCATTTCTTGGAGTTTGCTTCAATAAACATCATTTTATATGATCATCCGCAAATAGCTATTGAGCTTTTGTGATCTTCTGCTAAGACTATCCTCCTTTGGTCTCACTGTGTGAATGCTTAGAGTTCTGTTTATCATGCCCAGGTGTTTCATTAGCCTTGACCATAATCCTTCAGTGATGACTGGGAACAGAGTACCATAGCTCCCTACAAGGTCGGCCTGGCCTGAGGTGTGGTTCCTTTACACATCCACATATATAAAGTTATGTTAATTTATGAGCTAATAAAATTGGGCTTTTCCTACCAACCTCCCAATGCAAATGTTTGATGTTGTTACACAGATAGGGAAGATTCAATTCTTGATAATTAAGAACCCTATTAATGAAGATGCATCCATTCAAGAATGCCAGGCCCACAGCCCATGTCTGCTCTAGTCTAATACACAGTAGAAGGTTACACCACAGCTTTCTCTCCACAATCAAGTTTTATATAAAAACCATTTTAAAATCTTCTGCACAGTTCACCTGTCATGCAATCTTTTGATTTTGTGGTCAAGGTGATGTAGAGAGGGGTTAATGTTACATTCGTAATGTAGTAAGGTAGTGCGTACATTTCTTGTCGAACATTGTTACTTGCTCCCTCATTTTTCCTCCCACTTTCCTTCCCCCACAACTACCCCCCTCCAAGTTGTAGAGTTCGTTTTCAGTATATTGTCTTGTGAGTATCCCTGTTAAATTGGTTCACCCTTTATCCTTTGACTCACTGTTTTGTTCCCCTTCCCTTCCTCAATTCAGATAAGCATATATACATGACACATGCAACCTTATTTCCAATCCTAAAGGGTAATTGAGAGTTAATGGTAGACTGGGATTGTATTTATCAAACAAATGTCCACTGAAGAAAGAGTAACCAAACACTACAACTCATCTACCCCCACTCAATAAGAAATTCTTCTTATCAGAAAAGTCTAACCAAATCACAGAAAGAAAAATAAAAGAATTCAACCAGGGCAAACTTTTTCCAGCTTCAAGATTTTACAGTTGATACCAAAATATCTAACATGATGTCAATAGGTGATGGTTTGCTGGTAGCAAAAATGTAAAAGCTTTATGCACTTCTGGAAAGATTGTTTTTTTGTTTTTTTTAATTTTTATTTTTATTTTTTTGTGAACATACTGTACAGAGGGGTTACAGTTACATGGGCAAGATAATCAGTACATTTCTTATCAAGCATTGCAGCCCCCTCCTTTGTTTACCCTTCACATCCCTTCCCAGCTTTCCCCTATCCCCC
Source organism: Dipodomys spectabilis (assembly GCF_019054845.1). Taxonomy (NCBI): domain Eukaryota; kingdom Metazoa; phylum Chordata; class Mammalia; order Rodentia; family Heteromyidae; genus Dipodomys; species Dipodomys spectabilis. Next base: position 406,253 of record NW_024870974.1, on the reverse strand, counting down.
CAATAACCACCCCCCCCAAACCAAAGTTGTAAAGTTATTTTTTGACATGACAACTTGTACTTCTCATAGTTGCAACGGGTCCACCTGTATCCTTAAACGACTTTTTTTTCCCCTTCTCCTCCACAAATTGTACCGACATCAAATATAGTGAAAGCAGGGGTTATACTGTGGGGGAGGGACATACAAAGCAACAAAGAAATAATCTTATAAATGCTTTAGAAACAAATGCATGAAAGAAAAAAACATTTAAATACATATCTTAGGGTTCATTTCCCTAACATCAACTTGTCTGACCTTTTCTGCTTGGCTCATACATAAACTAGATATTGCAAATAAGGGAAACCATGGGACCTATGTTTCTTTGGGCTTGGCTTACTTCGCTTAATATAATTTTTTCCAAGCTGGAAAGATTGTTTTACTAGTACATTAGAACATTTATTTGATCAGCAGAAGTTGGGCATTTCTAGAAAGTCTTTGACTACGTGATCCCTTTGTAAAGTCCTGGGACACGGAGGCATGTTGCTACGAGAAGAGCATCATGGGACTTACTGTGTACAGGTGTACGTCATGCGAAGCCTGCTCAGGTAGCAGTGCAGAAATGCTCCAGTGTGAAGGGCTTGGGAGGTTCATTTTGTCATCACTGCGGTGACATACAGCGTGCTGCAGTCATCAGTGCAAAATGTTACTGGTAATCTTTTAATCCCAAATTAGGTCAATATTTTATCAAGTTAATCTAGCATGAAGATTAATTGCATTAGTTACACACACATATACACAGGCAGGATATTTGTTCTAGAAATACTTTTAATCAAAGAGTAAACCCTTGGTTACAATAGGCCATTTTCTTTCCCCGGCACCTTCTAAAATTAAAGAACATTTTTTTTTAAAATGATTGTTTCTCAAACAGTATTTATCTTTAAAGGAGACATTTATTCATTCATTGATCTTTAGACTGATATAATAGAAGGATAATGGTTTTATAATTACAGATAAAATCATCATAGAGAAGCTGTTTATGAAGCCTCTGACTGGAATGTTTTTAATAAAGTCTGATTCTTGGGATTCCATTTCAATTGAATTCTATTAGTTCTCTTAAAATATGTGATAAGTCCTACAAAGAAAGTCAATAGTCCACACTAATAAAATATTTTAATCACAGAAAAATAAGAAAATGAAAGTCAGGTGTTTTTTTTTCTCTTGTATGTGACTTCTATCTATTTCTAGGAAATTTTAAATTATAAAGACAATAACTATGAGATCTAGTAGTTTTCTAGTATGTTATTAATTATATCTTGTTTCTCTTCGTTTATAAAAAGGCCTTCCTCCCATCCCCCTTCTCTTTTTCTAATCTAAAAGGTAACGTGCAGAGTTGGGAATACATGAACTCAAGAGGCATAAATCTGCTAGCAGAAGTCATTAGAGTGGACAAACACCTTTCTTTCTGAGTTTTTAAGATAAGAACTATCTGGAAGTTTTAAGTTCCCAAGCATCATTCTGGATAGTATTACAGCCCTCACCCCCAAATTGCAAGACAGAGTTCATGCCCTGTTTGGTCAAACATCCAATGACATTCTCCAAGGGTCATGCTAATTATAGGGATTTCACAGATAATGTTGAAGAATATTGCATCTCAAACAATTTAGCTCTTGTATTTAATATCAGTTTCTGGCATTCACTGATAGGGAAAGTGATATGTCAAAGGAGCCAGAAGTATTTTCATATGACTTGTTATTTTAATTAATCAACAAATTCCAATCACACCTTTCACGTGAAGAATAAATCAACAACCATCTCAGCATCAGCCCTCTGAGGAGAGTAAGGTTGACTGCCTTTGGAAGTAAAGTTCACAATCCTGGATGTCAGCCTTTTAGTAACGCGCTTGGAACAGGCCGTGCTGAAGTGCTGTGCCAAAGGATTCTCTAATTTTCCACTTAACCCCAATCTAATACTCGCCTTACAGTAAATATGGAGAAAGCACCTCTTTAACTTGTAAAAGTCATCCAAGGGCATAATAAACATTAAAAAAATTCACCAATAAATTGTAAAGAATCCTACTCTATTGAGATTTATGATAAATGAGTACATTCTGTCTGTTCTTGCTACAATATAAAAAAAAGTGAGATGGTGGATAAGTTTATTTGCTTCTACAGTAACAATTTTAGAATCAGTGTGTATCTCATAATATCACATCGAAGAGTTTAAGTATATATTGTAAAGCTAACTTCTTTTTTTCTTTGCCAGTCCTGAGGCTTGAACTCTGAGCCTGGATGCTGTCCCTGAGCTTTTATACTCAAAGCAAGTGCTCTTCCACTTAAGCCACAGCTCCACTTCCAGCTTTTTGTAGTAGTTTTAATGGAGATAAGAGTGTCACAGACTTTCCTTTCCCAGGCTACCTGTGAACCATGATCCTCAGATCTCAGCCTCCTGAGGAGCTAGGATTATAGGCACGAACCCCTGGTACCAGCACAACTCACATTGTTATGGAAGAAAGCTTAAGGGTTCTATTTCCATATTCAATACTTTTAGTTTGCTCAAATTCTAAAAAAAATCCTATAGCTGATAATAAATCTTATATCAAACAATAAATCTGATATCAATTAATAGGTATAAAGAAAGGAAGCCACTCCTCCCAGAATTAATATTAAAAGTTAAGATTATAACCCCTGTTTTCACTGTATTTGATGTCGGTACCCAACATCTTGTATATACATTTTTCTAATTTGGGGCAGGGAAGGGAAATAACAAAATGCTGAAATAAGGATACAGGTTGACCCATTGTAACAATGAGATGTACAAGACACTATATTGAAAGGGAACTTTACCACTTGGTGGGGGAGAGAGGAGTTGGGGAGATGGGGAGGGAAGGGATGGTAGGGGAAAAACAAAGGAGGGGGTAACAACGCTCGATAGGAAATGTGCTCATTACCTTACTCATGTAACTGTAACCCCTCTGTACACTATTTTTACAATTAAAAAAATTAAAAATCGGGTGTGCAGTCTTCTAGTGCCTTCCATGCAAATTTAAGTATAACCATCCTAAGTGCAGAGAAGTATATACTCATAAGCTTCTTTTTATTTTTAAGTTAAAATACATAAATATATGGTCATCATGTTTTAAATGTATATACCATACAAACAGAGTTGTTACAGTGGCCTACATTTTTACACTAATAAATCCTCACAAACTTCCTCCCCAAGATATATAGACCTAACTCACTATTTGTTAGTGGCTTATATTGGTTACACAGGGGGATTTCATTATTATATCTTTACACACTGATGCTGGATTCCACGCCCTGCTCACCTCCCACTAACAAACAGGTTTCCTGTTTCATTTTCACAGTGACAAAGAATCCATGTGCATCAAACTCATTGTTTTTTAACAAATGCTGCATCCTTTCTATTAGCCAATAGCCTCATCTCAAGAACAGACAGGCCCCTGCCAAACCCTCAGCTCCAGGTCTGGAAGGCACTCAACGAGAAGTGTGAGACTGAGTTGCTTTATGTTACTGGCTTTTATTTTGTTTGTTTGTTTGTTTTGTGGTAAACCCAAGGCCTCACCCATGCTAGGAAAGGGCTGTTCAGCCACTAAAACCCACACTCCCAGCACTTTAATTTGCACTTTTTTGAGAAGGCTCACCTTAACTTTTCCCAGATTGGCCCTGAATGCCAGATTATCCTTCTTCTACCTCCTATAGCTGGATTACAGGCAAGAACTACCACACCTGGCTAAGACTGAGCTCTTTTCTAGATACTTAAATTGGGTGAAATATAGACTCAGGCTTTGGATAAGAAAAAGTATGTTTTTTTCAGCTCAATGCTAGTGGATCACATCTGTAATCCTAGCTACTCAGGAGGCTGAGATCTGAAGATTGCAGTTCATAGCCAGCAGGGGCAGGAAAGTCTGTGAGACTCTTATCTCCAATTAACCAGCAGAAAACCAGAAGTGGTACTGTGGCTCAACATGGTAGAGAGCTATCCTTGAGCAAAAGACCTCAGAGACAGCACCCAGGCCCCAGTACCACCAGTTCAAGCCCCAGTACCACCACCACTACCAACAACAACAACAACAACAAAAAAAACAATAGCACCTTGCAAGAATAAATGAGATGGAAAAAACAAGGCATTAAATAAAATGAATTACCTGATACTTCATAAGCATTTAATAAATGTTTAAATGTTTGCTAAAGTTCACAGCAGTTGTTTAACTGTATGAACCAATGGGGATATACTAAAGACAGCTAAAGGAAGGTGGGACAAAAATGAGCCAGAATGTCGGACTTAGAAAATGAGTTGAATAAAGGGGCAGAGTGGACAGAAGACAGTGTTTTTCAAGAAAGAAGTAAGGTGAAACATGAGGACACCCACAGGGAAGATGAATATGGGCTATTAGTAGTTAAGGAATACCTAGTAGATCTGAGCTGAGAAACATTCACAAGAAAAAAGATAAAATAAAAGGTTTGCTAGACTATAGCATCAGAAGATTCCCATCTGGCAAGCTGAATGTTAGCCAAACAATTGCCCTGAATCATATACAACATTTAATGCTCCTGAAAAAAATGAATTTACACTGGGTCCAACTGGGAGAATGTCTGTAATAATTCAGAGGAAGGTAAATTTCTCATCCCTCCCCCCCAAAAAAAATTTAATGATCACTGCAAGGAGGGAAAGAAAAGATACTGTGGGTCACTCCTGTGAAGGAGGGAGGAAGGGGAGGGAAGCCCAGATGTGTGAATCAGAATTGGGACAAGCTTATCCATGAGATTGTACATAGAGCCTTAGGGCTCCAATCCATTCTTTTGGCATGTAAGGAGGTGGAGACATGGAGAATACATCCAATCACTTGACTCATGGCCACCGGCCCAGAACCCTACTCCAGAACTCCTGGATTACATTTCATCTCACCTACTTTATCTGGGGACTAATTGCATGGCAGCAAAATTTTAGGGAGACTGTTCATACCCCATTGTACAGGCTGAGTTAAAACAGGAAGACTTCAACAGGAGGGTGAAGAAAATAGGCATGCCACTTATTATGTGTGCTTGCAACAAGGAAGATGTCTTAAAACAAATAGTTTATCTCTTTATTTGACCAGAAAGACCAGTGACAGTTGAAAAGCTACCTTGAAAAAAATCACAGACCGAGAATGCAAAAGCCCAGCTATGGATCCTCATTGCTAAATACAGTAAAGGCAATTTACAGGAAATTGAAATAGTTCCTACTCAAGACAGTTGAAGAAGCCAGTTCAATGGCAAGGCAAAATTCCAAGAAAAACACTCCGCCAAGATTCTGACCTCTGCTATTCACATACTTCCTCCCAATTATTCAATCAAACTCTAATCTAGACACTGCAGTGGAGAGATTTACAGATGTAATTAAGGTCCCCAAGCAATTGACCTTAAAACAAAGAGATTATCTGGGTGGGCCTATCCGGATCACAACAGCCCTGGCAAAGCAGACCATTTTCTCCTGCAGGCTGCAGAAGAGAAAGTCAGAGATTCATAGCCGAAGGGGACAATGAACAGAAGATATCCTTCCCCTAGACCAGCGTAGGGAAATCTGTTGGAGAGGAGAGACGCCCTAGCTGTCAGCCAATAAGAAAAGAGATAGCTCAAGTGTGAGGAACTGCAGTCTTCCAAGAGCCTCTGAGTTTGGAAGATGCCCCTAAGAGCCAGGTGAGAAGAACCTTCTGGCCACACTTGATTCTAGCTATGTTGGTGACACCATGAAAAAGGGTTCAGCTTTTCCATTGCACCAAACTGTGCAGATCTGTAAGTGGATAAATAGATGCTACATCGCCAAATTCTTGCTAAGAGAAGCTAGAATGCTAATGCCATTTCCAATCATTTGTTTTTGTGCTTTTCCAGGGATGTCACGCTGTCTTCAATGTACCTAGCCTCAGGGATTATCTGCTTGCAGTTTTAAAAGATGAATCTCCATGATTGTGTTCAGCCCTACACATGACTGACCATTAGGTGCTGTGTGGCAGAGCAAATTCAACAAGAGATAGGAAAAGTTGGCAGATCCGAATTTTATATTTCCAGTACAATCAGAATCTTAAGGACAATCTACCCTTAAATAGTAAAATTAGCAGAAGGTGCAAAATAGCAAGTTCAAAAACCTGCTGAAGTAGGTTTGTAGCTCTTATGGATGAGGACTTTACAAACAGGGAACATATAGGTGTATAATTCAATGATTTGGCCTATTTGACTATAAGAAGAAACAAAAATATGGCTACTTTGGTGTTGAGGCAGACTATGAAAGCTATTTACTACCTTCATCCAGATGCCAATGGCATGTGCCTAGAAATCCTAGCTACTCAGGTGGTTGAGGTTGGGAGGCTCAAGTTTCAAAGACAACCCTGGCAGGAAAACCTTCGAGACTCTATCTCCAATAACCAACAAAATGCTGAGCTGGGGGTATGGCTCAAGTGGTAGAGCACCAGCCAAGTAAACAATAAAGCTACCGAAAGAGCACAAGGCCCCCTGAGTTAAAATCCTGGAAAATAGACAAACACAAAAACACCCAGAAAGATGATGGGTACAGTGATGCAGGCCTGAAGTCTCAACTATAAGGGAAGGAGTGTCAGGAGGATCACAGTTCATTAATATCCTAGCAAGAAGTTAACAGAACCCATATCAATCGATGTTCTTTTCCCTCTTTATATTAAACTTCTTTTTTAATATTAAAATTCTTTTTAGATATGAGGATTCCTCATATCTTCATTGAAGCCCTACTTGAAGAAAAAAAGGTTTATCAGCCAGGCACTGGTGGCTCACACTGTAATTCTAGCTACTCAGGAGGCTGAGATAGAAGTTCCAAACCAAGCCAGGCAGATAAATATGAGAGAATCTTAGCTCCCATTAACCAGAAAAATGCTGGAAAGTGAAATGCGTGGCTCAAGTGATAAAGCACTAGCCTTGAGAGAGAAAGCAAGTCAGAGCACAAGGTGTTGAGTTCAAGCCCCAGTACTGGTGCACACACGCTCACACACAGGATAACCACATGAGAAGGCTTCCCATAAAATGTGTGCGCTCCAATGTCCCCAGTCACTTATCCATTGACGCCTAGTAGTTCCCCACCTGCTCGCCCTGACTCTAAAGTACAGTGATTGTTCTTGGCAAGCAGAATAAGAAACAGTAACTAATAAATATGTACTTTATATCCAAGAAAAGTTAATGTGTCCGAACTCTTTGGACAGGAATTAGGCCAGAGAGATACTTCTCTTCCCCAAGGAGATTTTCTCCAAGGGAGACAGGGAATTGGTGGTGACAAATGGTTCCTAGTATCAGAAATAAATGAAAAATGGACTGTGTGTGGTTGAGTTCAGCTCTACCTCAGAGTCCGCTGGAGGTGCTCCTGCTTGATTCTGGCTTTCCTAGAACATAGTGTTAACATAGAACTGCAGGCAGAGAGGATGGTACAGTGGAGTATAAGTTTATATTCTTTATTTCTTTACACATACCATAATTTTAAATATGGAACATTTAAAAACATATTAGTTGTATACACAGAAAGCAAATGATTAATATCTAGCTTTTAGTAGAACAAGATGAGCAGGCTATTTTTTTTGTATATGTATTGGTGCTTGAACTCAGGGCCTAGGCACTATTCTTGAGCTTTTTTTTTTTCTATGCAGGTTCTAGGGCTTGAACAAAGGGCCTGGACACTGTACCTTCTTTTTCTGAAGGCTAACACTCTACCACTTGATCCATAGTCACTCTGGCTTCTTTTGAGTAACATATTGGAGATAAGAGGCTCAAGGACTTTCCTACTGCAGGCTGGCTTCAAACCTTGATTCTTAGATCTCAGTAGCTAGGATTACAGGTATAAGCCACTAGCACCAGCAATAGAGCTTTTTGCTCAAGGCTAGCATTCTATCACTTGAACCAGATGTCCACTGCTAACTTTTTGGTGGTCAATTGGAGATGAAATTCAGACTGACTTTCCTGTCCAGTATGGCTTTGAACCATGATCCTCAGATACCAGTCACCTGAGTAGATAAGATTATAAGCACACAAAGGCTGGGAAGGTGGCTCTAGAAGTCATCATAGGCTGTCAGAAGTACTGATTATTTTATAGACATAGAAGTTGAAGCCAAGAGGTGTCCATTTCCCTAGTCACACTGAGGGAAGTAGGAAATGTGAGACTCACACCTATAATCCTAACCACTTGAGACTGGCAATAGAAGGATCGTGGTTCAAAGCCAATCTGGGAAGAAAAGTTCGAGAGGCACCCTCCCAACACATAAGTGGGTGCAGTAATGCATACCTGCATCGCTGTCATACATGGGAGGCTGGCATTAGGGAAATCACAGTGCCACTCCAATTCCATTCTAAAAAGCTGCTTCATCTCTGGGAAGAAAACTGGATATAGTGGCTATTTGTGATCTCCACAATTAGAATAGGACATATAAAATAAGTGGATCACAGCTCAGGTGCATTCCTAAGTGGAAACGAGACCCTATCCTAAAAACAACTAATAAAACTAGAGCTGCAGGGATGGCTCAGTGGCATGAAGCCAGCCTAGCAAGCTTGAAGGTCCTGAGTTCTAAACCAAGTATCACAATAAAAAAGAATTCTGGTTCAACATCCATTGGGAGGTGTATATAAATCTAGATACAATCATTTTACTACTTTCCCCCCAAAACTCATCTTGGCCTTGTTTTGTGCCAGATACAGCTTCAGTCTTTATCTATGGCAGCACAATCCCAGAAAAAAAATTCTTTGAGTTTAAAAGATACAGAGTAAAGAATGAATTCTACTTCTTCAAAATCACGCAGCTAAAGTGCATCAGTGCTAGTGTTGAGAGCCACAGACAAGCTGGCTGTCTACCCAGAACTGCACACTGCACAATGAAAACTACAGTCAAATACAGAACTTTCTGGAATGTACCAATGCTCATGTTGTAACTCTTACGATTGGATGAAATAAGAGAATTTTTTCCTTCTTGTTTTTTTTTTCTTGATGGTGGTGGTGATGTTTTTATTGTAGGTTTTTTCCCCCAATTTACTTTATTGTTGAGTGTGAGGTGATATTCAGCAGGGTTACTTTTACATGCATCAGGTATTAAGGACATTTCCTTTTGTATAATGTCATCTATTTCCTCATTCTCTCCCATTCCCTCCCTCCAATCTCCAATCACAGGTAGCATAATTCGCTTTCACCAATGTCTGGTGCAATCAATGAACTCTACTGTTACACTTTTTCAAGCGTTTTGCTCAGATTCTGTGGCCTCTTACAGGCCCGAAACTTTGAAATTACTGCAAGAGAGAGTAGGAGAGACATTAGAACTTATAGGTACATGCAGTTAACTTCCCGAATAGAGTCCCAGGGGTACAACAGATAAGAGAGAGACTGGACAAATAGGACTACATTAAAATAAAAAATGTCTGCACAGCTAAGGACACAGTTACTAAACTAGAAAGACAGCCAACCAATTAGGAAAAGATCTTTACCAGCAATACATCAGAAAAAGACCTAATATCCTGTGATTCTTTTTAATTGGTCTGGGAAAGAGACTCACACAACAAGCAAAAATGGTTCACATTTACACTTATACAGATTTTGTTTACTGACCAAGTATGTGTCTGTAGTCTGACCTAGATAGAATGTGCCAATGTATCAATGTATCAAACCTGACTATGATGTTCTTAGATCCATACTTGCTCCCCTTTATTTTGGAAGTTGTGGGGCTTGAACTTGGGGCTTAGGCACTGTCCCTCAGCTCTTCAGGTCAAGATCTGTACTCTACCACTTGAGCCACAGCACCACTTCAGGCTTCTTCTGCTTATGTGGTGCTGAGGAATCGAACCCAGGACCTCATGTATGCAAGGCAAGCACTCTACCACTGAGCCACCTTCCCAGCCCTTTCAGAGACATTCTTAAAGGGACTTTTAGCCTTTTCTCCTGGTCTTTGTTGAGACAAGCTCATTGTTTATTTCCATATTTTTTTGCAAACTATGGTAACTGTATTTGGAAGCCATCAATCTTCCTTTTTTAATCCTTTTATTCCAATTTTAATTTATTATTATTATTATTATAAAGGTGATATACAAAGGGGTTACAGTGACATAAGTCAGGTAATGAGTATCTTTTCTTTGTGGTAGGTTGTGGGGCTTGAACTCTGGCCTGGGCGCTGTCCCTCAGCTCTTCAGATCAAGGCTAGCGCTCTACCACTTGAGCCAGAGTGTCACTTCCAGCTTTTTTCTGCTTATGTGGTGTTGAGGAATTGAACCCAGGGCCTCATGCATGCAAGGCAAGCATTCTACCACTGAGCCACCTTCCCAGCCCCGATCTAGATGATTTTGATTATTCCCTCTTAATCAATTCACATGAGATTCTGAAGCACATTGACATGACTCATGGGTCATAAAGTTAACTATTTTTTTTGTCAGCACTAGGATTTGGACTCAGAACCCCATGCTAGCTCTGTTGGTAATCTATCACACTTGAAGCCTTGCTTTTTGATGTTTCCTTTGGAAATGGAATTGCTTGGATTTTCCCTTCCTGTCTGGTTTCAACCCACAATCCTCCAGATCTCAAAATCCTAAATCACTAGGGTTACAGGCATAAGCCACCAGCACCCAACATAAACTTATTTTTAGTTAGAAGAAGGAGAAGACCTCAAGATAATAGTAATAGCATAGTGTCATAAATACATGAACTAGTAATGTAGATGTAATTGTTTTATATGAAATGAAATATAATACATATATATTTATATGTGTCTAGACAGTAATGCTGATCATTATCTATACTGAAAGTGCAGGACATACTCTTACATCAATAAATAATAAGAATACTGTATGACAAGTGCATAGCAATGCTATTTAATATGCTATCTATAGCATTATTATCTATTCAGTATAGATATTGAATCACATTACTATATATAGTGTTTTTCAGATATTGAGGTATCTATTATCACTGTATATAAGAATATGTTCTGCACTTGCATACAATAGACAGTTTCCAACAGCATCAGGATAAATATAAGGAGTGGGTTGCAGTGACATTATGACCCCTACAATGTCACTAGATGACAGGAAAAGTTCAGGTCCACTCCAGTCTTCTGGGACCAACCACTGTTTGTATTTGCTGTGTGTCACTGACCAAATGCTGTGTGGTGACACATAAATGCACTCCATTTTATCAGAGAGCAATTAGGTCTGTGAGCAAACTCTATAACCCTAGCTGATGTCCATCCATCTTCCACCTGCTGAAAGGCTTTCAAAGAAGTTGAACACCAGCAAACTTTAAAACGTACAACAAGAGTTCCATTTACACCATCAGTACCATAGTCATTTCCCACTCCAGTAGTGATTGTCTAGCCTGGGGCCATTCTGTGGACAAGAGCCTCTGTTTCTTCCTCAACAATCGGTTCCTACCTAGAGGACCCAAGAAGAATGAAACAAACTCTTCATTTTACACTCCTGTTACCAAACAATATCAAGGCTGCACATTGAGGTGCAGCTCATAGGGGCAAACCTTTGTTTTAACAATGCGTGCCAATGAGACAATGTTAATGATGGTCTATGCAGTCAGCGGACAGCCACGTTCTTCTTATAAGCTGCAGACTGCCTAAACCAACAATTTATTCAACATTTTTATGTTCTGCTAGGAAAAATAAATCATCTCCCACCTAACCCCTGGCCGGTAACAATATATCTAGAGGCCTAGAATCAGAAGTAACTGCTACAGAGAGACAAAAATCTTCAGAAATAACTGTGAAAAGACAAAATCAGCAGCATACTACTTGCCAGCCAAGACCCCAGTGAAAATCCTGATTCACCCTCCCTGAACTACCGAGAATTATTAAGAATTCCAAAGACAACAAATAGTAAGGCATAGGCCAGAGGCATGAATGCAGAGTATTTGTGTCAGTCCACAAAGCTGATGCTGCAGGATGTATAAAATACAAAACACAAAATGAAATTGAATATATATATATATAGATATATATATATGCTCACCAGCAATGTTGAATACATAGGTTTTCAGATATCAAGGTATTCTGTTTACCTTGCTTCTTTGTCAATCCGACAATACAAAAATACCTTCACACCAAATGTACCAACTTAAAAAAAAAGTGTTTCTAACAGAATTGTGTTCGGGTAACTGGTACTCTTGCTCTGGTTTAACCAGGCAAGTAAAGGTTCTGAATCTAAAATAAGAATTCAAAATGTTTTAATATGATTGTGTGGCAGCCCGTTAAAGAGAGAAAGAGACCAGGGTGAAACCTTTTAGAAATGAAAAACAGCTGGGCTTGAGTGTGCCTGCCTGTAATCCTGGCCCTTAGGAGGCTGAGATACTTAAGTGGATAAAAAGTATGAGGCCAACTTGGGCTATATAGCATGTTCAAAGCCATCTTGCACTACCTAGTGAGAGTTTTGTCTCAACAAACAAATGAAACATAAGAAAACAAAACAAAACGAAACAAAGATAAGCAAAGATCGACGGTATATACAAAGGGAAGATTGGAAGAATCCACAAAAGTATTTGTGGCGGGATCTGGCAGACGACTAACTTTCTGGTTATAGTTGAGTCTTGTAAAGCATCCTATTTTGTAGTCGAAACTCAAGTCTGAAATACAGTGTGCACCCTTGTTAATACCCACACATTCTAGAAACCTCCATAGACATTTCTGTCCTTCTTTCGCTGGGTATATTTCTCCAAGATGAGGAACTGGAAAAACAATTGACATCAGTCTTGACAGAGTGACAGGTTACAAAAGAGCCTCCTGGTACAGGGAAGGAAAGGGCAGATGACACCATAGGCAGCATTACTACATAAAGAACATGTCTGCTCGACAAGGACTGCAGTGAGATTTATGGGCTGAGAAATCAAGTTATCATTGATGTTCCAGGCAAGTGTCTCTGAAGTTTGGATTTTACTGGATCATATCAAAGGAGGTAGAAGAAACAGATGTATCTTCCCAACTGGGGGCGGGGTGGGGTGGGGGAAGAACACAGGGTTTGCAGCTCAGAGAGAAACTATGTGCAATGCATATGTGCCCAATTTTACAACACAACCCTCCTCCCCCTGCGCACTTTTCATATCTATCTAGAGTTTACAATTTATTTCAATGTTTATGCATCGCTTGATTTTCTATCTGCTTGGGGGAAAAATGACTATTCCTATAAATGTCATCATGGAATAGAATGATTACTTGTTTGTTTAGATAACTTGTCTGTTTATCTCCTTGAGTTATTTCATGGCTGACAGTGACTCATGCTCCTCTCCTACCTCACTGTGAACCATGAAGTCAGCAAAGACTCATGGGAAAAGGATCAACTTCCTATTTGCTTAGCACAAAATGCCATTTTTCCCTCTTTGGTATTTTCTTTACATCATGATGATTTGATAACCACTCCTTCTTTGGGGAACATTGTTAAAGCATTTCAGACAATGTGTTCCGCAGGCTAAGTCATGTGAGACCTTACTGCATGTGGCTACTGCTCTCAATATTTCAGAGTTTATCATGGACCCAATGAATGAATGTTCCGGAGTATCAACAGAGCCAGCAACACCCCATGATATAAAATGAGAATGTTGTAGCCTTGTGACTGACGCTAAGAATTGGAGTTCTCTCAAGGCCATGTGAAGAAGGCTGTGTGAATCTCATTTTCCTCCAGTTTACCAACATTTGTAGGTATAGAACATTTTTCTAATATATTCATTTTTAACCAGGTAACTATTTAAGTCCACAGTTTGAAGGAGATCATAATGTTGTTCTAGAAAATTATTTTTTTTAATTTAATTTAATTTAATTTTATTTGTGAACATACTGTACAGAGGAGTTACAGTTACATGGGCAGGATAATGCGTACATTTCTTACCAAGCATTGCAGCCTCCTCCTTTGTTTACCCTTCACATCCCTTCCCAGCCTCCCCCCTCCCCCCCTAATCCCAATCCTTCTCCTTCCCCCCCTTCCCCCCTTCCCCCCCCCCCCCCAGCACCAACGTTGTAAAGCTCGTTTTGGACATGACAACTTGTACTTCTTATTGTTGCAACAGGTCCACCTGTATCCTTAAACAACTGGTTTTGCCCCATCTCCTCCACAAGTTATACTGACATCAAATATAGTGAAAGCAGGGGTTATACTGTGGGGGAGGGACATACAAAGCAACAAAGAGATAATCTTATAAATGTCAGGAAAATGAACCCTTAGAAAATTATTTTTTTGTGTGATACTAAGGCTGGAACTCCACTTCTGGTTTTTGTTTGTTTGGATTTTCTTCTTGTTTGGGTTTTTTGTTTGTTTGTTTTGCTAATTAATTGGAGATAAGAGTCTCACAAACTTTCCTGCCCTGGCTGACTTTGAACTGTGATCCTTAGATCTCAGCCTCTTGAGTAGCTAGGAGTACAGGTGTGAGCCACCAGTGCCTGGCTTAGAAATTAAATTTTTAAATTAACGCTTTGTTTTATAATACTGTAAAAGCCTTTTGTCTTTGACTCCTACTAATCCCATAGCCCACAGTTACACAGAAACATTTTCTTTCCCTTTTCATCTTTTCCCTCTCTTTTCTACCTTTCTTTCCTTCTCTTCTTCCCTCCCTCCTTCTTTCATTCCTTCTTTTCTCTTTTCCTTTCCTTGTTTGCTTCCTACCTCCTCTTTCTCTCCCCTCTCCCTTCTTTTCTTACATAAACTCTGTAAGTTCTTGTATCAACAGCTCCTCTGTCCATCACATGATTCATTAGAACCTTTCTGACTCACAGCTAGGAAGGTTCCAATGGGATAAACAAGGGATTTCACATTATTTACATCCCCTCCCCTTAATTGGTAAAGGTTATTAGGTTCCTTTCATGTCCTTTTTACTTATTCAACATCCAAAAAAGTCAACCACTATTAAAAGGCATGCTTAATTAGATGTGAATAAAATAGGCTGCATTCATGCAGCCATAAAAATCAAATTGGCAGCCCTACCCTTAGTTTCCTAAAATAGTTTAGAAAACTGTTTTGTTTAGGTAGTCATGTGTCAGTACAGGTTCTAACTTACATTACTTTAAGATTGCATTACATTATTTTTAAGATAAAATTAGGTACAGGATTTTTTTCAAAGTAGTCATAAATTACATGATATCAATATACTTCATAGTGTGTGGACTACAGAGGACTTCTTTATTGTAATGATCTCTTTTTTATTTGGTGCTGAGGATTAAACTCAAGGACTGTGTGCTAGCTCTACCACTGGCCTGCATCCCCAATTCTATTAATATTCTTTATCTAAATATGGTAAAATGAGACATTTCTATTTAAAAAAAAATACTGCAAGCCAGGTGCTTGTAGTCCATGCATGTAATCCTTGCTACTCAAGAGGCTGAGATCTGAGGCTCTGGATATTAACCCAACCTGGACAGACAAATCCAAGAGACTCTTATCTCCAATTAACCAGCAGAGTCACAAGAACAAGGACTCAAGTGGTAGAGCACCAGCCTTCGGTGAACAAAGCCAAGCAAGAGCACAAGGCCCTGAATTCAGGCACATGTTTGCATGTACACACACGCACACACACAAACACATACACACAGAGCAAGACTGAGTACCTAATTCATGGTACCAGTGAAAAAAGAAAAACACAAGCCCTCATGTTCAAAATGATTGAAAATTTCAAGATAGTTACACCAGAGTATTTTATTAAGTTCATGGTCCTTTCAAATGTAAAGCCCTGTGCAGCATCATATGCTAAACACCCAAGAAAGCTGGTCCTGATGCTACTATAATTTGGCTACTACTAACTCCTGTGGTCATTAACCACATTTTCTGACACCAGTTTGTACTAGACTTGTGAGGGCAGAAAAAAAAAAACCTCAAAAACTTTAGGTCATTTATTTTTTCAAAAGCTGGTTCCATAAATCCTTCATTTGTTTTCCTTTCTTTTAGGTATCAGTTTGTTGTACAAGGTAGTTTAATTCTCTCCTGTTTGTCCATGCACACAATGTGTGCATCAAACTCATCCCGGAAGCACTCTCCTCTCTCTACCTCCTCCCATCCCAATATCAACAAGCGTCTTTGTTCCATTCTCATAGAGGCTCATCAGGTTTGGGTCGTATTTCACTTCCTTCACCCTTTCTATTCTCCGTTACTTCTATTCCTGCTCAGATATGGCATGTGTCACCTTCATATTTATTTTGATAAAATTATTGTTCAAAAGAGCTTCACTGAGGTATCTCACACCTGCATAAACTGGACTTGAGTCAGGTTGATCCTATATAGTATTTATGAATATGCTTATCTTTCAAAACGTTTGCGACCTTAACATTTTTAAACTAATGCATCTCCTTGCAAATAGCACAGCTTCCACTATTTTATTCTTCTTCAGGTTGAGTAAGAATCCATTGTCTATTTATATCACATTTTCTTGATCCACTCATCAATTAATTGTAGGTGAGCTGGGCTTTTCCTACAGCTTGGCTACTGTGAGGGGTACTGCAATGAATGTGGGCATGTCAGGTGCCTCAGCTGTATCCTGACTTACATTCCCTTTAATTTGATTTCTATTCCTACCTAACAAGTGAATGCATATGACCACAGATAACTTTGATTTGTGGTTCTTTGTGTGTTTACATTTCTTAAGACCCTGACTATCAGCCATGTTGGGAAAACCTTAGCATTCTGGATTGTGGATTGAAGAAAATCATCAGATTCCAGATTCATTCATTTCACTTGGAATCCTTCCCCATCTGTAAGCTGATTTTGGTAAAGAAGATTGTAAGAGGGGGCTGGGAAGGTGGCTCAGTGGTAGAGCGCTTGCCTTGCATGCATGAGGCCCTGGGTTCGATTCCACAGCACCACATAAGCAAAAAGAAAAAAAGCCGGAAGTGGCGCTGTGACTCAAGTGGTAGAGCTCTAGCCTTGAGCTGAAGAGCTGAGGGACAGCGCCCAGGCACAGAGTTCAGGCCCCACCACCGGAACAACAACAAAAAAAGAAGATTGTAAGAGAGACAAATAAGATTTACATAGTCATTAATAGCTTCCAATTTTACCTATAAGCCACAATCCTGCATTCATTTCTCAATGTGATGCTTATCAGTCAGTATGTTTCTTTTGATTTTTTGTTTTTGTTTTTGCAGTTGAAACAATATAAAATTGTGTGTGTGTGTGTGTGTGTGTGTGTGTGTGTGTGTGTGTGCCAGTCCTGGGGCTTGAACTTAGAGCCAGAGTGCTGTTTCTGAGCTTTCTGTGCTCAAGTCTAGCGCTCTACCACTTAAGGCCCAGGCCCATTCTGATTTGGGGTGTTTTTTCTTTTCTTTTCTTTTTTTCTAGCTCATTGGAAATCTCACAAACATTCCTGCCAAGGCTAGCTTTGAACTGTGATCCTCAGCTTGCAGCCTCCTGAGTAGCTAGGATTACAGGTGTGAGCCAGCAGCATCCAGCTAAAGTTTTTAAAATTAGCATTTATATGCTATAGGGCCTTCTGTTTTTACCTATCTATATTTGCTTACAATAGATCCTGGTCCGATTCACCCTCCATCCATTGCTCTCTCTCCTCTTCTCCCTTATTCAAACAATTTCAACAGATTTTTTTTTTTTGCTAGTGCTCTACCACTTGAGCCACAGCGTCACTTCCGGCTTTTTTCTTTTTGTTTATGTGGTGCTGAGGAATCGAACCCAGGGCCTCAGGCATGCAAGGCAAGCGCTTTAACCACTGAGCCACCTTCCCAGCCCCTTCAACAGGTTTTATTGCTCATATGTGTATAGAAAATGCATCAACCAGATTCACCCTCTTTGGCCCTCTCTGTTTACCCTTCCCATCCCAGTAGCAACCACCCCAACTCACAAGACTTGTTTTACATTCTTTTTTGACATAAAAGTTAGCTGTTTGCACAGGCATCCATTAAGTGAATCAGATTAATTCCCTTGATTACTTTTTCCCTTCTCCCAACCCGTTATTCAAGTTTTTGGTAGTTTTGTTATGCCATCTTGACACACAATATGTTTCTATATTCTTCACCTTATAACATCCTCATTTCTTTTTCTTCCTCTCCTGAGGCCCCTCAAATAGATTCACAATGACAAAGATGTTCTGTGTGCTTATGTATATATGACTCACTATTGCTTAAATATATGTTTATCTTTCAAGTCTAGCTTCAACCTATGACTTGTTGGCACCTCTATAAAGAAGATGCCCAATACACAATAGATTAGTAGACAATCCTTAAGGCAGATTTAAGGCAAATACTGCCATCTAGAGAGTCAGAGAGAAGCAAATGAAACAACTTTTTCAAACAGAATTTGAGCAAAATAAAATCCTCAGACTGAGAGTGACAATTGTCTAAGAAGACATCATGTTATACTCACAAAATCAGCACTTCAGAAAAAAGATGCCATGAAGAGTCATCTACAGGTATGAAATGCATGCCAGTTCGAGCATAAAACGAGACCTTATCTCAAAAATATTACAGAGAAATGACTGAAGTTGTGGCTCAAGTGGTAGAGTTCCTGTGTAGCAAGCATGAGTCCCTGAGTTCAACCTGGTGCTTTCTAATAATAATAACAAGAACAACAACAGCAATAATAATAACAGTAGTATCAATAAATGCACAAGAATCTTTCTAACGTCAGATGGAATATTATTCCATTGATAACTGCAGAACACTGAACCTATAAGAAGATTGTTTTTTAAGTTTTTAAGTAGAAAACTTTTCCTAAGGCCATTCAAAACAACTACTCCACTGCTACTTGTTTGACCAGTCTACAAAGTCTTACTAACTTCCTTTGTTTAAACAAATACCCAATGATGGTGAAGAGTGAACTTCCACTTCTAAGTTAACTTAGCCAGTTAACTTCATTTCATGGTAACTTCTTTTTTTAAGGTATTTTGAAGCATTTTACAATCCAAATAGCGTGAACTGAAGAAATAGATACAAGTTTTTATTTCAGCTACTCAGAATTTGTTTCTCTGGCCATTTTGAAATGTGACATTATGTTGAAAATTCCAACAATTTTGGAACTGTATGTTTACCTGAAATGCTGCTATATTTATAAGCACAATAAGTAAGCACATTATCTTCATCTCACACTTCAAAACTGACATAAACAATGCACCCAGGGAGATCTGCCATTCAGATTTGTTCAGAATGGCTGATGCCTATGCTGGGCTGTAATTGTTTGAGTGACATACATTCTGTGTTCATCCACTGGGGTGTACGTGCTGAGCACCAACTATAAAGCAGGCATCTCTTTCATGTCAGGGGTACAGCAGTGAACGCTGCAGACTCCCTGCTTCATGCAAACTTCGTCATATCCCATGAGAAATAAATGCTGCTCAACTTAGCAAAGCTTGCCCAACATCTTACCTCTCAAAGGAGATCGATACTGGGGATTGAACTCAGGGCCTCTTATTTACTAGAGTGATACTCTACAACTTGAACCATATCTCCAGCTCTGGTTATTTTTTAGACAATGCCCTTCCCCACCCCCACCCCCAGTGTATCTCTTTCCTTCCCACCATAGCTAGAATGATAGATGTTGTTTTCTATGAAGATGGAGTTTTTCAAACATTTTGCCTAGGCTGCCAGGGAACCACAGACCTCCCAATCTAAGCTTCCGAAATAGCTGGGATTACAGGTATGAGGCACTGTGCCTGGCAGAGAGTAGATTTTGAATTCAGTTTTTAATTTAGAATCATATTTTTATGTCACATTGTGTTGCCTTCTCTGGTGAAAGTTTTAGGAAAAGAACTTTTGAATTCCAGTGATTTATAAAGCTAGAAAAGGTTACTATTAATATGGCTTTTAGAAAGCATGGTCTCAATTGTTAATATATGTAAATCTTTCACAGGCATTACAGATTTTAAATCAAAACCACAATGAGATATCATTTCATGCCCTTTAAGATGGCTGTTATGAATGACAGGAAAGGAGGAAGAAAGGAAAGGAGGGAGGGAGGGAGGGAGGAAGGAAGGAAGGAAGGAAGGAAGGAAGGAAGGAAGGAAGGAAGGAAAAAGTAAGGAGGGAGGGAGGGAGGGAGGGAGGGAGGGAGGGAGGAAGGGAAGGAAAGGAGAAGGGAGAAAAGGAGGAGGATAGAAGTAAGTACTGATAAGGAGGTGGAAAATTGGAACCCTTATGTTTTGCTGGAGGGAACATAAAATGATAAAGCCACTGTGAAAAAGTTTGGCATTTCCTCAACAAGTTAAATGCATGTAAAATTATCATTTGATCCAGCAATTCCACTTTTAAGTATTTATCTAGAAATCAGAGCATGAACTCACCAGAAACTTGCATATTAATATTCATGGCAGCATTATTTAAAATAAGGTGCAAACAATTCCAATGCCTATCAACATATGAATGTATAAACAAAATAGGATACATTCATATGACAGAGTATTATTTCGCCTTAAAAAGGAATGATTTTCTCATACCTGCCACAGTACAGCTAAATCGTGAAAACATTGTACCAATGAAATTAGCCAGACACAAAGAGGCAACTACTGCATGGTTGCACTTATATGCATTACTTAGACTAGGCAAATTCACCGAAACAGAAAGAAAATCAAAGTTATCAGAGGCTAAGGAAAGGAAGCAGAGAAGTTCTTGTTTAACTGGTACAAACTTTGTGCATGGGGTGTTGAAAATGTTCAAATACAGACAATGACCATACAACTATGTAAATATAATTAATGTCATTCCGTTGTACATTAAAATGATAAATTTTGTTATTCATATTTTATAATTAAAAAATCCCTTCCTGAGATATTGATGTAGCTCTACAAGTTCCAAGAACCCTGGGAATCAGAAAGGGCAGGTGGAAATAAGATTATCAGTAAAAATAGGACACTGTGTCTCCCTATGCTATTTTTAACAAATAAGCAAATAAGACAGTATCTATCCATTTCATACCTACCCTTAAATATCCAGCATGAATTTCTAATCCCTACTATAGTTCACAGATTTCAGAAAGAGAAAAGTGTTTTGAACATAAAAGGTAAATAAGATCAAATATAAGGCCTCTGGAGTGATGGTTTATATTAGGATAATATTCTTTATGTTATTTCTTTGAAGAATGTAATATTAGTTCATTTTCAACAAAAGTAACTGCTATGTGGGAAAGGGTAAAACTAGTTAAATTAGAGTAGAATTAGAAGTGTTGTATTAATTAGCTTGTCTAGGAAATTTAATACCAGTGGGGTAGGGGTAGGGGTAGGGGGTGGGGGTGTAGTTGAAGAGGTGGGAGGGAAGGGATGGTAGGGGAAAAACAAAGGAGGAGGCAACAATGCTGGATAAGAAATGTACTCATTACCTTACTCATGTAACTGTAACCCCTTTGTGCAGTATTTTTTCACAATAAAAAACTTAATTAAAATTTTTTTAAAGGTTAAAAAAAGAAATTTAACACCCAGATCCGTGTATACAAAGCAATTCTTTCCATACTAATTTTGTAGTTGAGGAAGTTTAACAATTTGAGATGAAATGAACTAGTATTCCTTCAAAAATAACTAAAATTCAGGTTAAGTATCCACGTCAGAAACTTTAAAAGTTGAACATCTTTATAGATGTTGCTCAATAAAAAGGTAAGTACTAAAGCATCTTAATATCTATTCACAATTGTCCAAATATCTACCTACTAGATAGCCACCTACTGGTAGCTATCAGGTGTGGTAAAATGAGAAGTCCAATCCTAATCTAGTATAACTTGATATTCTGGAAGGAAGAAAATTTAATTATTGGAAAGCTATTAATATTAAATTTATAGAAATGGTATTATTAAAAATGTTCAAATAGTCAAATTGTTGCTTCTATTTAGAATATAGCACAGTATTTTTCTGACTATCTTGCTTTTAATTCCATTTAATAAGTAACATTAATCAGGTTTCTGATATTTTCTAGATAACATTTTTATTGCTGGAAAAGATGAATGACATATCCAAATCAAAATGCTTCCTCATGCAGTAAAGCAAAACACAGACGGATATTTCCATTCATTGTTCACATAATTTGAATGTGCCTTTATTTTTTAACCACTCAGGTACTTTTCCCAAAGGCCATTTCGGTGGAAAGGAACAATTTGATCTGTAACCTATTTTCTGGTTAGCATGAGAACGAATGTTCCTCAGCCATGACATTGGATTTTTCATGCTGGTAAAAATCTTAATGTTCTCCATATAATTTATGGAGTTTAACACCTGCCAACTATATAGACAATTTCTACTAGTTATTCTATCTAAAAATGTGTTTTATACAAATATTACTGATTACCACCAAAAATTGGGAGCAAGCAGAGTGAACGTTTGAGAAAAACGTTAACAAGTATGTAGCATAAACTCTTCACGCAGAGAAGGAAACATATCCTAACGCAGGGGTGTTTCATGTTGTCTTCTTACATGATTAACCAAAGTTTTGCTTGTTTCTTGTGCTATGTGAGTTTAATATTTGTGTTGTATCTACCATGATTATGTCCTCCTCACATGATAAACTCTGCATTCTGCTAATAGTATCAGCTACAAAAAATTAACCAAGCTAACGTTTATTAGCTTGTTTTCTTGGACTACAAACACCATGAGATGCATTCCTGACCCTCTGGCCCATCAGCAGTCAGGTCAGATGACCAGAGTGATTGGAAACTATGGAAAGGTTTGCTCTCAAGGCATTGTTCAGAAACTAAATGAGGAAATATCTCTCACCTACTCTAATGGAGTAGTGAGTTATTCTATTGTTCCGAATCTGTGCTGACAATGTTTACTTTTAAATTTTAACTTTGGAAAGGTCATTTTTGCAGTCCTGTCAATGTAAATGCTTTTACTATCTTTAAGTCCTTGTACAAAGGAGTTGTCATTTAACAAAGCTAGTGATGAAGACAATGCCTCTTGAGTGAATTTTTTTTTTATAAACTCATGAAAGCTTATCTTCTTTTCTTCTCTCTAGTCTTTTCATTTTCAACCAAAAATTGTTTCAAGGAAAAAAATTAATGAGCTTTTCTATACTAAAATAATAATCCTATATTCAATTTTTTGACATCTAAGTTGGCAGTTTGTGAGGAGAGAAGCAAAAAAAAAGCATAGATAATGTTCCAACACCCAAAATCGTGTAAGCTGAGATATAAAGCAGGAAATGAACACCAGATAGCAAAAGGAAAAGAATGGTAATATAATGAAACCAATTTGAGCCAGAATCTATGCATGAAGGAGACTCTCCTAGCAATTGCTGGCCACTTCTATGAATCCAAGGGGCTTTCTCAGAATTGATGTCTTCCCTACAGTTCCAGCCTGGAATTCACAATAGCTGACTTACTCTCACAATTTGGCACTGAAAAAATTCAGACTTTCAAAAAACTACCATATTTGTTTTGTCTTTGTTAAAAATTCTTTTGTCTTTGTTAGAAATTCTTCCCATCAATATATTTCACCTAACAATGCTGAGTTTTGTCACATTGCTCTTGTAACCTGCTGTTCTCCTACTAAGACTTGTATTCTAGATCCCACAGTCATGTATAGCTTGATTACAATGTGATAGCTAAGTAAAAAACTTAGCTATGATACTTGGAAATGTGAATAATGTGAACGCCTATCTAACTATGTAGACAGACTGTAATCTGTTCACACAGAAGGAAAAATGTACAAATTTGCCTCAGGTACTTATTGCTCAATGCATATTTTCCATCATCATAATTGGGTGGAGGGAGAGGATGGATAATACCTTGTTATAAGTGGAGTATAAGCCATAGTAAAAACAGGATAACAGAAGGAACACTGACCCCCATCTTTTGGGAATCCCTATGGCCGGCAGAGAATGTGTTCCTATTGATTTAAAAGGCTTTATTGAAAGTTTGCCAGTCTAACTGGACTGCAAAGTAACCCAGCAATTTCAAAAGCATTGTTAAATCATTAGTAAATTCTTTCGGTGAACTTTGTAACGTGGACACAAAGAGAAGCCTGTTAAGAATTCACCGGCATGCAAGACATATGTAGACTTAGATGCCTTCAACCCCAGCTTATTAATATCTACCATCATATGTTTTCCAATGTATACTACACAAACCCCTTGAGGGCCAAGACAATACCAGATGTATTTTATCTGTATTCTCTCCTTTCTCAGCTCCTTACGGAGCACAATGCATAGTTCAGCAGGCAGCAAAGACCAAATTACCATTTCTAACCAACCTACAAATATCTTCCTAAGATAGCGGATCGGAAAATACAAATGTTTTTCAGAATTAAAAATGTACATCAAATGAAGGTAAAAGAATGGGGGGAGTAAAGTCTGGTCTCCTTTTCAATTTGTCTGGTACCAAATGTTCAACATAAATTATTTCAAGCATCTCATGCATAAAACACAAACTTTTATAAGCAGAAGAGAGGAGGAAAATGAATGAGAGCTCCTTCCCAGTTCATGGAAGTAAGTAAAGATAGATTGCTAAAGACAACCCCTGTTATTTTTCAGCACCTCATCAAGAACAGCACTTAGAACAACTTCGAAAGGCATTGTGGTAAAATGTTGCACGCTAGAAAATGCATTTTATCATCAGCTAAGTCTTTATCTCCCCAGCCTTCTTTCATCATAAAAACAATACTTTCAAAGTTGAGTGCATTTTTTTCCAGAGAGCAATTGAATAGGTTATATCAGCAACCAACTTTATCCACTGACGTACAGACTGACGGATGGAAACTTCTAACAGACCTAAGACTTTAAGCCTTAGTACAAGGGTTTACATAAGACCCTTCACACAAGGGGAAAGCCATTTAATCCTTGAAACGCACTAAACTTCCTACAAGACAAACCAGAGATTACACATGTATTTAGATGTACATATATAGGTATATATTCCAAAAGAGGAGTAAATAATACTCTTGTTTCTCTGCATATGTCTATTTCTCCCCGCCCCCACCTTGTGTAATTGTATATTGGGGAAAAAAAGTGCAGGTGACACCCCAATTTCACTCTGTACCATGCATCATTCTTAGTAAGTGCTACTGCTTACTGGGGTCCATGACAATAATTGCTACCACTTAATTCTGAAATGACATGAAGGTTTAAGACAAAGTAGAGAGGCAGGAAAATAAATGCCAATGGATATTGTGCTTATCTGCCTCAAAGCAAATTCAGAGGTTTCATAATTTAAACAGAATGTAACTGGAGTTTGCATTCATCTACGTGCTTTCTCTTAAATTATTAAAACATTTGCAAGATTTCTCTGCATTTTTTAATTCTCAGCTCCAACATGTGTGTGTGTGTGTGTGTGTGTGTGTGTGTGTGTGTGTGTGTGTGTGTGTGTGTGTGTGTGTGTGTGTGTGTGTGTGTGTACTGTTTTGGACTGAATGAGAAGGGGGAGGAACTCCCCAAAGATTGCATACCAAATCGTAGAGCCTCCTGTTCTCTGAGATTGATGTGTGTTTATGAAAAAAAATCCAGCCTGCAATTTTCAAAACCTGCAGGTTCATTGTAAGTTAAACCATGTGGCCTCCTTTCAAATCATTCCCTTCCTTTCAAAATCACTCATCAGAACTCCCAATTGCCCTCTTCCCTCGGATCTTCCTGTACTTCTCTGCTCCTACCAAGACCCTAGCCTTAGGCTCGTGGAAGCCATGCATAGGGGAATTTTTCCTGTTCTCTGTGGCCGCCTCTGTGCTCAAAGTAGCACTGATGCCCACAAAATCCGAGTGCTCCTTCTCTTCTGCCTGTCTTTTATCACTCTTTGTGTTTTTCAGATGGAAAATGTAAAAAGTATATACCTTCTTTAAGAGACACAGTTTAACTGTGTCTCAGAATCACCTGGTATGCGTCAGCCACAGTGGATTACGCCTGTGATCCTAGCTACTCAGGAGGCTGAGATTTAGGGATTACAATTCAAAGCCAGCTTGGGCAAGAAAGTCCGTAACAATCTTATCTCCAATTAACCAGCAAAGAAATTGAAAGTGGACTTGTGGCTCAAATGGTTAAGTTCTGGACTTGAACAGAAAACCTAAGGGACAGTGCCCAAGCCCTGAGTTCAATCCTCAGTACCAGCATAAGAAAACTAAATCATGGGGGACTAAGGGGTGGGACTTGATCCAAATAATACTATTGATTCTGAGTTTGGATATGTATGTAAGAGATTTACTTATGCAACTTGAGTACTTCTAGTTGGAATGATGGAATTGATGTGTCACTAAAAGAGTGAAGAAAATGCTCTTAAAGGACATGGGTATTTCCATTAAAAAATCACTAGTGTTTCGAAGGTGTGGATTTATTCAATAATGCATGAATAAATTAGAAGCAAGAATATCCAGCCTCCAACAGATATTAAAATTCTAAACACTATAAAATGCACCATCAGTCAATGTTTTCCAGAAAATGGGGAAAGGACATTGTAAGAGGAAATACTTCTTCTGTTTTACTGTGTGGTGCTTAAGTACAGTCATATAGTATAGTATAAACCTGAGGACCAGACACTACTTCCATGGAAAAATGATGCCTGACCTTAATTCTCAGACAGAGAAATAAAATGCAATTCAGGTAGAGAATTTACTCAAGGTAACCATCTTGGTATAGGTTCATTCTACCACCACCACCACCACCACCCCCTCCCCCCCACGGGTCTCATTTACCTGAGTATTTGCACAGGATCCTGATAGAAGGTATCTGAGTTGTTAAGTGACTGTCTAAAAGCCGATCTGGGATTAGCCAGTTTAACCAGGCCGTGAAGGGTTCACTGTGATGGAGGAAGTGTGAGCCTGGAGTTTGAAGGGCTTTGTGGCCCATGGGAATGCATGCAAACAGGGGTCCACGTTCCTCTGGGAATTAACTGAAGATGGGTTACAGGTTCCAGTCTGGTGACACTAGTGGTCTAAATGTGGATGAGCTGTTCCTGTCAACGAGCACACATTTTCCAGGGGACTTTGTCATTAAGTATTATGAGCCTCTGCCTCCCAAATCACAGGAAGAGAGGCACACACAGAGAAGAACCACAGCAGAAAGCAAGATGATTCTAATGGACTGCTAGGGAGCTCTGTCTTGGGTATTGCAATTTAATTGGTGTGTGTGTGTGTGTGTGTGTGTGTGTGTGTGTGTGTGTGTGTGTGTGTGTGTGTATACTGGTTCTGGGGCTTGAACTCAGAGCTCAGAACCTGGGTGCTGCCCCTCAACTTCTTTTGCTGAAGAGCTAGCATTTTACATCTTGAGCCACAGCTCCACTTCTGGCTTTTCTGCTGAGTGGATAATTGGAAATAAGAGTCTTTGCTGGCCAAGATGGCTTCAAACCATAATCCTCAGACTTCAGCCTCCTGAGAAGTTTATGAGCCACCTATGCCCAGCTAAATTGTTATTATTCCTTTTTTTTTTGTCAGTTGTGAGGCTTGAAATTAGGGCCTGAGCACTTTCCCCGAGCCTCTTTATAGTCAAGGCTAGTGCTTTACCACGTGAGCCACAGTGCCACTTCTGGCTTTTGAGTGGTTAATTGGCCTTTAATGGTCTGGCTGGCTTGAAACTGTGATCCTCAGATCTCAGCCTCCTGAGTAGCTAGGATTATAGTAGAGTGAGCCACCTGCGCCCAGTTTATATTCTTAAATGCCAGCATAATTTGCTTTTTGAGCACCATGAGACCATAATGTTTCCCTTTAAAGGCAGATGACAAAGAAGGAAAACTCATGACAAAGGTGGTGATTTTTTTATAGGAAGTATTGCTTCTTTCCACCAAAGGCTGTCTCTTTGGAGAGAATTACAGGACCACTGTCAGAAGAGTACAGTCTCCATTTCCCTCCACTGCCTGGCATTGTAACGGTGTAATTCAAAGGGAATGAAGGGGACTTTTCTTCCTGGATAAAGAGAAGTGGCTTTTCAGATTCACCCAGTTCATTTCCAATTCTGTAATACTGAAATACGGATAGTGGGTTGAACTGGCGCCATCTTGGCTTCTTGGTAGATGAAGGTGAAGTCCCACCTCCAGGTGATGGGTCTGCCTCAATTCCTAGAGGCAGTGGCAGGTCTTGGACAATAGGTGACTGGATCTTCCAGACCTGTGTTATGAACTCACATCACTCTCTGAACTCTCAAGCTCCCTCTGACCCTGTCCCCTGACCATGACCCTATTTAGGACTGGACCAGTCTAGCACCATTTTACACCATGCCTCGTGTCTCCTGACTCTCCTCAGGTCACCATGGTGTCCCTCTTCAGCTCTCCATTAGAGTTGATCTGGTTTATTGTGATTGTTTTTTGTTGTTCCTTTACTCTGTTACCCACATGGACCAGTTTTCTAACAATATTAAGTGTATTCAAGGCTGCAAATTCTGGGGGACATGTGTCAACACGCAGTCACTGGCTTTCTAATAAAGACTTCCGAATCAACTTCTCAATATGTGGCTTCCCTGTATCTTGCAATCAAATCCCCATATAACAAGACCAGTCCATAGAAGAGAGGCAGAGCGGAAGTATCATGTAGGCAGGAACGTCAAAGGATTCTTAAACGAGGTATTGAATAGAAGCAATGTTTGGCTCTCCAGAAAGGGAGGCTCTTGATTTCAGAATCTAGACACCCTTCCATCAGCGTAAGAGGATGAGGGATGGACATTGTCAGCCTCAATTGGGACTCAGTGAGTAGTCATTATCTTGGGCCCAACCCTAGACCTGGTGAGTAAGAATCTGCATTATAGCACCATGTGCCTGTGGTTCCGATGCATGTTAAAGATGGAAATGCTCCACTATACAAAATCACAACACAGCACTCATGAGAAATAGAGACGTGAGCTGTGAATGCCAAAACACCTGTCAGACTTCATGTGCAAAAGACCCAAGGGAGCAAACACAAGTTCTCATGTGGGAAATTATTTTAGAAAGAGTAATGTAAAGTCATGCAATACTGTACATTATAGTGTAATCTATCTCTTATGTACATATGTGTATGTGCAGAAAACCAATTAGAATCCTATTGAGTGGTTCACTTGAGAGCCATGTAAGATAAAGGATTTAAGAAGCAGTTGAAGGTGCCATCCTTAATCCAGTATTTTCTTTCTTTCCTTTTTTGAAAAAACTAATTCCTAAAGAGTTACAGAACTCCCTGTTCCTTAGTGTCTAAGAAGCCAAATGGTCCCCAAAGCATAATTTTCAGCCAACACTTTATCAAACATGACTCAACAGAGGTTTCCTCCCCTGATAATGAGGTCACAAAACACATGTCAACTTTGTCACCAGCTGGACTGAGGAATCTAATACAACCCCAGCAGCCTTATGAAAAAATATAAAGCAGGATGGAAAGATGGAAAGAATCTTGTTAGAGAGAATCTGCAAGAGCAAAAGAGAGACATAGAGAGACAGAGAAATAGAAGAGGGTTAATATGACCAAGGAAGAGAGAGGGTAGAGACAGGAAACTCAGGTGTTTGTTCCCTACTATCCAAATTCTGCTTCTCCAAGTTCAGGAACTTGATAATAGCAGGGGACCTAGCCCCATCACAGAGCTGGCGGGAGCGGTATGGGGGACTCAGTAGACCCAGTCCCATTTTCCTATTGCTTGAAGGACATGAAGGACAAAGTTCTTTGGTAGTAGTGTTCAGTTCAGAAGTCCATGAAAGAAGCAAGCTACTTCATAGTTCCTTGGGTCTCATTTCCCTTTTCATAGAGATTAAATGGTGTGTGTGTTTGTGTGTGTGTGTGTGTGTGTGTGTGTGTGTGTGTGTATGATGCACATGAACTCACAGGACCTGACACATTCATTGACTGTGCTATGTAAATACTTGTTGTTATTCTTGTCAAATGCCAGTCAGCTCCTCCAATAACACAAAACTGAAGACAAAAGAGAAGTCAGTTCTTTGCTTACCCTGATAAGGAAGAATGCAACCTGATCACAACTCTGACAACGTCTTGAAGGGTGAAAGGAGCAAGGTCACCATGTATTGAGCACTGGATGTGTGGTTTATGATGGGTCTTTCTGTTAGAGAGCTTGATTAGAACCAGGTAGAGATTAGAAGTAACTGTCCAACTCTGTCATTGAATGCTTTCCTTCAAAGATTTGATGAGTTGAGCCAAGTATGTGGGAAGATGGTTTTGATTGTCATTATTGTACCCCTCTTCTTGGTTTTTCTTTTTCTATTTCTCTGAGCAGGTACAGTTAGCTTACTACCAAACTAACCTGATTTCTACGATGTTTACCTACAGGTCTCCTGGAGACATTTCAACATTGAGAAATGAGCTAAATAGAGGAAGTTTCTGGGTGTTGTGTGACCTGAATAAAGCAGTCCTGTTGAGGATCCCAGAGGAATCCAGGTTTCTGCTGGCTGCCCGCTCTCCCAACTTGCCGTTTACACTGGGTTTGATTCCTCCACGGTAACAAGTGTCAATTGCTGTATTTGTTTGGTTTGGTTTTTCCCTTTGCAGTCATTAGCATAGTGGAAAGATCCTTTGAGAAAGGCATTACACACAGCTTTATTAGAAGAAGTGACATTTGCAGATAGATACATGTGAATATGTGGAAGGAAGGCAATGCGGCTAAGAGCAAACAAAGGCTTTGGACTGAGGTGTCTACCTTCAAATCCAGTTGTTATCACATCTGAGGCTGAATGGCCTTGTACATTTACCTTCTCCAAACTTCACGTTTTCTTCACACACACTGAAACCTCAATATCAACTTGCAGTGATGCTTTTAAGAAACGTACAGCTATTAGGAAATAGTGATCCTTTTTCTTCATAATACTGATGCTTGAACTTGAAGCCTTGCACTTGTTAGGCAAGTCTTCAACCAATTGAGCCGTTTTACCCTCCAATTATCTCTTTCATAGCTAAGGTCACAAGTACACAACACTATGCCCACCTTATTAATATTCTTGTTCATTTTTGGGGAGCCTGGGATTAACGCAAACTATCATCCCTTCTAATTTCTACTTCCCAAGTAGCTGAGATTATAGGTGTGAGCCAAGGCATTAGGATGGCAGGTGGTAATTCCTAATAAATTACAGCTGTAATAGTGTAAATATTAATATAAATTATAAATAGCTATGTTGTCTTGTTTATGTATGAACCCATGATCCTATCATTACACAGTACTATTCATATAGAAAATTTAGTTTGCCAACCATAACTAAGTATTGCTCATAAATTTTCACCTATCTAGAAATATTCTGATTTATAAATCAGAATTATAAATCAGATTTATAAATCTATTCTGATTTATCATTGAGGACTCAAACCCAATGTTAGATCAATTGTTGCTATTCATTCTGTACATATTATAACTTCCTATAATAACTTCCTGAAGTCCTCTTCAAACACCTTTTATTCAGTTCCTATAACAGCACTTTTAAAAATAACCTTTTTGGGAGGTTACAACTGACGTTTTTTTGTAGCCTGTCAATATCATCTTCTCATGCTTGGCTAGAGGAATTGATAAGTATAAGGGTTTTCAAATAATCCACTAACAAAATAACATGCAGGCAAACTATATTGCTATTTTCAGTGTCTATATTTATATTATACATATATATATATATATTATTTAAGGCATCTTATGTTAGTTAATCAAGTAATTGCATTTGACTTATCTGATTGTCTTTTTAGATAAACATTTCTCCATCGAGGTGTAAGAGGCAAGTCATGAGCTGTGGCGTTTGAACACATCGAACTCATTTCCATGTATTGCCATGTTGAAACTGAATGACACCCCTGTCTTCTCCCTTCTCTTCCTTTTCACAAAAGGTGCCAAAAGCTCCCATACATCCAGGTAGCCTTCAGATACAGTGAGAGAGAGTCCCCATTTCTGTCACTCCCCAAGGATGAATGAGATTCTTTTTCTAAACAAGTAAGTACTTCAGAGGGATATCCCTGACAGGGTTGTTAATCCAGACCGCCTGTCTTATCACTGCAGGACTCAAGGGCTGAAATTTTACTGGATCCCTGCACTGCCTGGCTCTGGGCAGCAGCTTCGAAGCTGCAGGATCCACGACCATCTCTTTCCAAGAACAGCCAGCCTCTGCCCTTCTCCTCCACCAGCCCACTCCTTCCAGATCTGGTCTTCAGCCAATTGGAGATTGCTTTCCCTTGAGCAATTCAAATCCTTTCTATTGTCCATGTAGCAAGGAGTTGGGATGCTACATTGGTCTAGTTTTCCTTTTCGCTCTTGAAAAGTAACTTGCCAACATACATTCTCAATCACATAAGAAAAATCAAAGACAAGGATGTTTAAATGGCTTGTCTAGGTCAGAAGGACAGAACTAGAAAACAGTACCTCTA
The DNA here is from genome assembly GCF_019054845.1 of Dipodomys spectabilis. NCBI lineage: Eukaryota > Metazoa > Chordata > Mammalia > Rodentia > Heteromyidae > Dipodomys > Dipodomys spectabilis. The sequence continues at coordinate 374,118 of NW_024870974.1, read as the reverse complement.
GGTTGCAGGGCATAAAACACAGAAACAATCACCAGCTCTTATCAGCACGTGCAAATCTCTCCCCAAGCTCTCTGGCTCTTGACATCTAGACTAAAAATCACCATTTCTCGTACATTCCAGAAGCTATTGAGAATCAGCATCAATGTCTATTCCTGTTAAGAATTGTTGAGTTGGCCTTAATTCAATGATGTTCAACAAATCTTTTAGTAGCTGTCTCCCAAAATATTGTGTCCAGATGACAGTTGAGAAATCAAGAATTCTGCCAGTGCATTCTCTTGATGCTCTGAAAGTATGAACATGCATTTTTTTCAATAGAAGTAAGAAGTTGAAATCAGTATTGCCTCTGTAAATGATTAGCAGGCAGTTCAGACTTTTCTGTCTAACCTCCTCTTCCCTCTCCACAGTGTAGCACCACAAGAGATATGTAGGAAAAAAAAAAGAATGCATATTTTTTATCCCAGTCACAAGCCTAATGTCTTAAAAGGTTTAGGAAAGGCATGTGACAAAGCCTGTTTGAAAAGCACAGCATAATGTGTTTTCAGTTTATAAATTATAAAATATTCAAAAGCACAAGCTAGTCAAGGAATTGGTTACTGCTAGGTATCTGGAACTGTTTTTTTCTTTCCTTCCCTTATCTCCCAGCTCTCTCCCCCACCCCCTTAAATGCAAATTAAATGCAAATTAGATGCCTTAGGCTGGAGAAGATAAAAAAGAACAGAAATGGGTGGTGTATCCTTTGAATGGTTATCAAACCAATTGTTTAATCACAGGATATTTTTAATTCACTCTGTTCAGAATGTTATTTTCTGACCTGAATTGCTTGAATATGGTCTTACAACACTGCAGTTAAGCAAAACATACATTCTATTCTGTACTTTGTTCCAATTTCCTAAATAAAGGGCTTTAAAATATTGGAATTTATGAATATTGCTTCTCAGTGCAGAATTTCTGCTATATTGTTTTAATTCAGAATGTCTGCCTGGTAGATATTACACAAAATGGGGAAATCTCTGCTCAGCAGTCGATTAGATTACATCATGATATAAAAATAATAGCCAACAGATGCTCTATCACAATAATAGTATTGACCCTTTGAATACTCTATGTGGGTAGTGTTTTAAACCTTAAATGAGGGTCTATAGGCATTTCTAAGTACTGAAAATAAATGAAAGCTTACATGAGCCATATTGAAATGGCTCAAGAAGATTCCAGAGTACCAAGAAACTCAATGTTCTCAAGTGTCTTATTGGAATCCTATCAGAAACATATATATATATATGTATATATATATATATGACATATATGGAACATTGAACTCAGGATAAATTTTATAATAATGTTCATAGGTAACCTTTTAGCTTCACATAAAACCCTTTTGTTAAATTACTATTTAACATTTTAAAATTACTATTTATTTTGAACATCCAAAGAAAAATATTACTTCTAATCTCTACATGATTAAATCAGGAAACTATTACAACCAGAGTTAACCATGAGCCCTAACTTCTCCCAAGTCCTATTTCCTCCACACTGTGGCTGTAGACAGTTCTCAATCTTTGAGACATGGAAAAATGTCTCCTTCAGGCTGTGAGGCTATTCTGTGCAAGTATATAGTTATGACAGTCATATGTATCCAAAATATCCATTCCATATCTTTCGGATCCCAAATGGACTCAATCTGAAACATCTCTTATTGTTCTCCATTACATTTCTTTATATATTTTATGAAGCTTCTAAGAATAGGTAAAAATATCTTTCATCTGTCAAGTAGAGAAACTGTATTATAATACAAAGGCTCTACTGAAAGGTGAATTTATTTTCTAGTTAGATTTGAGTCAATGTCTCCTTGTATCAAGACGGATAATGTAAGTGTGCCTAAGGTAAATGTGATAGAGACTCAAAATGCATCACATAAATAAGGTGCAATTCAAAGGAAATACGAACAATGAATTAGAGGATCTGATCTGGTAGAAGTGCCCTGGCCTCAGAGATTAGGACTAGAAATTGACTCTTGTTAAAGAGAAAAGGAAAGACAAACAGACAGAAAAAGAGAGACTGACACAGAGATAGAGAGAGATTTTTAGGAATAAGTGATCCTAACAAAGTGAAATAGACAACATAAAAATTGAAAAACAATCTTTTATAAGTTAGGGAAAGAATGACAAAATAATGCTTAAAATAGTGGGTCTTGTCATCATCAGATGAGAGAATGTTGAGAATGTTGAAGTTATGATCTGTAAAGAAAAGAATATTGAGTAAGACACTTATCTTGGCTCTTAAAAAATCTTTCTCTGGTCTTAGCTCCATTCTGTTAGATATATTAAGTATTACTGAGACATCTCATTTGTTTCTTGAAAGAATTGCTCTATTTTCAGTGAGTTGACACACAGCTCCTTATCTCAGAGTCAATAAATGATTGGATAGTTATATTGCCATCAATGAGGTTTTCCTGAGATACCAACTACAGAGAAAACAGCAGGCTGGAAGGGTTGATCCACAGTACAGGCGGTCCTCTCTGCCCTTGTGTTGAGGTAGATTCCTTTCCAATAATCAGGCAGATGCTCATTTCAATTGCTCTTCATTTTTTCACGTATCTATTGACTCAGACATTCTGCTAAAGACTAAGCAGCGCATCCCTGAGAGAGTTATTAGCATGATGCAACTGCCCCCAAAGAGATTGTGCCTCTGTTTTCCTCTCTTATCTCCCTAGACAAATCTATCCAGCCTTTCATTGCAGGGCGAACTGTGCAATAATTAACAGTTTGGGTTGGGAGTAGAGTATTTTAAATTAAAAAAATAACAGGGGTGTGGGGGGAAAACCTATGTAATAGACACTTTTAACATCCACCTAGAATTGAGAGTGGGATTGATTGGTAAAGTAGAAATTGCTTGGCAACTGTCATTTGATGACCAGTGCACCCGCCAGAAACCATTTCAATCGATTGTTCCCTGAGATGAATACATGAAGTTGATTTAATTGATATCTGAGTCAGTCTCCACATTCATCATCTTACACAATAGGGATAGCCTGTTATCATCTCTTTTTTTCCCCCTCAAAAGATAACTAACGAGATTCTTCCTTTGTAGTTCCTCTAAAATAAACATGAACCCCAGTCTCAGAGACGGAAGGACAAGATAGACAACCAGTACAGCTCACAGCGTACGTGAGGGGAAATCTGCTATAGGAAGTTCCGACTAGAAAACTCCCTTTAATAATGAAGTCAGATAAGCCCCAGATGAGATAATTCACTTGGCTTTCATCCTTTACAGTCAACACATCCCGAGATATTAGTACAGCACAAAGTCGAGTAGATGAGTCAAACAAGGACATTTTCCAAGATCAAATGAGACCTTCTTTAAAGGCTTACAAACAAACAAACCAAAAAACAGGTTCATTGTTAGGAAAGGAATGAGCAAGAATGAAGTACCAAACAAATAATCATTTTCTTAATGAACCTTGTTTAATAGTATGGCGATAACATTCTCTAACGGGTATTCCACAGGATACTTGATAGATTCCTTTCACAAAGGGAGAGAATGAAGTTCTATCTCTTCACACACATGAAGATGTAACACTTGCTCCACCGTGCTTCCATACTATAAAATATGGTTTTGTTTGGAAATATATATTTATATAATTTTTCACATTGAACTTATCCCTAGGGGTGTGTATATGTGGTATGTGTGTGTGTGTGTGTGTGTGTGTGTGTGTGAGAGAGAGAGAGAGAGAGAGAGGAGAGGATCAGATTTAGAGAATATATTATTTTGGTTCTAACTAGAAAAATCATTTAAGTGTTTTCATATCCTATGAAGAAACACAAAGGGATTATGATATGAAAAGTAGCCCTGTCTCACAAGCTTCCCTGGACCTAGATGGATCCGAAAGGAGGTAGTCCAAGAGGGTAGAAAATCTCATCTCGCTCACCACTCTGATGAACACTACTGATTTCAAGGAGCATCAGTTTTCTTGAGAAATAAATATTAAATATTTAAATATTAAAACCTTAGGTTTAAATGCCCTGTAGTGAAAACACAGAAAATATAACTTCACAATTTATTAGGGTTACTCAGAGTTGGCCTCATGATTTTAGAAGACCTAGCGCAACATAAAAATACAGGCCCGTTCTGGAAGCTTCAACTAAGTGCTGGGCTGATTGGACTAGCCCAGAGTTCTGTGCATCCACATGGGTTCCACTCCACACCTGTGAAGCTAGCCTTGGGCAATCTGCAACCTGAAAGTAAGAATGAGTTCGATTTGCTAAAAAGCATTACTTCCTATTATTTTCCACCATGTAGTCTCAAAGCACCAAATCTACAGTGTGCATTGATTGGACACACATTCGGAGATCTTTTACCTGGGCGCTGTAGTGTGGCTTCCTATCTTTATGACATGGAATGAACAGCTTGGCGCCACGTTGCTGTTATCCATTAACCATTCCTGTTTTCCTAATCAACGGAGACTCCATCTTTCTCTGTCCTATCTGTTATTGTCTTCTGAAAAGAGATGTGAGGTTCCCCCAAGCCTCTTCTGGTTTACATGACATGATTTGTGTATCTGCCTACAAGAGCTTCTCAAATGAACCCTGTGCATTATCTTGGCCTCACCCCCTCCGCCGAAGAGAGAAGAAAAAGGTCATACATGTGTAAAATGACAGCACTTATGAAAAATGAGACTTGGGCCCACATGGCTCTCATCAGACAGAGACTCATCCCTGAGCTACAGACACTGCTCATTTCCTCAGAATCGGACTGCAGTTAAAAACAGGAAACACCTAATAAATTGCCTGGCCTCTCAAATTAACAAAGCATAAAGCAACTTTCGAGGTAATCAATGACTGCAGCTGGCTTCAAAAAATGCAAGTGTCAAACACCAGAAACAGAGAAATGTGATCAGACTGCTCTCTATAAAACTACTTGAACATGTCAACTGGACCTAAATTTAGAGTTAACAATAACAACAACAAAAAGGCTACTTTGAGAAGGTGTGGAAAATAGAACTTGCTTCCTAAGTTTTGGCAGTGTAAAACATATCAAAAGCAATATAAAATGCTATCACATAATCATTACACTGAGATATTAAGTAGGAATGTGTGTTTCTTAAACCAAAATAAATGATATATACCACTATCTTACAAGTGTCAGGATTCTCAAGGGGAAAAAAAAATGTCTCATTTTTGACGGGGGAAAAAAATCTCAGACCTAGGAATTTTTTTTTTATCAGAGCTATATATAATAGCCAACAATAGCTGCTTATGTTTATGCATTCTTGCCTAGAATAAAATCAATAATAAACCAAGAAAAAGACAAAGAATATTTTCTTGAGCTTTAGTAGTTAGGAAACTACTACAGCTAACTACAATTAGAGGGGGGAAAACCAAAACAACTGAATTTGTTTGGAAAAATATAGAAAAATTCTTTTTTTCATGAAAAACTAAGTAAAAGGAAAAGCTTCTGAAATTATTTCCCCTCACCCTTTCCAAGTCTTTGGAAAAGCTAATCTCTGTACTCTTTATATATTTCATGATTATTCTCAAAGCAAGTTCTTTGGAAAGTATAGGAAATAAGACCTTCAGAAACAGCAACTGTCATATGTATCTCTTAAATTCTTAAGTTTGTACAGAAATGAAGAGAAAAAAGGAGGGTGGCAGGGAGTGGAGAATGCAATAAAAAATGTATGACCTACAAAATTAAGGAAAATAAGGGAAAGAGTATGGAGGGGAGAGTGGGTGAAAATGTTGGAAGGGGTGACATTAGTTAAAATACCTTGTATTCACAAACTGCTTTGTTGAATGACTACTCCTTTGCACAGCTGCTTAAAGAAAATAGAAAATGCACATTGTATAGAAAGAAAAAATATTCAGTCTGAGCACATTCATTTAGGGAAGTGTTCAGACTTTATTTTAGGACAGAATTCAATGGTTCTTTCCTTCAAACAGACTAGAAAATGTCTCTACCACCATTTATGACATCTAGCTCACTAATAAGAGTATTACTTGTCCTGTGCATGAGTGACCCCTACAGGTTGCAAACTAAAATGACTAGTTTATGTACCAACTGGGAAAGGCTTTCCTGACACTTAATATAAATCTAACCTTGGGGAAGCAAATTCATTCCTTAGCTCCATGGAAATACAAAGGACTTTTTTTTTTACAATAAAGATGCCCTTTCATAATCCATTCATGTATGTGAATACTTATTCATTATTACTTATTTTTATTCAAATATGTGAATATTTATATTTACATATATATGTTAACCGTGAACATTTTTTTTGAATACCACATGCAAGAAACTGTGTTACAAATACAGAAACCAACTCCACACCATAATCAGAATACAAGGTTAGGCATCGTTTTAAATAATCATACTCTGACCCCGTGAATATACTAGAATTTGTCTGGATGTCTTCCAGAATTTTTTGGGTACTACAATCATAAGAGACATAAAAATGAGCAATTCCTGTCCTGTTTCTCGCCCCCGCCCCTCCTACACCATTCCTGGGGCTTAAACTGAATCTGACTGCTATCTCTTTACTCAAGGTTAGCACTCTGGCACTTGGGCCACAGCCCCACTCCCAGCTTCTTTGGTACTTAATTGGAGAGAAGAATCTCACAAGCTTTTTTGCCTGGAGCTGGCTTTGAACTGAAGTCCTTAGATCTCAGCCTCCTGAGTAGCTAGGATTACAGGCATGAACCACCAGTGCCAGGCTAATTCTTGTCCTTGTAAAGTTTGGAATAAATTACAAACTGTAATAAGAATATAATTTAATTTTAAGCTAGATTTGTCCATTAAAATGCCTGAAGCTACCCCCAACAGGGGCCTGACAGACAAAAAGAAACTCTCAGGAATTAAAATAAGTTCCACTCTGAACACTGAAATCACTTTAGAATCAGACTCCAGCACAATTTCCGAGTTTGACCCCAACCCATGTCTCTAAAATGAGGCTTGTTACCCTGTGTCCCATTCAAGCTGGAGCACTCAGTACATGACATTGTACAAGGTGCAGCCAAAATTTAACTGGTAATAACGTGCCATTCTACAGGCAAGTAGTGTCATAGACCTGGAATAACCATCCAAGATAGAATGAGGCGTGTCTCAAGTAGTGAAGCCAGAAGTTAAGCTTAGAATCCAACTTCTCACCAAATACACTAAATTGTAATACCCAAGCACCTCTGCATATGTGCATAAAATAATATTCAGACTGAAAACAACCCCAAAGCCAAGGAAACAAAGGACCTCTTCTTAATTTGTCTGATCATTTTTCAGATGCCTCTGTATTCTTTCCCTCATACAGGGCGCATACTCATTCACATCTGAGGGAAGCTAGAAGGAGAGCACAGAATCGGTGAAAAACAGAGAAAAAACTACAGCAGAGCGGCCCATTGGCTGCACTGGACATTGATGAAAATGAACTGAGCAACTCAAGGGCAGCGATGGGAGGGAGGGAATGAGAGCGAAACAGGGAACAGCTGACCCTAAGCAAAAGGAAAGAAACGTACAGATCACCTGATTTGTAAGGAATAGTTTAACTGTTAAAGTTCATAGAGTTCATAAGCTTTGTAGATTAAGATAATGATGATATCACTGTGAAGGTTAAAATGTGTTTTGTGACTTAAGTATAACCATGCCACAGTATTGTAAAATTCATGCAGTCACTTAATCTCAATAAAGACATATTTGGGGGGAAAAAGACGTTAAACAAAAAGAATCCAACTTCTCAGAAATAAAAGACAGTGAAGGAAGGGACCAGTCAACCCAACTTCCATGGCATAAATTCATCTTGGACAGTACTTGGATTACTAACTAGTAATTTTAGGATCAGTGTATACTTGGTAGGGATAAAGGTAAGCTGAAGGCCTTTCCGGAGTCATCTTCTGAATGCCAGACTCCAAGTGTTGAGGGTAACAGAGTAATTTCTTATCCGTGTGTGTGTGTGTGTGTGTGTGTGTGTGTGTGTGTGTGTGTGTGGCAAGACTTAACAGGCCCTTCTAAGAGGTCAGAAATGAATTTTGATGTCTCAATAACTCTGCCAAATAGTGGGCAAACTGGGAAAGCTGGCATAGGCCATAGAAGCTGGGTTGATTTAACCCTCTGAGTGAGGAGAAGCTTTTGAAAAGGCAGCCCAGTGTTTGCTGGAGGGCCGAGATACTACATGGTTAAGAGGGGAAACCTGGTTACTGTGTGTTTTGCCAGCATTAACCACAATCATCAAGATATTTATATTTGGATGGGATAATGGTAGCATAGAAAAAGATGATAATTATCTACAAGGCTTCCTGAATGGTGTTAAATACATATAAAAATCCAAATTTAAGAAATAATACAATTTGAGATTACTTAAATGTCTTCAATAGATCTCAAATATGAACCTCTTAAAAATGTCCAGTGAATGGCCTTGTGTGTTTGGATATCTCCTGCATTTCTAATATTTTGTTGAACATGCAAATAAATCTACATTTCAATAAAATTTTGAATAGAATAAAACTATGCAGATTGGTTTATACATTGGATGGGGAAAAAAACAAGATAAAAAATTACCTTCATAGACATAAAAATGAGCCCACACTACAAACATGAAATTGGTTACCACCAGACATATAGTATTTCCTTCAAGTTACACAAGAATTCAGTATTCTTAACTGCAAGGAAAACATACTGAATTGTATCTAATTCTTCTCATTTATTTGCATATTTAATGCAGTTAAAAATTTTTAATTTATGGTGAGGGTGACAGAATCTGCCAAATACAGCTACAGTAACACATTTGCATTTAAATTTATGTATGACACTACAAAGCTAAATAAAGTATGAAATGTAAGTGATTAGAAAAGCTATGTAATACAGGAATAAAAGGTTAATAGCCATAGTATAAAGATGGTATAAAATAAGTAAGATCAGCAATACACAAGTGCATCAGTAAGCAAAGGACAAGAAAGGCAATCTGCAGAAAATGATATACATAGAATAACTGCATCTTAACGAGATGTCTAACTTAATAAAAATAAGAGAAATGAAAATTAGAACAAGGTGTTTCTCTTTGTCAAGTCAACGAGGTTTCAAACGACCATAACACCATACTGCATGTGTGCTGTCTGCTGTGGAAACCACCGAAAAGCACTGAGCACTTGAAATATGAAGAGCAAGACCCAGAGACTGAATTTCTTGTTGCATGTCATTTAAACTTAGCCAATCAGTTGCCAGAGTCTCTGTTTTCAAAGACACATCTCTAGAGAATGACTAGTGGCCTCTAAGTCTGAGAAAACAGTGACTTGACCATCATATCAGGATGATATGAACATAAAGTAATAGATTTTTCAGTGGGCATTTGGTGAACATGTACTCTAATATTTCTTTTTTTTTGGTTGTGGGGATTGAACTTTGGGCATGGGTTAATATTTCTAATATACTAATATTCGTATTTCCTTTGGTCTAGTCATTTATTACTAGAAATTTTTCTTATACAGTGATTACACAGAGGCTCATATATGTAGTTATATTAAAAGCATTAATCATATTGGCCATCAAGAGGGGGATGATTAAATTCTGTACATTCAGGCAGTAAAACAATGTACTTTAAAAGAATGAGGTTAATGAATATGTACTGACATGAAGACTTCTGTAATGTGCGTTAAACAAAAATCAAGTCAATCAAGACACAATTTACCTTGTAACTCGCTACTAACTGAAGCACTTCTGCCAACAGAAATATTATTGATGAGGGACATGTGTAGAACCTTCTGATATATCACCAGTAATACATGTCTGTTGTAGATAATTAGAAAACAAGTAAGGCAAGTCAAAGAAATGTAAAATTACTTATCATTTTGCCAGCTATGGGAGAGTTTTACTGAAATTTCACCATGGAAATTACATTGTCATACCATCCTGACATTTGTTTTAATTAAAACTATATCATATACATCTTGTCATATCAATAATAATGTATCCATTGAAATTACTTCGGTGCTCTGTTATGCTCATTACAATAGTTTATTTAAGGTCGGGTAGGGTGGCATGTGTGGGAAATCCCAGCTAGATGAGAAGAGACGATGAGGAGATCATTCTTCAAGACTAGCTGGGACCAAAATGTGAAACAAAATTCTGTCTTACAAACCAAGCTGGGCACACTAACACATACCCGCAATCCAGCCACATTGATACAAGTTAGATGCATACAGGAAGGATTTATAGCTTAGGCTAACCCAGGTAAAACATGAGATTCTATTTGAAAAATAAACTAAAACAAAAATGGGTAAGGCATGGCTCAAGTAGTAGAGCATTTTTCAAGCAAACACAAGGCTTGTGTTCAAACACCACTACTACCCAATAATAACAATAACAACAATAAGAAATGATTCAAACAATCTTGAATTAATGGATACCCAATTTTCTATTATTAATATGCATTCTAATATCACTACCCTCTGATCCAATCTTTGCATATGCTATTAATGTTTGTAGAATGGAAGTTGAATATAGTTACATCAACATTCATTAAACTACTGAGATTTTTCAATTCAGAATAAGGCAGAATGTAGGCACGCATACACGTACACACACACACACACACACACACACACACACACACACACACACACACAATGGAAAACCAGAAAATCAGGGAAAGAAGCTCTGCTAACAAGATAACAAGATACAGCAAATCATTCATACTTGTGGACAAAAAAGCCAAAATATATCATGCTGCTGTATATATAGATATAGATATATAGGTATATCTATATAGATATATCTATATATATGTATCTTCTTATATAGATAAGAGAAATACCAATATGAAAGGTAAATAATTTGAATTGTGAGACATTCAAAAGATGAATAGACTCATACATACAAATACCTAACAATACTAAAATGTGTTCTGTCAGAGATTCTTAAGAGTCTGCAGTCATAAACCAAGGCATATGAGTGCTATGAGAATAATGACTTCTTATTTGCAGAAGTAAATCTAACTTGGTCAAAGTATAATATATTCATGGCAAGTTCATTCATATCATTAAGCATTAGACATGACCTCTGTGCTAGGCATGGCTCAAGTGTTTGATTCAGATTTGCAATTAATCCTAATAATATTTGTATATCATATGAAAAATAACTTGCCCAATACTGTGTACATTTACTATTGAGGAAAGCTGGAATTCACTCTAAGGTATGCCTGCCCTCAGAATACACATTTGCTGGCTGCTACATTATATTACCTCATGGAAGCATAAATATACCACTCATAGCATTTTGTATATTACTAATTTTAATAGGCTTTTTATCTGTGTGTGTGTGTGTGTGTGTGTGTGTGTGTGTGTGTGTGTGTGTGTGCACGTGCATGTGCACGCATGCTGGTCCTGAGGCTTGAACTTACGGCCTGGGCACTGTCCCTGAGCATCTTTTGCTCAAGGCTAGCACTCTACAACTTGAGCCACAGCGCCACTTCTGGCTTTTTCTGAGTAGTTTATTTTGGAGATAAGAGTCTCACAGACTTTTTTTCCCAACTGGCTTCAAACTGCTATCCTCAGATTTCAGCCTCCTGAGTAGCTAGGATTATAGGTGTAAGCCTGGTGTAGGCCTTTTATCTTAATGGGATATTGTACGTTCAGATTATATCTCAAATTAGTTGATTTGTAATACTTTTATTGGCTATCCATACATATTGCTCAAGGTAGAAAGGCTCTTCTTGAATTGATATTTCCAAACAAATTGTCTAAAATTCTTTTGGGTAAAAGCAAGTGGACAGGGGCTAGTAAAGTGGCTCAGTGGTAGAGTGCTTGCCTTGTATGCATGAGGCCCTGGGTTCAATTCCTCAGCACCACATAAGCAGAAAAAGCCGGAAGTGTGCTATGGCTCAAGTGGTAGAGCACTAGCCTTGAGCTGAATTGCCAGACCCAGAGTTCAGGCCCCACGACTGACTGAAAAAAAAAAAAAAAAAAAGCAACTGGATATCTGTGTAAACATAGAGAGAGAGAGAGAAAGAGAGAGAGAGAGAGAGAGAGAGAGAGAGAGATGTCTCTCTCTCTATATATATATATATGAAACTATCTGTGAATATTTTCTCTGTGAGAAATGAGCCAACAGAAATGCATAGGATGAAAATGAAAGTTATCGGAAGGGAAGGTTATTAGCCTATAAAGCTACGGCAGCAGAAGAATAAGTCCTGAGTTTGGGAAGGCAAGGAAATTTCCCTTATTTATCTTTAAGGAGATTCTCTTGCTTCAAGAACATACTGCAGAGGTCTAGAGGTTCTTTGTCATAGCTGGGTATTGGAGCAACTCTCCAAATGGTTTATTTTCCTCAGGGGTTTTGCAGAATTTAGATCTCTTCCTTCAAATAGTGGTGTTCTCAAACACATCCATTTTGAGTTTACTAGTAGCTTAGGTGAATCCACCCATAACTACCTTAGGTCTTCAGAAGTTTTTGTCCGTTGTTAGCTCCTTAAAGGTTTGCAGTGTATACATGTGAGATAAAGAGATTCTTTTGTGTGTGTGCATCTCCAACAGTATTTGTCAATAACCCAATGTTCTTAATGAAATTCCACCTCTACACCCACAAATATGACAAGAATATAAGTGCTCTTGATCATTTTAAAGATAAAATTATTGTTCTAATTTGCAAAGACTAGATATTAGGCTTAAAAAAAATCCTTCCTTCAGAAAAAGGTACATTAGTTGTGGTGGTGGTTGTTTTCCCCAAAGTTTTCAAGCCCCATAGCTACTCAACTCAATTTACTGTGTGAGGCTGCCTTTAGCAGATGTTTTAAGGGGGCTCCCGAATGTTATAAATTACTATAAATTAATTTGCTCATTTTGGAGTTTGACAAAGCATCTCTCAGAGCCCGTCTGCTCTGTGCTAGAGGAAGGAAGGGGTAAAAAAAAAAAGCAGCAGGTCATGGGGAGCAAGTCCAAGTGTCTCCTGAGTCTCAGTAAGTGGCTCTGTCACATAAAACTTATGCCGGCTGGTAAGTGGCCAAAGCAGCTGCATCCCATGTGCCACAAAGATGCCGGCCCCTTATGTCTCCCACCCCGTTATTGTGTCTATAAATTCAGGGGCCACCTGTGCAATATGCTCATCAGAAGAGCCCCAGAGGAGGCATTAACTTATCAAGCCTCATAAAGCACAAATCCTTAAATGTAAAAACGGACACTTTCATCCTCTCTAGCCTACATCTATATGGATTTCTTTTTAATGAAAAAGAAAAGACTCATTTTTCCTCCATACAGTACCAATGTCTGTGCATGGTGTCACACGATGAATGATTATATATCTTTTTAACTTCTGCTCCTGTGAACCTACCTAAGTTTTATTCGCCTCTAAAGCTGTATGTCAGCCCATGATTAGAAAATCCTTTCTTATCAATAAGTCACTATTCATTTTAATCATGAAAACGATCCAGGCCTAGTGACTTACAAAAATCAACTTACAGAATCAAAATAAATAAAGTTGAAAAGCGGAAGATAAGCTGTGAAAAGAATCAAATATGTGAGCCACTAGCACCTAGCTGAGTATTCCTTTCTTAGAATTTCCACTGACATCATGTATTCATCTCACCTCTCTATTATATCACAAACGCCTAACAGTTGTTCTTTGTGTGTGTGTGTGTGTGTGTGTGTGTGTGAGAGAGAGAGAGAGAGAGAGAGAGAGAGATAGGGAGACAGACAGACAGACAGACAGACAGACAGACAGACAGAACTAGGCTTGAACTTACTCCCTGAGCACCATTCCTTTGCCTTTTCCTCTACCACTTGAAACACAGCCCCACTATTGACCAGGCCAGGCTGGCTTCGAACCCACAATCCTCAGATCTCAGCCTCCTGAGCAGCTAAGATTACTGGTGTGAGCCACTGGAGCTTTCTTCTAACAGTAGTTGGTAGTGGTAGTTGTTGAGGATGTGAACAGATCCATTGGGGTGCTCTTTGTATGCATGCATTCATCTTTTCAGCCTTTCCTTCCCCAGGGAAAAGACTAACAGAACACAGGACAGTGGAGAGGAGAGAATGGAGAGGTCATACTTCATTTTACAAAGTTCCTACACACACATAATCCCTGACGCTGTGGATGGCAGAGTATCGTAGTGGCAGTCAGTTGCTGACGGCTCATGCCTGTAATCCTACTACTCAGGAGGCTGCCATTTGAGGACCAAGGTTTGAAGTCTGCCCTGGCAGCAAAGTCTGCAAGACTCTTTTCTCCACTTCTCCAGAAGTGGAGGTGTAGCTTAAGTGGTAGAGTACCAACCTCCAGTGAAAAAGCCAAGCGAGAATATGGGGCCCTGAGTTCAAGCTCCAGTACAGGCACCAAAAAATAAAGCAAAAATCAAACATAAAGAATATGGTGGTCAAGAGCATGAAGTTGAGAAGAGAGAGTTCATAGGAAGCAGAGAGATATTGAGAGAGAGGCAGAGAGAGAGAGAGAGAGACAGAGAGAAAAGAGAGAGAAGGAGCTGAAACCAGGTGACCTCAAGGACCTGCTTATAATGACCTACTGCCTCCAGCTGGGTCCCACTTTTTAACTTTCCAGAACCTTCCAAAGTAGCACTACCAGCCCAGGAATAAGAATACAACACATGAGCCTGTGGGAGACATTTCATATTTATACCATAAGAAGATGCGACCTGTGTTTCTGTCAACCAATGAATGGGTTTAAAAGCAAGTACATACATACCTGTACGTATGTGTATGGGTACATGACACAGTATAAATATGTCATTATAAAATGGTGACCACTAATTAACAACAGTCACCTCACCATAGTCACCTTGCATGCCTGTGTGTGTGATGTGTTGATCATATGTAAGTACAATTCAAGTATACAGACCATGCCTATCATTAACCATTGTTGCCATGCATACAAAAGGATAAGTAAACATATTATATAGATTGGGATATGTGATATATAAAATAGATGGCAAAATGCGGAGGAAACAATACACAGAGATAATTTAGCTTTTTTGAAGCCCTTTTATACCAATTGCTGTCCACAAGGAGAAGAACTTGATTATCTTTCTCCTTCATATCCAAGGTTTTCTTCCTGCAAAAACAATCACAGTAGAATCCTGAGCAAAGTCTCGGACAAGTTCCTAAATGTTGATGCTGGACCCTGGGCCAAGGATATTCTTCAAGGATGATTCTCTAAACTATTAATCAACTATTAGTAGATGATATTAATCTAGTCTTAAATAGCTGGGATTCTGCTGCTCTGACAAGTTCTCAGTTAAGTCCAATACTGGAACAAAGCTATAGCTCTACGTTAACACTATTTACCATTCTAGAGGAAAAAAGCCTTTAGGATAACCGAGGAAGGAAAGATTCCTTGGGACTTTCGCACATTTTTCTCTAGGCATTACAAAAAATGAGCTCAAATAGAGCTTCTTCTCAAAGAACAGCAACCAGGTAAGGTGAAGGTGTGTCCTGCTCAGATCCTCCATGCTGTCCTAACTGTGCGCTAAATTTGGAATTCTGCATGCAAGTGTAGAGAGGCCACTGTCATCGTAGATGCCATGCCCTGTTAGCTTAACACCAAGCGAGTTTAACACAGCTCAAGCTTCTTCCCACATTAAGTTGTATACATGACATGAAATCATTATAAATCCCATTCTCCCTTCCCCAATAAGGAAGTAATTATTGATGAGAAATGCTCAGGCTTTCCCTCATCTTTTCTCAAAGTATGGAAACAAGTATAGACCCCCCAAATATCCCAGAGATTGGGGTACAAATTGTTCTGAATCTGGTGTACTAACTCTCAAAACTCTTGAACAGTGAATCTTAAATTTGCCATGTATTTGCCATGTATTTCAACAGCCCCTTATGCTGAGCAATACTCGACTATACACCAAACAACACACCTAGATAATAATAAATGTTAGATGAAATTATTTATGTAAGACCACATGTGTGTTATTTTAATAAATATATTGGCAATCTAGCACAAAATACTGAATACAGATATGCAATATATTACCAAACCTTGTGAACTTCATAAATAGGGGACAGATGTAGAAATAGGTAATTTCCAGGCAGTTGAGAAATGCTATATTCTAGTACTTTGGGTTTTTTTCTACAGACACAAAGCAAGACACAGAGAGGCTGAGCTCCCTAACTGCATGTGTAGGTCATGGGAGTTTTATCAAAACTTGTACACTTGTACTACCACCCTTGCCCATGCTGCCAGTTCACACACTCTCAACACAAATGTGATGGGCAGAATATGAAGATAGTACCAAGATTTCTACTTCCTGGTGTGAAGATCTTTTATAATCTTTGAAGGTAAATGTATATTAAATGTGCTGTCTTGTTATTTCATCCGTTAAATGCTAAAGAGATATTTGGTTTGCTTGTGAAATGTGTTTTTATTGTCTTTCGATAGTTATGCAAGGCAGTTTCAATTCAACATGTCAGCTAGTGAATACAACACATGTTGATCCGTATGACCCTACCATCACTCTCCCCCATCCTCTCTCCCAACCTCACTCTTCCCCTCAAGTTATCTAGTTCCATTTTCACCTATGTACTTTGAATATTCTGACGGTATCCACAGCTTCATTCCTCTCTTAAGAGGATGAAGGTTGAAAATGCTCACCAATCAGGTGGATGATAATGTTCTTCTGCAAAGAAAAATCAATCGTGTGTAGAAGGTGTAGAAGTTCAGCAATATTAAAGGAAGTTCCTGCCAGTTGGCATGCATGCAGAATTGTGGGTGCTGAAGCATTGGCTCCAAAATTTGCTCCTCTAAAGACATAAGATCTCTTTGTCCAAGAGATCACTGGGCTATTTCCTACATCAGTCTCTTTTCCCTCTGCACTGGTTCCATTTACAATTTCTAATATATTCGGGTGGCGTAACAGCATTTCGGCAGCCAGTCTTTAGCAATTACCCTGCCTAGTCTTTAAATGCAAGGTTAAGTCATTATGAACTAGGTGCATTTGGAATTCTGCATATTTAATTTTATTACCAGTCCTACTTGCAGAAAAGGGACTGGAAGCACTCACCATTTCTCCTAGTGTCCATGCCCTGATTGTTATTAGTTTTTGAGGAGGGCTTTTCATTTAATGAGACAGACAAACAGGTTAGGTCACACGCTTTCTCCTTGTGATTGATAATGCTTCTCTGCTCATGCTACTGACATTTTACAAGGCATAGTCATTACATTATATCTGAAAAGCCAATAATCATTGGTATGGTCCTTTTGGCATATCTCCTAAGCAAGAAATAAGAAGAGTTCTTAAACATCAACCAGCAAGAGCTAGTGCTATAGCGCTAAGAAGACAGCCACAAATTACAGTGGTGCCATAGCTGTACACAAAATGGGTAATTCTGCTAAGGATAGATAAGGTTCTTCTGCATATTAGGCATAGAATTCTTGCATTTTACCAAATATGACCTTGGGCCACTCATTTAATCTCTTCAAATTTGTATTGTCTCACCTATAAAAGAAAAGTGTGCTGATATTTATGGGTTAGTGCTTAGAAGGCTTTCAACTTGTTCACACGTGAAAAGAGTTTAGTATATTTGAGCTATGTCTTAATTAATATTATGTAATCTTATTTCTAAAAGAGAAAGAGATTTGCAAGTAAAGACATCTAGACAGCTTTCCACTACATGGTCCCTGTCCTAGTTACAACATTGTTGAGTCATTAGTTGATCAATAAAACACAGTCATCATACTTGTTGGATTTCTTTTTTTTAAGAATAAATTGTGGTTTGATGTTAATTTTGAAGCATTTGTCAATAAATAATATTTCTGAGAGAAGAAGTATAATCAGAAGAAGGAGAAGGAGGAGGAAGAGGAAGAAGATGAGGAGGAGGAGGAAGAAAAGAGGAAGAGGGAGAAGAAGGAGGAAGAGGAGGAGGAGGAAGAGGAAGAATTCTTTGCCATGGTAACAAGAGAAATAGCATCCCCCCTCCCACCATCCCATCCACACTTAAACCCAGACTACAAACCAGCCTCCCATCCCCTCCCCTCCCATGACCCCGCATGCTCCCAGTGGAACTTGTGCCTGGAGCAGGAACACCTCTGGCTACAGCCTCACCTGCCATTTCCATCACCCCAAGGCCTGCAGCTCCCAGCAGGCCGTAAATCTGTCAGTAGGGCTTAACACCAAATGGCACCAGGTTTCTATCTAGCCTTTTAAGACAAAAGCCTTGGCTGGCTTCTCCCCTGTAGGTTGACATAAATGCCACACTCAGAGAAAGCCTGATACCAAAATCTTTAAGTTGCTTTTTCTCTTACTTCGTTTTTTATTTATCAATAGAAACTGATAAGAATACATTTCAAAGAGTCATCCGAATCCATCCATCCCTTAAAAAAAAAAAATCAGGGACACTCACAGTGTTTTGGTTTGCCTGTAAATAGTGCCTTGAGCCTGCAGAGCTGGAGATAAACAGGGGGGTGGAGGGCCGGAGGATGACAGGTTGCAAGCCTGCTCCTGGGAACTTCCACTCACTTCCCCAAACACAAGACCATTCTTGGGCCACCTGAGAGTCAGCCTCTTCTCCCTTGCGTTCCCGTTCCCGTTCAGTATGATCATAAATGGCGCTGGGAAATAGGGAGAGGGTCACCAGGAAAGCTGAATGCTGGGGAGAAAATTCTACCTTTTAAACGTAGTCACATGGAAAAGGTGATCTCGACACACAGAGGCTCTGACTTCACAACTCGTGACTACTTTCCCCACAGTAAAGAGTTGTACATTCGACATACACCTTATGTGCAGAATGTTTCATGTGTGCTGTCTCCAGATAAACAGAGGGGATCCTGAATGTGACATGTAGCAATAAACATCATTCTTCCTTGTGCACTACAAGATAATGAAGTTAAGAACAAGTTAAGGCAGATGCAGTGGCTCACACCTGTAATCCCAGCTACCTTGTTGGGGGCAGAGATTGAGAGGATCACAGTTGGAGGATAGCTCAGACACAAAGTTAATGAGACTCTATCTCCACAAACAAGCTGGATGGATTGGTGCACACCTGTAAACCCAGCTGCTCAGGAGGCATAGTTGAAAGAATCTTAATCTATGGCAAGACCTCAGCAAGAACACTGCACCCTATTCAGAAAACAAAGGAAGAAACAAAGGTTCCAAGCACCAGTGGGTCCCATCTGTAATCCTAGCTACTCACGAGGCTGAGATCTGAGCATCATGGTTTAAAGGCAACAGCACGCAGGAAAGTCCATAAGACTCTTATCTCAAATTAACTAGCAAAAAGCCAGACATGGAGCTGTGACTCAAGTGGTAGAGTGCCAGCCTTGAGTAAATAAGCTACAGGACAGAGCCTAGGCCCTAAATTCAATCTCCAGTACCAAAGAAAAATGAACAAAGAAATAAACCTAAAACAAAAAAAACACTAGAAGTACTTTTCAAAATTGTTTGTCTATAAGGCTCAATACTTAGAGGCCAAGTTCCAGAACTGCTAAATATTAATGATGATGATAATGATGATGATGATGATTTACATTACTTTTGCATAATTGAAATATTTATTTTTAAATTTCTTGCCATTTAAATTTTCTCCTATGGGCTGATAATCGTCTCATTTAATAATCTAAATTCAAGAGGAATTAAATAGGCAGAATTGTATGTGTGTGTGTGTGTGTGTGTTACTGGACTTTGAACTCAAGCCCTCATGCTCTCCTTTGGCTTTTGTCTCAAGGCTGATTACTCTACACTTGAGCCACACCTCCACTTCCAAGGCAGAAATTCTTTTGGAGGTGATACTGGAGTTTGAACTTCGGACACAGTACTTGCTAAGTAGATGCTCCAATCCTATTTGGCTGGACAAATTTGAACAAGCTAAGGGATAAAGAGCTCATAATTTCTTTTTTCCATCCTCACACTAGAGAATCAAAGCCAGCATGCTTCTCCTTGGGCATACAAAGCATAGAAGCATATTGGTAGAAGATTTTCAGATGACTGTCTTTTACAAACTACCATGTGAGAAACATATTGCAGCCAGGTGCTGGTGGTTGGCTCATGCCTGTAATCCTAACTACTCAGGAGGCTGAGATTTGAGGATCTCAGTTAGAAGCCAGCCTGGGCAGACTCATCTCCAATTAACTACTCAAACACTGGAAGTAGACCTGTAGCTCAAAGTAGTAGAGTGCTAGGCTTGGGAAGAAGAGCTCAGGGACAGTGCCCAGGCCCTGAGTTTCAGCCCCACAACCACCAAAAAGAAAGAAGGAAAGAAGGAGAGAGGGGAGGAAGAGGGAGAGAGAGAGAGAAAGGAAAGAAGGAAGGAAGGAAGGAAAGAAGGAAGGAAGGAAGGAAGGAAGGAAGGAAGGAAGGAAGGAAGGAAGGAAGGAAGGAAGGAAGGAAGGAAGGAAGGAAGGGAAGAAAGAAAAGCATTGTATTTCTCACTAACATATTATAAGCATTGTTCTAGTTTCAATGATAGAATTATATTCTCTATTGTGACGTGATATAATCAATTCAACTATTTAATACTTCTTGGATATTCATCAACTCCAAAGAAATTCTGCAATAAATGGTTTGACATAGCTATCATTACATAATGGAGCTTTCATTTGTTTTTATTACAAACTAGAATTTTAAAAATAATGAATGTAGATATTGACTTTCAATTTGGAAATTAAGCTCTGTACTTGCTTGGCTTGGTTGTCTTTTTCCAGGCCAGTAGCAGAGTTTTGATAACAGTGTGACGCCAAGACAGTAATTGTTCTTTAGTATCCACTTTCTCCTTTGTCCTGCAGACACCACTAGCTGACATTTCTCATTCTTCTTGCATGGAGGTGAGGTCACATGACTCGTGACAGCTCTCAGAGGAAGTTTAGGAAACGTGAAATTTCTCCATCTTTTTACTAAATGCTAGCTGGGCGTAGGTTGCCTAGTTATGCCTGCTTCCCAACGCATTGTCTCTTAGCCCAGACCCTCCTCCTGCATCTGTGATGAGGACCCAGATCTGGAGCCTACGAAGGTCTCCTTAGTGGATAAACCTTTATATTAATTTTTTCTTTGTTCAAATTGCTGGTGTGTGTTCATCTCCAGACGGATGCAGCCTGTCCCCAAATGACTGCTAGAAAAGGTCCTGCCCTCCCTACCACCTGTTATAGGCCTAGCAGTACTAACATGACATTTCAATGTAGCGAGAATGTCACCACCAAATTTTCACACATAAAATCCATCTCACAACTTCTAACCCACATTCAGACTTCACATTAACTAAGAGCTGACCCATGTTAACATTGAAAATAAGTGGTTTCTATATGTGGCAAGAGGCTTGGGGCTGGGAGGGGGTGGGGAGGGAATCAAGGCTACCTGATAAAGGCAAATGTATAGAATTGTTCTAATGATTTCACTCGTGCTGGTGAAGGGGCTGGCTGCATTTCTCTTCTATGACAGAGTTTTCTCAATGACCCAGAAATCCTTCTTTGGGTCTTTTCTTCTTTCAGAAATTTGTGAGGTAGATGAGCACCTGTAGCTCATTCCTAGCTACTCAAGAGATTGAGATCTAGAGGATCACTGTTCAAAGGCAGCCCAGGCAGAAAAGTCTACAAGACTCTATCTTCAAATTCACCAAGAAAACATTGGAATGAGGTGTGGCATCAATGGTAGTACACCAGCCATGTAAGCAAGACTAGCACATACATGGTGCTGAGTTCAAATTTGAGTACTGGCAAAGAAAACAAGAGACAAAACCAAAGAGGTTCTAGTGGATAATACTGACTCCTGAGAGACAAGAACAGAATTATCACCAGGAGGATCTGAGGGAAATGGGAAGCGTGAGCATTAAGCAAAATACATATTACAGACAATTCCTTTGAACATGATGCCATTCCTTCTGTCACTCAGACCCACAGCCCTGCAAAATTATGCACAACAATAACAACAAAATTCAATTCTTAAGCCAGGTGTCATGGCTCTCACACGTAATCCTAGCTACTCAGGAATCTGAGATGGAAAATCATGGTTCATAGCCAGCCCAGACAAACAAATTCAAGAGATTCCTTTTTTTTTTTTTTTTTTGTCGGTTGTGGGGCTTGAACTCTGGGCCTGGGCGCTGTCCCTCAGCTCTTCAGCTCAAGGCGAGCACTCTACCACTTGCGCTACAGCACCACTTCCTAAATTCAAGATATTCTTATCTCCAGTTCACCACTAAAATGCCAGGAGTAGATCTTTGGCTCAAGTAATAAAACTCCAGTATTGAGCGAGAAAGTGGTAGCACCCAAACCCTGAGTTCAAGCCCAAATATCAACACGTGTGCGCATGCGACACCCCCCCCCCCACACACACAAATTACTCCTTGCTAAAAGCTTGCTTTAAAAGAATCACAGCCAGAAAAAAAGAAAAAATAAGACGGTGCAGGAATAGGATGCTGAATCCCACAAGTGCTACTTCTGTGTGTGCTGCTAGGGGAAGGGTCTCTGTTACTGTGCCATGAATTACCAACACCCCAGATTGCCTTAGAGACTCCTAAACTCTCCTGTAACTCTAAGGTGTTTGCACCCCCAAAAGTTAGGCTTT
This sequence comes from Dipodomys spectabilis, assembly GCF_019054845.1. Classification (NCBI taxonomy): domain Eukaryota; kingdom Metazoa; phylum Chordata; class Mammalia; order Rodentia; family Heteromyidae; genus Dipodomys; species Dipodomys spectabilis. The sequence continues at coordinate 351,644 of NW_024870974.1, read as the reverse complement.
TGGGTTCTTCTCAGTGCAGTTGACAAGATGGAGGGACAAATGTGTACTAGGCCAGGAGGCTCCTTGCTTTCTTCTGTCAAAAATCACTGTGACATGCTGTTTATTTGTAGAAGCATTTTTGCCTGGGCAACTAAAAGATGGATGAGCCAAACCCTACTTGGGCTTGTCATTAATGGCCCAAATCAATCACTGCGGGAAACATTACTTCAACAAGAGGATGGAAACCAAGGCGTTCTGTAAAAGAAGAGGTGACAAATTTACTTTATGTTTGTATTAATCATAAATAACTCATTCGTGTATTTCTAGAGTGCTGGACACAGTACTGATTTCCAGATTGAATATCTTTTATCAGAAATTCTTGGAAACAGAAGTGTTTTGGTTTGGGGGTTGTTTCATAGTTTGGAATATTTGGACAGATATTTTAGAACTATCTAAACAGAAATTTTATTTCCATTTCCAATATACTTACTAACTGTTGCCTACAGGTAATTATATATACTGTTTTTAGTAGCTCTGTGTTGGGCTCATGTGAGGTCTATCATGTGAGGACAGGTGTGGAATTGTCTCAAAACCATTGACAGTTGAAGAAAGAATATTACAAAATCTCAAATTTATATAAGCTAAAGGTGGTTTTCTATTGACACCTATATAATGTGCTGACACACATAACAATAATGTTCTTTAAACTTACTGAATACAAAGGGCTACTAGATTGCAGTAATCACTACAAATTGGGTCTTGTCAGTCTGTAACTGGAAATGTGTTCATACCGACAACAATTACACTGTCAGATTTTTCAGGGATTTCTACCAACATAAGGGTTGATCTGACCTCTGTGGAGAAACATATTTCTTATGTGCATAAGTAAAACCAAGAAAATCAGTATTTTCTCTCCATTCTTTTCCTGTGAATTCAGAGCTCTTGATTGTTATTCATCCCATACTGTCATATAAAACCTGTGTATAGAGATCCATAAAAACTTACTATACTCCATTTTTTGTTGAAGTTATTGTAATCAAAAGGAAGTCTACACAGCCCACCCTCTGCATTTCCCTGTTAAAATCTCACCGTCCACTTGACCAACCTGTATTCCACCAACACCCACAAAAAAAATAACCAGAGACCTCTCAGCTTCCTGGCAGTAAACTGGATTCAAGCAATTTTCATTTCTACTTCCAACTCATCCACCTGCAACTGGATTAGACCGCAGGTTTTGTCATCAGGCATGAACCTCCTCTCCAAAAGCACTCATTCTAGAATTCTGCTTTTTCTCCATAATGACTTTACCTTTCAACTTAATTGTCACCTTACCTCTCAACAGAGCTGCAGCTTAGTTAAGCCACCAGTCATTTCCTGTTTGCATGGTACTTCCAATATTTAAATAGTCTCCTCTCTCCACTCTAGTTAACCTGATGTAGAGCTCTGCCAACATCCTAATGCCTGTGAGTCTCTGTTTTGTTTCATCTCTTTCTTTTGTTTTTTTTTTTTTTTTTTTGTCGGTCGTGGGGCTTGAACTCTGGGCCTGGGCGCTGTCCCTCAGCACTTCAGCTCAAAGCGAGCGCTCTACCACTTGAGCTACAGCGCCACTTCTGGTTTTCTGGTGGTTTATTGGAGATAGGAGTCTCACAGTCTCTCCTGCCCGGGCTGGCTTTGAACCGCGATCCTCAGATCTCAGCCTCCTGAGTAGCTAGGATTACAGGCGTGAGCCACCAGCGCCCGGCTTCATCTCTTTCTTAAGTCACAAATAACTCTTCACTCTGTCCATTGGGGGCAAAAAAACCTACTAATGAAAATTGTATGCCTGAGCAAATTGGTATCATATTGATTGCGGTCTGAAACACTCACTTAAATAGGCCTTCAAGGCTACCAAGATGAATTACTATGCTTCTCTGGTCAGTTTGCTCTGCAAAACTTCTTTACAGACATTTCCAGTCACTTCCAGCTTCTGCCTGCAAACCATTCAGCACACACACACACACACACACACACACACACCCCTACATATATGTCAGAATCCTTATATTACTAACATTTTTAAGGACATAAAAGGGAATATTATGGGGGAGAATGATGGAATGAGTGACATTGAACAACATCCATTGTACTTGTAATCAGAGTTACAAAGTTACTTATGGTAGCAAAGCAGGAAAATGTTTAAAAGTAAGTTTTAAGTGCTTAAGATTTAAAAGCAAAAAACAGAGCAACCAAAGCCATCACTGTTAGGTCTGGATACGAAGCATCCCCCTGAAAAGCGCTCCAGTGTGAGGCTAGGTTTTCAGCAGGTGGGTCTCATCACTGAGAGGAGATTGACTCTGAGGGTTCTACCCTCGTTAGTAGATCCATCTTCTGAAGGATTCATAATTTGCTGGCATTATTGGAAACAACTGGAGGAAGGATCTGCTTTTTTAAAAAAAGAGGTCACTAGGTGTGTGTACCGATCAGTGGATTTAGGTCAATAAAAAAAGAAATAAATATATAGGGAAGAATTCAGACTAGAAAGTCAGATAAGCTAGACCTTGGGAACTGCTGCATCCCAGATCAAATAAATGCGTGTATTTGCTTCCTAACTTTCATAGACAATTTTCTTTTGACTTACATTGCTTAATAGCCTAATGAGAGAACAAAAGCATTCCACCCAAAACTTCAGTGAACTAATCTGTTCCAGCAAATGTTATAAATAAGCTTGGATACTTATCCAATTGGACACATCCATTTTCCAGCTAGAATCTACTTAGCCTTACCTCTGACTCCAGAAATTGCCAAGCAGGTGGCAGTTGGAGCACATCTAACATGTAGACAAGATGTTTGGGTGTTTTGTCAATATTGTGCTGTCAGATGACGTTTCTCTGTGATGTGGTGTTAACAGGTGTCTGTACAGAACCACATGAAACATCCATCAGAAAGATCTGTTGGCCCAGGACCCATGTTTGCCTTTCTGCTGTATCACAGTAACCTAACCACTGCCTACAGCCCCTTCATCACACTGGCTGTTGTATAAAAGGCCTTGGAACTAGTTAGTCTTTCCTGGCCTCTCCCTTAATGCTATCTGTCACACAGTGACAACACACTAAGCACATTAAGTCATTCCCTTTTAGATATTACAAAAAAAGAAGAAAGGACTTAAAAAGTCCATAAGGTATTCTCCTAAATAGATCTCTTCCCAGTGATGTCCCATGGCCCTCACTGGTTGATCTTGTCCTCTAAAACATTCCTGTTACAGCTCAGTGCTGGTGGTTCATGCCCAGCAATTCAAGAGGTTGAGATCCAGAGGACTGAGATATGAAGCCATCCCAGGAAGAAAAGTCTGGGAGACTCCAACACCAATTACGCTGCCAAAAGCTGTGTCGAAGGTGTACTCAAGTGATAAAAGGCCAGCCAAGCAAATAAGGTAAGTGAGTTTGAGACCCTAGGATCAAACTCCAATATGGCCACAAATCAAAATTAACAAAATAAATTATTTCTGTTATAGAAGACCGTGTCATGACTTTGATGAGCCAAAGCTGTAAAATGCTTGACCACATGGTTATTACCCTTCCATTCTGTGTACCTTAGTGCCTACGGGGATCAGTTGAAAACAATTTCTGGTTTGCATCTCAACAATGTAAATCAGAACTATTTTCTCTGGAAGTACAATACTATGAATGCATACTATGAATGCATGGCTCCAGCCACTTTGTTCATGAACTAAAAATAAGGCCCCAAAAGTACAAATTCCAATTCCCTAGTAAATGATTATTTCTGTGCAAGCTCTTCTTACAACAGGTAGCTTGTGTGAATCTATCACCAGTGGCATTATTTCTTCCAGTCATTCATGAGTTGGCTGTTGGAAAGTTTGATGTGACTCTAGCCTAAACTGTGGGTAACCGTCATCTCATCCCTAATTATGCTGCATTTCCCTAAATTTCATTTGTTTAACACTATGGAAGGTTTTGCAATTCTGCATGCCTATTATCAAACCCTACTAATAGGGCCAGTAGTAGAATGGAGTATGTGTGTAATATGTGTGAAGGTTTCATCCCATCCACACAAAAAGGAAAAATAAATAATCAATTATCAGATGGTTTCCAATGTCAACTTTAATTTATTTCTCCTTTTTTCCCCAAAGACTTCTATGAACTATATTGAACAGATGATATTGCATAAGTTCCCATCTCTTGTTCTTTAGGAACCTGGTCATGAATTATATTTGCACAGATTGTCTTCTAATGTTTTATCTGTAAGCTTACCAAAACTCAAGATGCAAATTTTTTTAAATAAGTAATTTTCTTTTTTTTTAAATTTTATTTTATTTTTTTTGTGTGTGTGAACATACTGTACAGAGGGGTTACAATTACATGGGCAGGATAATGCATACATTTCTTATCAAGCATTGCAGCCTCCTCCTTTGTTTACCCTTCACCTCCCTTCCCAGTCTCCCCCCCCATCCTCCCCCCTCCGCCCCCTCCCCGCACCAACGTTGTAAAGCTTGTTTTGGACATGACAACTTGTACTTCTCATTGTTGCAGCAGGTCCACCTGTATCCTTAAACGACTTGTTTGTCCCCATCTCCTCCACAAGTTATACTGACATCAAATATAGTGAAAGCAGGGGTTATACTGTGGAGGAGGGCCATACAAAGCAACAAAGAGATAATCTTATAAATGCGTTAGAAACAAATGCATGAAATAAAAAAGCATTAAAATACATATCTAAGGGTTCATTTTCCTAACATCACATTATCTGACCTTTTCTGCTTGACTCATACATATACCAGATATTGCAAATAAGGGAAATCATGGGACCTGTTTCTTTGGGCCTGGCTTACTTCACTTAATATAATTTTTTCCAAGTTTTTCCATTTCCTAACAAATGGGGCAATGTCATTCTTTCTGATGGAGGCATAGAATTCCATTGTGTATATATACCACATTTTCTTGATCCATTCATCTACTGAGGGGCAGCTGGGTTGGTTCCATATCTTAGCTATAGTAAATAATGCTCCAATAAACATAGTTGTGCTGGTAGCTTTAGTGTGGTCTTGTTTGTAAACATTTGGGTAAATGCCCAAAAGTGGGATTGCTGGGTCATAGGGGAGTTCTATGTGAAGTCTTTTTTTTTTTTTTTTCCGGTCATGGGGCTTGAACTCTGGGCCTGGGCGCTGTCCCTCAGCTCTTCAGCTCAAGGCGAGCACTCTACCACTTGAGCTACAGCGCCACTTCCGGTTTTCTGGTGGTTTATTGGAGATAGGAGTCTCACAGTCTCTCCTGCCCGGGCTGGCTTTGAACCGCGATCCTTAGATCTCAACCTCCTGAGTAGCTAGGATTACAGGCGTGAGCCACCAGCGCCTGGCTATGTGAAGTCTTTTGAGGAACCTCCATACTGCTTTCCAAAGTGGTTGAACAAGTTTACATTCCCACCAACAATGAAGTAAGGTTCCCTTCTGTCCACATCCCCTCCAGCATCTGTTGTTGTTAGAGTTCTAAATAAGTAATTTTCAAAAGAAGAACTTAGTCATCTAAAATGAGTAGATTGTTCCACATTTTTTTCTTTGGAGTCTTTAACAATATGACAGTTGACTATAAATATACAAACTCTGTTTCACCAGAATAAAGGATAGAAATCTATCTTAATTTGAAATGAGAAATTTACAGGCAAAGACTCATAAGCAATTTTCTTGTTAAATTAAGAATGAAATGAACCTGTGAAAGAAATTAGTTTGGTATAGACATCTTTTCCACTTTAAGAAAGAATCTTCTGTTCCTATTTATATTTTATGTGGTAGGATTGGGACTTGTGCTCAGAGACATTCACTTGCTTTACATGCTTGTGGCTGGCACTGTGCCACTTGAGTCACATCTCCAGTGGTTATTTTGCTGGTTATTTTGGAGATGGAGTCTCATAAACTTTTCTGCCAGAAATGGCTTCAAACTGGAGTCCTCCCAGCTCAGCCTCCTGAGTAACAAGGATTACAGGAGTCAGCCACCAGTGGCCAACTTGTACCTCCTCTTAACCTTGTAAATCCATATGTAAATCTTCTGTTCTCCTTAATAAAAATTATTGTGGTCTCCTATTACTCAAATGTGTTCTTAGGCAGCATTTAACTTAGAAAAGTGCTGTGGATCTCTTCTACAAATAGATGAACACATTTCTAAAACTCGCTCCATAGAATTTACCCTTCCCCTGCCAAAAATCAGAAACTTTGAGCCTTCTCTTAACCCAGGAGCAGGACTCAAAATGGTTTTTTGGGGGGTCAGAGTAAATAAAAATAACCACTAGATCATCATCTAGATTTATGTACTATGATTTTTTATTTTCACTTCCAATTTTGTATTTCATCCTGGAGATTTTTTTTTGGCTGGAAAATACTTCTGAAATGAATCTTGCTAAGAAAATCAAGTATTCGAAAAGCATAGAAGACTCAAACAAATTGATCACAAATTGTAGAAATATCAGTACTGTAAAAAGGCCATACTCCAGAAAACCAAAGAACTTCCTATCATTGTTAAAATCAGGACACCTGTCAATCCATTTGTTTGTAATGGTAGCCCTCTGCCGTTAAGATAAGAAAGCAGTTTTCACTGAATGAGGAAAGAGACACCACCTGTAGTAAAAGAAGGTAAGGAAGAGCCAAGTATCACAAAATGTGAATGTGTAAGTGTTTGATTTTCTAGATTATTAGATCTGGAAATGAATGAAATGGCATCTCTATAGCAATGATCACATTTTGCACCAAGATCTTGTATTCTAAATATGATTCTTTACTAACAAAAGAAAGAAAACAGAAAGTGAAAAGTGAATTAAGTATGGTAATGGTTTTACATTATGAATTTGCAAAATTCTGTTTTTATCCATCGTGTCTATAACTTGTTTTCATATAGGTTCTGTTTGAGGTGGGTATATAAAGGGAAACAGAGACAGAGATAAAAAATTGACAAAATGTTAACAATTGAGAATCTATATGAGTGCCATGTGAATGTTTATTGTGTTTATTTAAGCTGATTTTTAATTTTAGTTTGAATTTTTCAAAATGAAGAGTTGGAGAAGAAAAGAACTGTTTTAAATTTTAAGGAGAAGTAACTACATAACCATTATAAAAACATGTTTTCTAGCTACCAGCACAACTATGTTCGTTGTAACATTATTTACCATAGTTAAGACATGGAACCAACCCAGATGTCCTTCAGTAGATGAATGGATCAAGAAAATGTGGTAATTATATACAATGGAATTCTATGCCTCCATCAGAAAAATGACACTGCCCTATTTGTAATGAAATGGAAAGAGTTGGGAAAAAATCATATTAAGTAAGCCAGACCCAATACACTCCATGGTTTCTCTCATTTGTAATAATTAGTATATGTCTAAGATATTCCTAACAGAGGATCACAATAGCTCAATCGCTATGTACCCTGTGTCATATACATTTATCTGGTTTGGGGAGGGGAAGGGGAATCACAAAATGGCGAGATGAAGGACAAAAGGTGAACCAATGCAACAGTGATACTCACAAGACACTATGTTGGAAATGAACTTTACAACTTGGTGGGGAGAGAAGATGGTGAGGGAAAGTGGGGAAAAAAGAGGGAGCGGACAACAATATTTGACAAGACATATACTCATTACCTTACTTACGTAACTGTAATCCCTCTGTACATCACCTTTACAATAAATTAAAATAAAATAAATTTTAATATGCTTTGTAGTGTTTTTTTCCTAATTAAAACAAATCCATAATCCTAGATTATCTCAGACACAAAGCTGCTAGCTGAAATAATTGACCTTTGGAAGCCAGATTAAATTATTCGGGACACATTTGTCCTAGAACACTGAAATGCAGGCAAGGATAATAATGTGCTCAAAGGAGAAACCTGTGTTCATCATTTCCACTCTGTTCCTGTATCTAACTTGAGATTTATGGATTATACATGAACAACATGTTGGCTGTTTTACAGTCTGAGGTGGCTCTGTCCAACAGCATTTGAAAAGAACCTATCGTCATTTAAAAAGACTTGTCTTAACAATAATAATGTTTATTGCTCAATAAAGTAGCCCCTTTCTACTTACTGTGAATCACTGTTTTTATACTAAAACATTTTGTCGTTAAATATCATTGTATTCCTGTCCAAGAGAAATTAAGGAAATAAAGGAATGTTTTTCCTGCCTTTCCATTCTAGTTTTCTATTCATACTCTTAATTCCTCTCCATATATGCAATTAAAGCATATGTGATTGTTTTATTTAAATTCTGCCCCATGACCATCTTCTCCCTCTCATCCATCAAACATGTGCTTCATCCAAATATTTAAGCTGCATAAGAAATAAAACATACATTCCCTCTCATTTTTATATTCATATGCGATTCAAAAGATAAAGTTCAAAATTAAAATTGGAAGTAGAATCAAATTTAGTGATGCATGATGCTCAGGAAGGGAGTATTAGGTACAAGAGGAAGAGGCCTACATTCTTCCTTTCATCTCTGTGAGAATTTTAATAAATGTAAGCATCTGAGTTCTAGGAAAATGAAATAGTAAAGAGTTAATCCACACAGGATTCAAGGCATGGCAGGACAGGCTCTTCTATCAAAGTTGACCTGTACAAAATTTGGATTTGCTTTAGAGTACTCTACCATATCACCCTAACACAAATGTACACAAAACATAAATTATACTAACATATATAAACATTTACATTAAATGGTACAGAACTGAAATGAGATTTTATTCTCCACAGAGGAAGACAAATACTCTATCTTTGACATTAACTGTACAACTTGAGTATATTATTTAACATGCACAAACTGTTCACCACATTATTAAGATATTATTTGCTAATGAATGGTGCATCATGGGTGAAGCAGTTTGAGAAAGTAACTTGGATGAAAACTAGCATTTTTGAGGGTTTCTATGAACCATGCATGTTGTATATATTTATCTGCCTATTCTTCAGAATACTACTATAAAAATGCTAAACATTTTATAAATTAGAAAACTTAAGTACAGACTTCTATAATTAAGTTTACTTTCCAAAATTAAGTGCAACAACATACATTTTGCATACAGTAGTTTTAATCGAGGAAAACAAAAGTGTCTCAGATAATCTTTTGAGTGATAAAATCCTAATACTGGTAAATTCTAAATTTTCTCCAGAGAAGATTCTATTTTTAAATATAATATCCAGGAATCTTAACCAATACAACATCAGCCTAGAAAGCACAAGATCTTCAGTTCAAACGCAAATACCACTATATGTAAAGAGAGGTAAACATTAGATGGTAGGTATGTCTAAATATATGCACATGGATATGCATAATGCATTAATACAAAGTTCTCTGGATACAATATGAATCTGCTTCAAATTAAACAATTTTTGCCATTATTCTCCAAAGACCTAATTGTAACACAATTAAGTGGAAAGAGAGGAAGATGGGAAAACACAGAAAAGTGCATTGTGGGAAATAAACAGAAACTTATTATGCTCCAATCACAGGCAGGCTCTTCTTCACAAGTGAATCAAACTTCAAGTTCTCAGAGGCTGGCCTATCTGTCTGCATCACATTCCTTATGTCTCAAGTCACTAAGTTTATCATCTCCTCAGTCCTACATCTAGCAAATCTGATCCCATGCCTCAAAAGCAGGCTCTTAAGATACATCCTTGGTCCTGAGGAGCTATGCCCTTCTTTATTACATCATTTTCTCTTATTTTTAATCAGGGTTCAAATGATATACACAGCAACCATTCTCATAAATGTGGATGGCAATGGCTAAATATTTCCCTCTACTGTTTATTGGCTTCCCATAGAATCAATAATCTCTTCACTCCATGACTCAAGATGGTTTTCCAATGATGGAGCTGAAAATAAATTCAATTGTGGAGATTGCAAACAGATGCAAAATGAGGAGGAGGAAATTTAAAATATGCTCTTTGATCTTGCTTCTTTAAACTTCTTGGAGATTGTAAGAGCTGCACTTGTATGCTCACAAATAAAAACAAATATTTGGATTTCTGGGCCACCTCATAGTTGCCACTCAAGGAAATAACAAGCAAAAGGAAAGGAGAACTATTTTGAAACAATATATGTCTCCTTAATGCAGCTCTGACTGCCTAACTTTCTACATCCTGCTAAGCAGTGACACAGAGATATATTCAAAAGTATCACTTCAGATTTCAGCCCAGGAATTGTCCAACTTGAATGGCTACTTTCTTTCCAAGAGCACTGAACAATTTACTTTTCATTTGGACCACACAGCTGAATAGGACCTCGGCTTCTTGGGAATACTGTTCAGGCTGACAGAACACAGGTTTGTGGCTCCTCTCGGTGGTCATCAAGAATGTCAGCACAATTTCAAAGAACAAAAAGGTGAGGGGTGGGAAGTATTAATGCTTAAAATTATCTCCAGGAAAAGCTTGTTTTCTGTCATCTTTACCACCTGGCTACAGCTGGACTATATGTAAAGATAAGATGAAGAAGAAAAATAAAAGAGATAGAGGCCAGATCCAAGAGGACTTTCCTTTTACAGAGAAGCAATTTCAACCATCGAATGTCCCAAGATAAAGTTTCCAGGAACTTTTGACACTTAAAAGAAAACATGACTTCAGAAAGAAGAGAGAGGCGAGAGTTCACTCCACATACCTTTTCATTAACAGATTTGGATTTAGAAAAGCAGGATCAATACTCCAACACCAAAACAAAGGATAATACCAAAATATGCAGAGCCTGAAAAAAAATTGAAATGGAAACTGACACAATGAAAAATGTTCATGTGCAGAATGGATTCCAGCTGAGAGTCTTCAACAGGAGCAGCTCCCAGAGGTTTCCGGAAGGCTCTTGCATACAGATTCCCAACATGAGAAAAATCTGGATTTTGGCCCAGATTTCAACCATGTCCCACAAACAATGCTTGGGTTCTCTTGAGAGTTTGCTCTTCAGAGCAGTCTCTAAATTCAAAGCATAGCTTCTGAAAAAGGAAAATGCTGTAGAACAAAGATGGGAAGATATATCTGCTTCCAAATTTATAAAGCTCTCTATCAGCACTAGTCAGACCCCAGAGCATTGTCCACAATGGTTCACAAACATTGGTTTGGAACTACTTTGTAGTAAGAATAGAAAAAGAGACTCGGTCAATCCTACTTCTACCAATAAGGTAGATGAGTTGGTTTGTACACTTCACTTACATCTTAATTATGTCTTCCTAACTATTAAGTTCTTCCTTATCTTTATCTTTTTTTTGTATTTCAGATTCCTTCTCTTCCTCTAATCTACCTTCCCCTGGCCTCTTCCTAGTGATTTCCCTTCTCCCCTTCTCCTTCCTCCAATGCTGTTCTTTTCTAGGTTAAGAGCTTGACTCATCTCTCTCTCTCTCTCTCTCTCTCTCTCTCTCTCTCTCTCTCTCTCTGCTTTCATTTCCCTTAATCTTCCTCTAATGAACTTTCCTCAGCCTCCTGTTATGACAAACATGTTAAGCAGAATGAGTTAAAGGATAAGTTACTAACGATGCCCAACAATGATGCATAATAGAGTTACAGAGTTTAGAGCCCCCAAAGGGTCTCCAGACACCATGTGACAGAGCTTTTCCCGTGTGCAAGCTGATAAGGGACTTAGGATTTTACAGATGTGAAATTGAGGCTTAAAGCAGGTAAGTGTGTTGCCCACTTACAGTGACCCAAAATCGGTGGCTTCTTGAGACAGAATATTTACCATTATTAGCACCATCTCTTACAGATAACAATGTAGAAAAAAAGTTTGAGAATGTGGTGAGAATATGTTCCCCATTGAGCATCTTGACTTGAAAAATCCCACCTGACAGCTACTTCCATTGGAATCCCAGAATTAGAAACGATCTACTTGCTAATTATAACTATTTTTATCTTTTCTAGGCTTCCTTTCTTCTTCACTTCATTATGAATAGTTGGCCCTTTTCGGATAAATATCTCTTTCCGTGGTTACTGGGCAAGAACACAAAATAGGGCCTCGTTCTTAAGGGGTGTTGTTTTCATCTCCCAACTGTCATTAGGAATTGCATGTGCAGAAAGCGAGCTTTGCGAGCTTTTTATGTTTTGTTTAGGCACGGTGGGTTAATTGCAGCTCTCTTTCCCGCAGCTTCCTCACGCTTGGGAGTTAACCATGGGTTTGCTATGCTGGGAAAGGTTTCTGAAAGGTGTGGAATCCACAACAAATGCAACAATAAATAACAATTATACCCCCAGCCTTCGCTAGCTCACCGCTGCCTTCACAGATGAAAGCAGCAAACCCAGCTCTTACCTTCTGTAAGACTGGACTCTCCCAAAGCTATTGTAGATACTGGTATAGCATCGGGCTCCTAGAAGCCCCGCTAGGTCACAAGCTCTTCCTAATTGGAATGACACCATAGAAGTGCTAGGTACCCCACCCAGAGCTTCTGAAACATTATCTCTTAAGTACTTGTGAATATGAATGGAGGCCTTCATTAACTCATTAGGATTCTGAGCAACCTGGACATCTGCTACCTAACTTTTTTTTTTTTTAATTATGATCTCACTTAAGAAACTGAGATTGGAATTCAATGGTAAAACAATGGGTATCCACAGCAAAAAGGCAAAATGCTTACAGGCTCTCCCAATTTGGAGAAAATGTGTAATATGTCATTCTCGTGTATCTTATATAAGTGTTTTCTTTTAAATGCCATTGGTTTTCAAAAGTAAGTGATGAACAGGGGGTTACAGTTACATAAGTAAGGTAATGAGTAAATTTCTTTTTAAACACTGTTACCCCTCCCTCATTTTCTCCTGCTTACCACGCCCCATTCCCCTCCCTCCCAGATTGTAAAGTTCATTCCCAACATAGTGTCTAGTGAGTAGCATTGTTGCTCTAGTTCATCCTTTATCCTGCTGTTTCTGAATATAACTGTACAAAAGAATCTAGAAGAAACATAAAAACATATAAACTAGTCTTATCGAAAGAGGAGAATGGATTCCCTTTACAAGAGTTACTTAGTGAATTAACAGGACCCCAATAGCAATTTAATTCAATCAATGAAATAGCAACGTGAATGGTGACTACAGTAAGTGATACAAATACTGGCTACAGCGACCTCTTGTGTTCATATAGTTAAACCATCAATAGTAAAGTAAATTCTTCTCTTGTTTAACATCAGCTCAGATTGTACTGTCTGAATATAGAAGGGAGTCAGTCACCAGCAAAAGAGCTTTGCAGTTACTCTCACACCACAAGGAAATTAAAGAATTTCAGTTTCTTGAATCTCACGATTCTAACGTACCCACAATTCTAATACACCCTTTTATTCATTGTGTCTTTTTAGCTGACATGAATATATATTAACATAGCCATTACTATACATATTTTTAGGGCAGTACTGTTTATTTGTTTTATTTATTGTCAAGTTGATGTACAGAGGGGTTTCAGTTACATAAGTAATTACATAAGTTGACATTTCTTGTCAACCTTGTTACCCCTTCTGTCAATTTTCTCCAGCTTTCCCTCCCTCAACCCCCCCCAAGTTGTACAGATCGTTTCCAACATATTTTCTTGTGTATATCGCTGTTACATTGATTTTTCCCTTGTCCTTTGTCTCACCATTCTGTTGTTCCCCTTCCTTTCCCTAATTCAAATAAATGTATATACAATACCAGGGTACCAAAATCAAATACAGTGACCACAGGGGATATACCATAGGGGAAAGGACATACAAAGCAAACAAAAAAAGCACATAGTACATTAAAAACAACAACAAAGGAAAACCTCTTATGTCCATGACTTGGAGTTTATTTTGCTTAGTATCATCTTATATGGTCATGTGGACATAGCTATTGATTGAGCTATTCTGCTCATCTGCTAAGATTATCCTAGACATATACTAATTATTGCAAATAAGGGAAACCATGGGACCTATGTTTCTGTGAGTCTGGCTTACTTCACTTGATAAGATTTTTTCCAAGTCTTTCCATTTCCTAACAAATGGAGCGGTATCATTCTTTCTGATGGAAGTGTCCATCACTCTAAATTTTGGTCTGTAAAGTATGGTCATGATAACAAAAAAAAATCTGTAATAGACAGCTAAGGATTTATTTCCAGTAATTATTCTAGAACATATAGAAATTTGAATAAGCTGATAATTCTGGACTGAGATCATAAGTCCTTTATAAATCTAATAAAAGAGTAGCGACTTTATACAATTTTGTCTATTTTTCAAAAGGTAAGAAATCTTTATGATATTTTAAATTACTTCTCAATTCTTTCTACAAATTTGATGTCCTATTCATTGGGTATTTAGACTCTTTACTTAATCTTCTAAAACTTAATGATTGCATTAAAATCTTATTTGCCAAGAGTATAAAAAGATTGACACATTGTACAGATATTACTTTTATAATCAGCCACAAGTGATATTACTGAGCAAAATATATGGTTTATTCTACTTGCTTCATTCACTTTTCCTATTGATTGAGAAAAATCAGAGAATATACTAGTTATTGCATAGACATATATATCGAGCTCTTTATATTTTATGCATTATGTCTAAAAGATCCTCTGGAAAATATCTTCTGTTTGAAATATACTTTAAAATGTTCAGTGTTAAGTTGAGACCTTGCTACATTTCCTAGGTTTCTCTCCAGTGGCTGCCTCCTGAGCAGCTGTAATTACACATCTTTTGCCACCATGGCTTCCTTGAAATGGAGCTAATCATATCAGTAAAGGAGAGAATGCATGCAGAGCACCAGGAGTAACACCTAACACAAAGTGGGAATATGATGAATGGCATTTGACTCTATTTTCCTAGGAAAATATGCTTTTGTGACCAAAGTTCAGCTAGATAAATTACATATTTTCATGAGACAACTTCAGAAAATGGACCCAAATTTCGCCACACCTCTGGTTTTGCTGTTGGCAATTGTTAATTTTTTCACTTTTGCTGTTAAATGTTGACTATTTGAATCAACTTTATTGAGTCCTAATTTATATCAAACAAGGGTGACTGTTTTAAAGATACAATTGGATGAGTTTTGACAAATGTGTCCATCTAGGCAGCTTCTTCTACAGTCAAGATAGGACCATTGCCATTTGCCCATTTCCTGTCATTTGGTTCTCCTATTCTCACTCACCTGCATACCTGTGATCATCAGTTGAGTTTCTATTGCTGAACATTATTCTGTTCTCTGATTTCATATAAAAAGAAATATGTTCACATAAGTGTATGCAGTGTGTATTCTTTGTATCTAGTCTCTTTTCTTCAGAGTAATGTTTGTGAGATTCATCCATATTGTATTCATACATCTGCCTTTTTTTTTTTTGGCTAAGTGATACCTTATTGCGTAGACACCACACAATGTGTTTATCCACTCTCCTGTTCATGACACTTTAGTTGATTCGAGTTTTAGGCTATTACAAATAAAGCTGTTACATGCAATCCTGTGCAATTATGTGGTCTCATTTTCCTTTTGCTTCGGTGAATAACTGGGAGTGAAATTATAGGTGCTGTAAGAACTAACTATATACTTAAATTCATTTGAAGCTTTCTAAATGTTTGTGTCATGTTATTCTTCCTCCAAGAATACGTGCTTTTCATCTTTGTTAGAACTTGCCTTTGTCCATTAGGTGAGTTACTTTTGTGTTGCTGTAATCGAAATATCTTAGCGAACAGCTGCAATGAGGATAAGTTTAGTTAGTTCTGCTTCAGAAAGGTCAGTCCATGGTCCATTGGCCCCCAGGCTTCTGGACATCATGGCAGTAGGAGCATGTGGTAAAGGACCTTCAGGATAGGCAAGAAGCAAAGAGAGAGAAAGGAAGTGGAGCCCAGGTATGAACTTCAAAGTCCCACCCCTAGGGCCTACTTCCCCTAGCTGCATCACACCTTCCAAAATCTCCACCACGTCTTAAAATAGTGCCACCATCTGGAACTGAGTTAGACACCTGAGCCCATGTTTACATTTCATATTCAAACTGTAAGATCCTTGTTTCTAGTTAGCCATGACTCTATTTAGGGAAAGTTTCAATTCTATTATTTCCTGGATGACGGATAATATTGACTATCTTTCCATGGCTTTATTAACCATTTTTGTATTTTATTTTTTGGAAGTTTTGTTTAAACCTTTTATCAGTTTTTTTAAACCACCAATACATGTTTTAAAATTATCTGAGGCCAAAACAAAGTCCTGCCTTTTTATCCTTTTGTTGTGATTTGCAGACAATAAAACAGGTTTTCCTTAATGAAAATAGTGAAGGGAGAATATTTGACATGTTCTGTCTAGGTTTCCTCTTGCTAGACTTATGACAACCCACAAAGAATAGAAACTATTGTAATAGTGGCCTTAATTAAGCAGCCTTTAAAATAAGACCCTGGCTGGGCACTGGTGGCTCACACCTGTAATCTTAGCTACTCAGGAGGCTGAAATCTTGAGGATCTTGGTTCAAAGCCAGCTGAGGCAGAAAGGTCTGTGAGACTCTTTTTTCCAAAAGCCAGAAGCAGAGATATGGCGCAAGTGGTAGAGCACTAGACCTGAGCATAAAAGCTCAGGGACAGTGCCCATATCCTGAGTTTAAATCTCAGGTGATATATATATATATATATATGTATATATATATATTATATATGCATACATTCATATACATACATATATATACATAATACATACAAACATAATACATACACCATGACATAAGATTCTGAGTGACATGATTAGCAAACCGGCTTCCAGGGAGAAAGTGGTCTTGACAATATACCCAACACAGAGTGTGGATTCTAGGATTCTAGGTAGCATCCCCCTAATCCTGATAAAATGTCACACTGCTGGATATACCATTTCAAATAGATGACTGGGAAACATCTTGTTCTGTTTCCTTTCTTTCTCACTATTCATTTATTTTATTGTTAGGATGTTGTACAGAGGGGTTACAGTTACATGAGTAAGGCAATGAGTACATACTTGTCGATCATTGTTACCCCTTCCCTTCCTTCTTGTTGTCCCTCCCCCACCACTCACACTCCTTCCCACACCACCCCCAACCAAAGTTGTAAAGTTGGTTTCCAACATACTGTCCTGTGAGTCTCATTGTTGCAATGGGTCATCCTGTGTCCTTGTTTCAGCATTTTGTTATTCCCCTTCCCCTCCCCAGATTAGAAAAATGTATGTACAAGATGCAGGGTCCTAAAATCAAATACAGTGACAACAGAGGATATACCATAGGGGGAAGAACACACAAAGGAAACAAAAAAAGCACATCGTACATTAAAAACAACAATAATAAAGAAAGACCTCTTGTGTCTATATCTTGGGGTTCATTTTGCTTAGCATCATCTTATATGGTCACATGGACATAGCTTTTGAGGTATTCAGCTCATCTGATAAAATTATCCTAAATGTATACTAATTGTTGCAAATGAGGGAAACCATGGGACCTATATTTCTTGGGTCTGGCTTACTTCACTTAATATGATTTTTTTCCCAAGATTTTCATTTCCTAACAAATGGGGTGATATCATGATATCATTCTTTCTGATGGAAACATAGAATTCCATTGTGTGTGTGTGTGTGTGTGTGTGTGTGTGTGTGTGTGTGTGTGTGTGTGTGTGTATCACATTTTCTTGATCCATTCATCTACTGAGGGGCATCTGGGTTGGTTCCATATCTTAGTTATGGTGAATAATGCTGCAATTAATATAGTTGTGCTGATAGCTTTAGTATGGCCTTGTTTGTGGTCATTAGGGTAAATGTCCAGAAGTGGGACTGTTGGGTCACAGGGGAGTTCTATGTGTAGTCTTTTGAGGAACCTCCATACTGCTTTCCAGAATGGTTGAACAAGTTTACACTCCCACCAACAAGGCAGTAAGTTCTCTTTTGGCCAACCCCCATCCAGCATCTGCCGTTATTATATTTCTTGATTATAGTCATTCTAAATGGAGTAAGGTGAATTCTCAGTGCTGTTGTTTTGATATGCATTTCTTTTATGGCCAGAGAAGTTGAGCATTTCTTCATGTGTCTATTGACCATTCTTATTTCCTCTTCAGAGAAGTCTCTCTTTAAGTCCTTAGCCCACTTATTAATGAGGCAGTTGTTTGATTTGTTTTTGGAAGATTTAATTTTTTGAGTACTAAGTATATTGTAGATATGAAGACCTGTTTGTTGTGTAGCTAGTGAAGGTCTTCTTCCAGTCCATGCTCTTTCTATCTATCTTGCTAACTATGTCCTTTGCCATTCAGAAGCTCTGCAGTTTCATGCAATACCATTTGTCCAAACTTTCTTTGATTTGTTGGGTTTCTGGGTCTTTATTAAGAAAATTTCAGCCTGCGCCAAGGAGCCCTAGAGTTTCTTCTATTCCTCCCTGTAATGTTTTCAGGGTGTCTGCTTTTACTTTGAGGTCTTTGATGAATTTGGGGTTGATTCTGGTGCCGGGTCATATATAAGCATCTAAGTTTAGTTTTCTACAGGTGGTTAATCATTTTAGACAACACCATTTACTGAAGAGGCTGTCTTTCTTCCATTCTTTTTTTTTTTTTTTTTTTTGCTCCTATATCGAAGATTAGGTGGCTATAGGTATGCAGGTTCATTTCTGAGTCTTCAGTTCTATTCCATTGGACCTCAGGTCTGTTCTTCTGCCAGTGTCAAGCTGTTTTGATTACTATGGCTCTGTAGTAGAGTTTGAAGTTTGGTATCGATATTCCTCCAGCACTGTTCTTTCTGCTAAAGATTGTTTTTGCTATTCGGGGTTTTTTATTGTTCCATATGATTTTTTGGATTGTTTCTTCTATTTCATTGAAGAATGAGGTTGGGATATTGATGAATATTGCATTTTTTGATTAATTGGTGAAATCAATTGACCAGAATTTTGTTGAGAAATTTTGCATCGATGTTCATCAAAGAAAGGGGTCTATAGTTCTCTTTCTTTGATGAGTCCGTGTCTGGTTTTGGGATGAAGGTCATGATGTCTTCATAGAAAGACTTTGGTAGTGAGCTTTCACTTTCAATTTCATTGAAGAGTTGGAGGGGCATTGGTGTGAGTTCCACTTTGAAGGCCTTTTACTACAAACCCATCTGGTCCTGGGCTTTTCTTGTATGGGAGGTCCCTGATTTCTGTTTCTATTTTGATGCCTGATATGGGTCTGTTAAGGTGGTTTAAATCATCTTGGTTTAGTTTGGGCATATCAATATTTGCTAAACATTCTTCCATTACTTCCAGCTTCTCAAACTTACTAGCATAAAGGTTTGAGAAGTATTCCCTTATAATGTCCTGAATCTTGGTTGTTTCTGTGGTGATGTTTCCATTCTCATCTCTGAGTTTGTTTATCTGGGTGTGTTTTCTTTTTCTAATAAGATTTGCTAAGAGTCTGTCAATTTTGTTAATTTTTTTCAAAGAACCAACTCTTTGTTTTGTTGATTCTATGTTTTTTGGAGTCTATTCATTTAATTCTGATTTAATTTTAATTATTTGCTTCTATCTATGTATTAGGGTTTGGCTTGTTGCTCTTTTTCAAGGAGTTCCAGGTGCATCATTAATTGTTGGCTTGAGATCTCTCCAATTTTTTGATGTAGGAACTCATAGCTATAAATTTTCCTTTGAGTACTGCCTTTTCTGTGTCCCAGAGGAGCTGGTAATTTATATGTTCATTTTGTTAAATATCATGAACATTTGAATTTTCTTTTCAATCTCTTCCATGGTTCAACCGTGTGTTGTTCAGCCTCCATGTGTTGCAGGGTTTTCTTTGGTGGCTTTGGTGTTGAATTCTAATTTTATTCCCTTGTGGTCTAAAAGAGAATGCAGGGCATAATTTCAATGTGTCTGAATGTGGACAGATTTGTTTTGTGACCTAAAATGTGGCCTAATTTGGAGAATATTCCATGTGCTGCTGAGAAGAATGTGTATTCTATTGCTGCTGGGTGAAATATTCTGTAGATGTCTGTTAAGTCTAGTTGGTCTATGCAGTTGTTTAGATCTAAAATTTCTCTGTTGAGTTTTGCCAGGTTGATCTATCAGCGGGGAAAGTGGTGTGTTAAAGTCCCCAACAATTAATGTCTTTGGATCTATGTGAGATTTTAGGGAAAGTGGTGTTTCTTGGATAAATTGCGGTGGTCCGGTATTTGGTGAATACATGTTTAGAATTGTTATATCCTCCTGTAGGAAAGATCCCTTTATTAGTATGTAATGTCCTTCTTTATCTCTTCTTGTTAATTTTAAATTGAAGTCCATTTTATCTGATATTAGGATTGCAACTCTCACTTGTTTATGGGGGCCATTTGCTTGGTAGATTTTGTTCTATCCTTTCACTTTCAGAATATGTTTGTTTTTGTGGGCAAGATGTGTCTCTTGAAGGTAGCAGATGGAAGGATCTTGTTTTTTGATCCAACTTGACAATTTATGTCACTTAATTGGAGAGTTAAATCCATTAATGTTGAGAGTTAGGATTGAGAGGTGTGTGGTAGTTCCTGCCATGTTATCCACCGTCTTGGGGGTTGTGCCAACTGAGTTCTTCCTATGCTTCTTGGATTCTGTGTTTGGGGCTGTTTCTTGGCCTTTTTTGTGCTTTTAATGGTTTCCTATGTGTAGGACATCTTTAAGTATTGTTTGAAGGGCTGGTTTGGTGGAGATACATTGTCTCAATTTTTCTTTGCAATGGACGGTTTTTATTTGTCCCTCTGTTTTGAAGGAGAGTTTATCTGGGCACAATATTCTATTTAATTTTGACATTAAGATTTGGTTGCACAAAAGCCTCTTCAGACTACAGCTTTTAAAATACTGTGAAGGAGTTGAGTGCTCCTTTATAATTTTTATATTTTTTTCATTCTCTTGAAAGTCAAATTATTTTTAAATAAATTCAACTAGACTATGTATCTCTATCTAGATAAAGAGACAGACAGACAAGTAGATGATAGATGGATAGACCCATATACAGACAGACAGACAGACAGACAAACAGACAGACAGACACTCATGAAGTCTGAATCCTCTGATAGGAAGTTTGGGTTTTTTTGATAAAATAGGGGCTTTAGTCAAAAAAATGTTTAATTGCTTTATAAATTGTTCTATTTTTTTGCAGTAAACTGAATTCATTTTATCTTTTTTGAATTCATAAGAGTAAGAAGGAATTTCATCAAGTGAATTTACTGAAGTCCAACATCTAAAGCTCTGAAGAGATTTATCTTCCGTGATCTAAAACACTCAGATTAAAACACAAAAGAAGTCGTAGAAATTTCAGTCACCCCATTCAATGTTACCTCTCATCCCCTACCCTATCCCATCACATCCAGGGTGGGAAGTACAGGCAGGGAGGGAAGGGCAAAGAAAGACTTAAAAATTAGTGTTGATATGACACCCAGAGCACATTATCCTTCTAGTAATTTCAGTGCTGTCTTTGAGTTGAGGGGCAACACTAAAGAGGATTAGGGTTTTTTCCTCTTTTGTTGTGTTTCATGCTGTTCATTTGGGGGTTTTTGAAAAACAGAGAAAGAATAGGTGGCTGGATGGACAGACAGAAAATTGCTGGAAGCCAGGTTATTAGTAGCTTAAGTAGTAATCTTTTAAGTGTATTGCCCAACATACCAGAAGGAGATGAAATACGTCTCAAGTAAAGAAGAAAAAGGTGAGGTGATGTGGTAATGACACATCCCACACTATTTTCTTGACTGCCTGAGATGGTCAGAAATGTTGAAGCGTTACTTTCATCTGTTTAAAGGTGTGTAAAGCTCCAAAGCTTGGAGATTTCTTTTATGAATGTATTCTCATTATTCTCTTCTCCATTGTTAGGATATTTTATATTGTAATGGGAAGTATTCCTGTAATCCCATGGAATTATAATCAGTGCAGCCATTCCCAATGGTATTTCTCTGTTTTGCCAACAAAGGCACAAATGTATGAAGAATGGCATCTATGAAATTAAGCGGATTGGTTTATGTCATTCAGATTTCAAGGCAGGAAAGTCAACAGAATAATAAATTTCAATTCAAAATGAAACCAAAAAAATTCCATGTAAACCTCAAACCACTAGCAAGGCAGTCATAAACACCTTCACCATAACCTCACTTGGAAAATAACTATTTTAATTGGTACTAAAATGAAAATCGAAAATTAGAAGTATTGACATTTTAGTAGCATAAGAAGCCTTGTGAATATTTCATTTGAAAGATAGACAAGCGAAAAAAATTATACAATGCATTCCATTGTTATTTTCTTTCATTCTCATGCTTTTTCTGTACTTAGAGATGAATGGAAAAAAACTGTCAAATAATTTTAATTAACCATTTTAAGTGGACTTTAACTGGGTAGTGTTTAATTATTTAATTAATGTATGTATACACATTATATGTATGTATATACATTATATATATATATATAATTCTATGTTTTCACTGTACTTGGGGTAAGAGGAGCATTGAAAACATAAAACTTGCATAATTAATGTATGTATACATTGATTGTAGCAAATTCAGACAAACATACACATCAGAAAAGAAAGCCTCCAATTTTGAATCTGTGATTATCCTATATTTGTAATTGCATATGATATATGCAATTAAATACAGATATACTGATTTTCAAATATCTTTATTTAACTCACTCGAGAAGCTGTAAAACAGTCACAGCACCAGAGAAATGAATTATTCACTTTAGAGAAACAAAATGTGTCCATTTTTGGTACAAATGAATAAAAATGAGTGGTTAAAAAAAAGAGTGGTAATGCCACTATATAGAAGCTAACTACAGTTTACATAGTTCTAGGCTGTTTTTGCGGGCATTTGATTAATATATCTTGATAGATAAAGTGATTAAAATCTGAATAAAAATAGGAACTCCGCAGACCATGGAGAAAACATTAGGAAAGATAATATGCATTTGGTATCACAACACAGGAAAATCTCGGATAAGCTTGCATGGTAAAGTTTCCAGAAAGCTTGTCAGAATTATCCCTATCTGCAAGAGTATTATAAATCCCAGCAAACTTTGGCTGATTGTTTTTTTCTGCTTCTTCTGTTTTTTTTTTTTTTTTTTAAATCTCTCTCCTTTAAGTGATTAACAATACCTTACAGGTTCCCTGAGTATGATCCAGTATGTACAATGAAATGCATTGTTTAATGTTATAAGTTCTAAACTCTCTGTGGGTTTGCTTTCATGGATGCCTGCAGACTCAGTGTGACGTGAACTGACGATTGTCATATCACTTTCCATGTGTCATCGACACAGCAACTGCAGGCACTGGGTATCTCAGTGACTCCGAGTGGCTTAGAATGGATTTACACTCCATCTACTGCCAAGTACTAATTGCTAGAACTAGTCATAGTGTGGTAGGACATATTGGATGATTCATTGAGATCCTAAATCTCTTAGAGCCAGCGATAGGCTGGTAAACAGTTAACAACAGTTTCTAGAGTGAGGAGAAGCTTAGCCCTGGGTTGTAGCCGGTGCCAATTCCTTTGGAAGTCATATGAAGTTATTACAATGGGGTCACTGTCTTCAGAGTTGAGAAGAGGGTTGCATACTCTGATCCTGAAGCAAAGTGTCTCTGCCTCTTAGTTCACAGAGACCTGGAAAACTGAAATGTAGAAACATCCAGACTGTTCAGTCAATCCCAGTAGCTAAGGAATATCAGGAAAAATGAAAAAAAAAACCCTCCCTTTCCCTTTTCCCATTATAACTCTCTCCTTCCAGAAAACGGAGGTTCATAGCTCAGCTAAGCCTTGGATCTTAAATCTCTTGCCCTGAATTCATAAGACCCACATCTTCTTGCAGTGTGAAATAAAAACTAGAAAAAGGGGAAAGGAAAGATGAACTACCATGGTTGTTCTCAGACCCAAAGCAGTCGATCCTTACTTTCTAGTAATGCAGGAAAAAATATAAATAAAAGGAGAGCTAAGAAATTATACTTATTCCCTAAGGTACATTTTCAATAGGCAAAGGTATGATCATCACAGCCTCCCCCCCATTTCTGGCCACTTCTGATATCACTCGCTACGCTGGAGGCTGTGATCTGAAGAGTGTGGTTCAAAGCCAGCTCTACCAGTAAAATCGGTGAGCTTTTTATCTCTACTGAAGAACTACAAAAACAAACTAACAAAAAAAGTAATGGAAATGGACTTGTGGTTCAAATGGTAGATCACTAGCCTTGGGCAAAATAAATTAAGTGGCAGCAACCAGGCCCTGAGACCAGCACAAAAATTAAAAAAGATTAATTAAAAATATAATTGGGTTTCTCCATAGGTAGCCTTAGCTACATTACTATGTAGGTAATAGGAAGGCTGTTGATGAAAATAGATGTGAGGAAATTTGGAAGAGTTTGCTTGCTAAACTGTTAAGGGAAAATATTGCATTTCAAAAGCCATCCAAAACTACATTTGTGTATATTTCACATCTCTGTACACTTCCAGACTTAGAGTCGCTGAGGAGAACTAGCCTACCCGCTAAGAAGCCAGCTGAGCAACTGCAATAAGTAGTAATAAATGAGAGTACCTGGCTCAGAACAGTGCTCAACAAATATTATTTGTTAACTCTCTTTGCTTCCAATACTTCCACTGTCTTTTTTAATTTATTTCTCTTCATCAGTACTGAAGTCATGTGCAACCATGGACATACTCTCTACCAGGAACCTCATTTCCAATCAGGAAGTCAAGAAGAAAGCAGTTCCATATTTTCATGTATGAGAAATAACACAGTGAAACCACTTTGAACAACTAATGTATAGTAATAGGAATTGTGACTGAAAGGAAACCATAAGAATAAAAGAAGTAATAAAATCCAACAAGTTATAGAGAAGGAGAAAGCTACATCCCTCCTGGACAGTAGTAGTTGTATTTCAAACACTTTCCCTCTTGGTTCAATATAAGAAGAGGAATCCAGAGACTGATTTGGAACCTGCATGAAAACAGGTTAGTTTGAGTCAATTTGCTTTTCCAGGGTTTGGTCCCATACTAGGATCTAGCTTATAGTGCTTCTTTATTTCTCTAGTAGATAATTTCTTATTGTTTGTCAACAGACATTATTCATCAATGGAAAGCTTACCTTGAATAAAAAAATAAATTCAACTTATCAATTAAAAACACTGTTATGGCTAGGAGCCAGTGACTCATTTGTAATCCTAGCTACTCAGAAGACTGAGATATGAGTATTACCAACCAAAGTCAGCCCAGCAGGAAAGTCCATAAAACTCATTTCCAATTAGTCACCAAAATACTGTAGCTCAAGTGGTAAAATACTAGCTTTGACCCAATTGCTCAGGGACAGTGCCCATGGCCTGAGTTCAAACCCCAAGACTGGCATAAATTTATTTTTAAAAAAAGAACGAAAAACAAACACAAACAAAATACTGTAATGTTGTGTCAAAAAAAACATACTGAACAAAGCATTCTACAACAGTCAGAAGCTACCAGTGAATTTCCTCTGGTTTTTTTTTTTTTTTTTCTTCAGCTTCAGCTTTAGTAACATTGGTCCTCTCAGCAAAGTTGATGGCTTACTATTTAACCTGTCTGCAAAATGCCCAATTCAGGAACAATATGAGTTTAAATCACTACAGCCAACTTGTTGACATCTATTCGGATGACAGAAGTGTGGTGGGGTGGGGCAGTCTAACAGTCAGATTAATAAGAGGTTTAATCCTCTACTTCCCCAATATTAATACAATGCAGCAATTTCTCTTTCCACAGGGGACAATTAATAATTGTTCCTCAATCAAGCAGCTGAAACACGACACTACCATTAACCAGTATTTCTGCACCAGCCCAGTCATCCCTTCAATTTGGTGTCAATTAGGCTGATTAGTGGTTAGCAGCTCAGACTGCAATTCAATCATGTGAAAATGGCTCTCCACACAAATGTGTTAAGAATTTTTCCCATGCTGACAAATCAATGTCTTGGCTGCTAAGACACAAACTGTAGGGTAGAAAGATGGTGTTTGATTGGCTATAACACTATCTACTCATTTATAAGACAAAAGAGAGTTCTTTAGGCCACCCACTAGCTCCATGGCTTCTCCTCAGCCATATAGCAGTGGAGTTACAATTTGTTGGCTAGTGATATATCTGAACCCTATTATCTTCTCATCTCACTACCTAGGTGGTCCTGTGGGGGAGGGGGAGGTACTTCTCTCTCAGGGAATATGTACCTGTTAAAACACTTTGGAGATTTGGGGCTCTTTTGTTTTGCTTTGTTTTCGCTCTGATTCTAAACCCAGTGAAAGGGGATTAGAACTCTAGCTTTTAATTGTGCTTGCCTTTTTCTTCTGCAAATGGCAATAATTCTGTAGCACCTTTTGTGATAGGAAAATGAGCAGTGGATTAAAGCATAGTTTTGATTCCTCAACCTGTCGCCATAGTCTGCCAGGCACCTTGCTTAAGCCTGTACAAGGTGCCTACCAAGCCGCTTAGCTCTGCAAAAGGCAAACAGAGAGAATCTGGTTTCTATACCTAAAACACATCAATGGGAATAAGTTTTCAGAGGTTATTCAAAAAAATTATTTAGCATGCTTCATTTAAGTATCCAGATCAAGTCTTGAATACTTTGAATGTTTTCTTTATGAGATGAAAACAATCCTAATACATAGAATTTGTTAAGAATTCAATATTACTTAATACTTAATATCAATTATTATTCCTTCTTCTTTTAAGAAGTCTTCATGAATTGTAGAAAAAACATATAGGTCATTCTACTAATTAAGTCTCCTTTTCTGAGACTTTTTTAAAGTTAAGATTATGTTGCTATTAACTTTTAAATCATAATGGATACTAATATGCCCCATAACAGAAGGAAATTTCAACTTAAATAATTCTATAATATGACCTGTCTTAATAATTTAAACTCCAGGGTGTTTATATAAAATTGGAAACAAAATGTTGGGTACTGGTGGCTCACGCCTGTAATCCTAGCTACTCAGGAGGCTGAGATCTGGGGATCGTGGTTCAAAGCCAGCCCCAGCAGGAAAATCCGTGAGACTCTTATTTCCAATTAACCACCAGAAAACCAGAAGTTGTACTGTGGCTCAAGTGGTAGAGCACTAGCCTTGAGCATCCAGGCCCAGAGTTCAAGCCCCATGACCAACCTTCCCCCAACAAAACTAGAGAAAATTTGTTATTAAATAACAGCATAATAATATAGCTGAGTAGTAAATCCAATGTCAGAGTTTATGTTAGAAATTCTTTAAAACTTATCACTAATAAAAACATGTTTGACCTTACATGTAAGTACAAGCTAAATAAAATCTGTTCTTTAACTTTATATATCATTTTTACTTTATTTACATGTTTAATCTATATAATTTATGTACAAGATATTTATATGTCATATGGGTTTCAGTTACGCATGAAGATTTAAAATATGAAATTCAATTTGCATTATATGAACAAATGAAAAGAAAGTCATACAAAACTGCTACTTTTTTTAAGTTGCCATAGGGAAATACAGCCAGAAAAATCCTACCAAATGAAGATTCATTTTGAAGAAACATTATGTCATCAGATTAAATAATACAATGCTTTGAACCATCTTACAATTTTTATTAGTTTTTAAATGTGTTTTCTGATGATTTTTTATTTCTAAATGAGTTATCAGCGGACAAATACTACATTTTACATTAGCAATATATATTTTTGAAAATATCTACATACTTATAGTCTGTAACTATAAACGATAAACTCATATAGACTGAGTTAGGCTCCATTGAGATAGAAATATTCTTATACAAAATGTTATGAATCCAAAACTTTTTATTTATTTTTAATCATCTTATTTATTTCTATTTTATTGTGGTACTAGGGTTTAAACTTGGGGCTTCCCACTTGATAGACCGGTGCTATTATTTGAGCCATGTTTTGTACAGGTCTTGTTTTTAAGCTGATTTTTCAGAGAAGGAATCTAGTAAACTTTTTCTGTCCAAGCTGGCCCTAATTATGATCCTCTAGGTACCAGTCCATGGGTTATAGGCATGAGCTGCCTGCACCTGGCTTTATGAATAAAAATATTAAAAGTTTTCATTTCATTTGCCTACTTGATAGCTTTCAGTAATACTCAATCTTGGATTTTTTCTCCTAAATATACCATGCCACTTTGAAGAAAACTTTCTTAATTAACAAAAATTACATAGCACTAGATGGCCAACAGAATGAAGACAATTATTTAAAAATTAATTCTAAAACATGTGACTTGGAGAGGAAAAGTAACATATAGCATTCTGTTTACTTAATTAACACTTCCAACTTTAAAACTTCTATCATCTTTCCTTCCACAATGTTGCTATAGCAAGCCATACTTGGTCCTAAATTGTAGTCTTCATTAATGAAAATAAAGCAAAAACAGGGTGTTATAGTCTGGAAAACATAGTTTCCTTTGGTATACTCAAAAGGCAACCTTTCCCACACAACTTATTGCTATTGCTTGTTGAATAAATAAGTTTCATACAAATAACATCACCAGTTGTCATTCTAGGCCAAGAAGTAAAAAAGCACATTCTTAAACAGGCATATATATCATTCAAGTCGTTTTCAAAATATGAAACAGCCAGAACAAACAAGGAGATGGCCTCAGAATCTGAGGAAAAGGGGAAAATAAAGTCAAAGAATTACAATTAGCAAACCCAACCAGAGATTTCAGCCATAGAAAGAATAATACTTAAGGAAATGTACATGAAAGATTATTGGTGTTAAGGATCACTTCCATATTTTCATCTGTTATTTTAAGCCATCCAGTTATTTCACGTATAGGAAAAGTTGTAATCTTCCTGTCCCATACAATAACCACTGCTATTTCAAATGTGGCTGGGCCCAGTGGATTTCAGAGATTTACCACAAAAAAAAGTATCAAATGCATGCTTAAGGACTTGCTCTATTAATTCCAGGTTGAAGTACTATGATTTTAAATATACTGACTTAGGGTATATTAGCCAAATTTACTTCTCCTCTATTTTTTGTATTTCCACTAAAAATGTATTTTTTCTTGTATCATACTTTAATGGACATGCTAGTATAGACTATATCTACATAGTACCAAATTGCTAGTAACTAAAATCAAAGTAATGACAACTTGTTTTTTTTTTTCTGAAATGGCTAAGAGATACCCTAACTAGACAAAACAAACCTGTCTAGTTTGACTCATACGTTTACCAACATACAAAAAAAGAGCTCCAAGTGAAGAAAATCCAAAAGTAGCAAAAACCACATAGCATGAAAAGACAGATATATTACCCAAAAAGGGGGGTACATTGAGCTATTTTCCACTAGTCAAATCATTCAGACAGGCAAACTGTTTTTGCTTACTAATTCAGCTCAATTCATTTTAATTCAAGTCAATCAGATGCTTCTGACTAAGGAATGCTTTATATTCCTGTTATAGTTCCACATATATTGATCCAGATTTTTTTTCTAAGCAATTGTTTGAACAGTAAAATTCAAAAGCCTAAGAATAATATCAGGCACTGGACTAGTACATACAAATTATCTATTAAAGATCTGGCATTTTTAACTACTAATTATTTTAAAGCAATACATCAACAGTCAGTAGCACAATTGTACTGAAATGTTTAATTGGTCAGGCAGCTGTCTGATAGTGTGACACAATCATAGCCAAGACTGAAAGTGGCCCAAAGAACAGATTGAAACTCACTTCGGTGTTAAATAAGGTGAAGGGAAATAAATGGCACTTCGACCTGAAGAATCATGCAGTTATATTGGAAATAAAGCCAAATTATCTTGCCTCTACCAAGCTTCCATTTAACAGCAAGTGCTCCCTCCCTCTTATTCAGTTCTCAGTCCATTTGTCACTAAGTTCTATTTGCATGGCCTTCCATGGAATCCCCAGCAGACCACAAGATGGGTAAACCTGTTCTAACTGCTCTTACAATATCAAGGAACAGAGCTTGAATTACCAATCCACCAGAGAATGCTAATGCAATTATGAGTGTTTACTTACACCATGTGTTTCTGACTGAGCCTCTCCCGCTGTGTCAGGATCAACCAAAAGGAGCTAATGTTTTATAGATGGTAAGATTCTGTTTGTTTTCAGTAGGCCTAAGTCTCCCAAAGCACTCAGACACACTAATTAAAGTAAACTGCAGAGGCCCGTAATAAAATATATGTGTTTGGAGACTGTGAGATGAACCCTACTGGCTTATTAAAAGTCAAAAGAAAAATATACATTATTTATGACTTCAAAGGGACACATTGTGCACTCCAGTTTATTTAAAGGATTAACTAAGCAGTGGTTATTGGTGACCAGCTGAACGATTCTCCTTTCACAGTTCATTAGTTCCATCATAGATGTGAGAGGCCATCCTTTGGGTTCAAATCAAATATTATTAATCAAATAAATTACAGGGAGCAGATCAACACTATTAAATGGAATCGTTATGAAACTAGCTGCTAATAAATCTCACACTTTCTTTCCAAGTTACTTAGTTGCAACAATACAGTTTAGATTTGCAAAATGTGTTAGAGGTATTCAACGACACATTCTTAAGAAGTGTGATCATTCAAGAAACAGGAAGTGAAGAAACAGTCACAAAATCTGTGATTTACCTGTTTTCACAAAAGCAATACTCTGAATCTAGAAACCAGCTAACTACACAAGGAAATCCATTTGCTCCTTTCCTTTCCTTTCTTTCCTTTCCTTTCCTTTTTTTGTACCAGTACAGGGACTTGAACTCAGGTCCAGGGCATTACTTCTTAGCTTTTTCACTTAAGGTTAGCACTCTACCACTTGACCACAGCTCCATGTTCAGCTTTTTGCTAGTTAATTGGTGATAGAACCTCACACTCTTTTCTGCCCTGCCTGGCTTCAAACCAGGATCTTCAGACCTCAGCCTCCTGAATAGCTAGGATTACAGGCATGAGCCATTAGCCCGTGGTAAATTGCCCATTTTCAACACAGAAACTGCAGTAGAAAAAAAAGATAGTTGCAAGTGAAAAATCTCCTTTATACCCCAAATATTTATTTGTTAATTGTTCTAAACCTAGCTGAATTATGCAATAAAAGGGCATTATTCTGAACTAAAAATGGTCCACACAAATCTCTATTGGTAAATTTGTTTTCTGGTACCTGAATAATAGCAATGCTATCCATTGTTACCATGTCTATCAATGAAACTTTTATGGTACATAACTACATATTAGTGAATCTGAAGACTTTTAATGACAACAAAAAAATATTGTGAATATATCCAATATGATACTAAGAGAATTTGTTTCTCATGGTTTTTTCTTCACTTTGCAATTTACCTGAGGTTCAGCTTTAAAAGAAAATGCTGTCCCTGCCCCCCCTCCCCAAAAGACACTGTTAGCCAGGCACTGGTGGCTCATGCCTATAATCCTAGCTACTCAGGAGGCTGAGATCTGAGGATTGTGGTTCAAAGCTAGCCCAGGCAAGAAAGTCTATGCAACTCTTATCTCCAATTAACCACCAGAAAGCCAGAAGTGGTCCTGTAGCTCAAGAGGTAGAGTGCTTGCCTAGAGCTGAAGAGCTCAGGGTCAGCACCCAGGCCCAGAGTTCAAGCCCCACAACCAACAACAGCAATATAAAAAGGACTGTTTCTATGATAATCAATTCTGAATCTGTTTCTAAGGAACAGACACAAAGAGACTTTCTCAAAATGGCAAATATGCTATTCTTGATTTAATATTGTCTTCTGATTGGGTTATTCATTTCATTTTCAATTTTTAAAAATATTTTTATTGTAAAGATGATATACAGAGGGTTTCAGTTACATAAGTAAGATAATGAGTACATTTCTTTTTGGACAGTGTTTATTTTCAATTTTTTACTCTCCATTTCCCATCCTTTTCTCTCTCTCTCTTATTTTCTCTGTGAATTTCCCTCTCCATTTGGGATCTGTCTAAAACTTTCTCACAGTTACGTGTTATCACAAAAGCTTAGGAGAAAAGTACAACAAAATTTCAAGATAGAGATAATCATGAGCTCCATTTCCCACAAATGAGTGATAACTGAATTTTTCTCTATATATTTATCATAATACTTCTTTATTATGCTTTCATAAAACAGAAAAAAATGTAAACTAAATCAACTGAAACTTACCAAAAAAGTACCTAAGCTTTATATCTACGTAGCTTTATCTCAACAAAGTTCAACGTAAGTTTGAATGTTCAGGTTTCTATATTATATGACAATAAAATATTATAATTTTAATTTTCTACAAAGGATTCATGATAGAATGTATTATTCCTTCTTATTTGTGAAATAGTTTCTTTTTTTGGGGGGGGGGAGGGTCCAGTCGTGGGGCCTGACCTCTGGTCCTGGGCACTGCCCCTCAGCTCTTCAGCTCAAGGCTAGCGCTCTACCACTTGAGCCACAGTGCCACTTCTGGCTTTTTTCTTTTTGCTTATGTGGTGCTGGGGAATCGAACCCAGGGCCTCAGGCATGCAAGGCAAGCGCTCTACCACTGAGCCACCTTCCCAGCCCTTGTGAAATATTTTCTTAACAGCATATTACACAGTAAAAAATAAAGTTGGTAGAACTAAGAGCTCCCTGTCTTCTTCATTGTTCTCTTATCTATCTTTCCTTCTTTCTGTCTATGTCTATTTTTCTATAATATTGAATATAAGAGTTTCCTTTTGCCTTCAAGATTCTGGAACTAAGTCTACATTCTCTGGACTGAAATTCTTGTCGCTTTTTTGTTGTTGATAAAATGATTCTCTATAGATATTCCCCATGTCATTTTAAAAAGCACCATGTGAAAATTCCTTAAATAAAATCAAAGAGATAAAAAGTATGCATATTTAAATCCATGTTCCTTTCAGCTTTAGGGCTTGATTTGGCCATGTGAATGAAAGCTCAGTAAAGGCAGATGGATGGCCTTTTATTCATCTGAGCCAAATCGTGACCTATTCTAATCCCTTTTAATTATCTCTACTGCAATCAACATGCCCCTACTTTGTTATCAAATTTAAAGGATTTTACAAATATAATAAAACACTCCATTTTCAAATTAAACTATAGTTAAAAAAAAGACAAATACTCATTAGCTACATTTTTTTAGCATTTACTAGTAGATACACCTGTCATTACTTCCATTTCTATGGAGAAGAAAATGAAGATTTGGAGATTTGGTAGGCATGGTTGTTTTTATAATGTCATACTGCCGAGAAAAAAAGGAAGCCTTGACTATTTTCCTTTTCTGTTGTTTTTTCTTTCGTTTTTTGTTTTTTTCTTTTTCTTTTTTTTTTTTTTTTTTGAGAAAGAGTCTCGCTATGTGGACCAGGATGGTCTTGAACTTGGTTTGCTCCTACCTTTGTTTCCTGTAGTGGGTATGTACCATCACACCTGACCAAGCCTGGATTTGAATTCTAGCACAGACCTCTCTGAATCCAGTGCTGAGAATTGAACAAGGGGCATATGTTGCCTCTCCAGTAACAGGGCCCATTATCTGACTCAATGGATTTCACTGAAAAGGAAAAAGAAAATATTCAGAGTATCTCAATAAATTTTGTGATTCTCATACTCTCTCCAGATTACACATTCACAGACACTCATATACACAGAATTTATTTATCTTGAAAGAAAAACAGAAATTTCACAATGAAATGAACTCTGAACAGAAATTTCAGTCGAATTTTCATTATCTATTAATGTGTGCCATTTTCCCTTTTAAAGAATATATTTATCGTAATAGGTATGAGCTGAAAGAAAAAAATCTGGGGGCTGGGAAGGTGGCTCAGTGGTAGAGCGCTTGCCTTGCATGCTTCAGGCCCTGGGTTCGATTCCTCAGTACCACATAAGCAAAAAGAAAAAAAGCCAGAAGTGGCACTGTGGCTTAAGTGGTAGAGCGCTAGCCTTGAGCTGAAGAGCTGAGGGACAGTGCCCAGGCCCAGAGTTCAGGCCCCATGACCAGACCTCCCCCCCAAAAAAAATCTGTGTTGGATCCCAAGTTTCCATAACAGCTGTATCTGATTGTGTTCTCCATTGTTCTCCAGTGGGATAAATTGATCATACTCAAAGCTGAATGTGAGGTAGATTTCAGTGTACAACTGGCAGGTGCTTAATGAGTAACGTATCCTACTTTGTGGTATCCATGGTACATGCCTGCATATATGAATGATATTCTATAATTGCATATTAGAAAAATGATGGCCTCCTTGTAAAGTGAAGAGAGATATCTTGCTCAAATATGACCATAAGACCATAATTTTTACCATGCAAAAGTTAAAGTACAGTGTGACCCACCCAAAAAAATCACTGTTAAGTAGCTTCCTCCCATTTAAAAACAAAAATGACCCTCTTCAGTACAAAATAAACTGCAGAATATTTACTCATGTACTTAACCTAATGTAACTGCTTTCCTGTTCCACTTTGCAAATCAGAGAAAATAGAAAAAGCTTTCTACTTATTCACAAGTTTAAAACAATGTCTAACCCACTTTTTAAATTTTATAACTCTCAATGGACAGACTCAAATTTATTTCTTGCGAGAATATTGACATATACATAAGCTACTGTTGTTAAAGATTTATAAAAAGCTTTGCTTGCTAGGTGCCTGTAACTCACACTTGTAATCCTAGCTACACAGGAGGCTGAGATCTGAGGATCATAGTGGAAAGCCAGCCCATACAGAAAAGTCCATGCGATTCTTATCTCTAAATAACCACCCAAAAGCCAGAAGTGGAGCTTGTGACTCAAGTGATAACGTGCTAGTCTTGACCACAAATGCATAGGGACAGCACTCAGATCTGGACCAGCAGCAGCTTTCAGGTTTTCAATTTAGTACAAGGGCTTAGATTCAGTTTTAAAAAAAAAAAGTAGAACTTTTTTCTTCCCTATATTTATCCTAATATTATAATCTCATTAACATCTGCCTCATTAGCATCTGTTAAATGTTTATTATTGAGTTGTAAACATCAGTTAAATCCTGGAGGATTTCAGAGAGAAAAAGGTTGTGTGCAGTCAGCATGATTATGGAACCAGTAGAAAAGGCAATAACTTTCCCGTTGACCTTGAAGAGTTAGGATAACGGTAGCCAAGGTCAGCAGTGTATTAGCCTGATGGAGGTAAGGGACAGAAGCAAGAAGTGAAGGAATCAGGCAGAATATGAAGGGAATAGAGTGAAGATAAGGATAAAATACAAATATATTTTGTATTTCCAGCAAACTGACTTAAATGGATGTTGTGAAGAAAGATTCTGTAAGAGAATACAGAGAAAAGGAAATGTAAAAGATAAAGCACATCAAAATTTAGAAAGTCTTGAAATCTAGAGTAAGTAGATATGTTTCTGAATTGATAATGACCTAGCATTTTCTGGAACTAAATCTTCCAAAGACTGAAGAATGGTGACTGAATCAATGTAACAAAAGCAAGAAAATTAGTTAAGACAACTGTAATCCAACTGCCCTCCGGTACTGGTGGTGGTTCATGCCTAAATTACTCAGGAAGCTGAGATTTGAAGATCACAGTTCAAAGCTAAACGACAGACAAATCCGTGAGATTTTTTTTTTACCTTCAGTAAATTAGCAAAAAGCTGCAAGTGGATCACTTGCTCAAGTGATAGAGCAATAGCCTAGAGCAAAAAAGAAGCTAAGGGGCAGTGTCCATGACCTAAATTCAAGCTCCAATACTGGCGTGCACACACACACACACACACACACACACACACACACACACACACACACACACATACACACACACACACACACACACACACACACACACACACACACACACACACCTTAGAAGAAATCTTCAAAAATGTTTTCCTTTTCAATTATCAAATCATTCATATTATGGATGAGATGGTGTTAGCAATCACCTTTGTTTGAAACATTCATAACTTATTAGATAGAAAACTGAAGACTGAAGCTATTTTTAATGACCTGCTCAAGGTTGCAAAGCCAAGACAAGACTGGAAGTGGATCTCCTCCTACCTTCAACCCAATGTTCCTCCCATTTGAAAATATATGTCTATCTCAAGGTACCTCTTTAAATGAAAAGGAATTAACAAAGTAACAAATACAGAATCTGGATCTTTATTGCTATTTCACTAACTGAACAATAACCTTATTTAATAGATCTTTGCTGCCACACAGACATCCTGCTGAAGCATTGTAATAAATGTAATAAAAGGGGAGATTAGGGCAGACATCAGTGGGAAGACATTAATTAGAGGAGGACCTCACCAATTCTCAGTTGGATAATCCTCCAACCCTGTAATTCTCATAAGAAAACTGGCAATCTTGATTTACTTCTTATCAAGGAGAGTTTCCAGCCAAAGAGAGTGGCAGGCTTGAGTAATCAGAACCTCATTAATTTTATTAAATATACTATGAAGTCCCATAACAAATAATTAAGCCCTATTAAGCAGATATCTGATAGTATGTCTTATCCCTTCTTCTTTATGGACATTAATCAAATGAGAGTGCTTACAATGAAAGTCATAAAACATAATTGTTCTTATGGATGAAAATAAAACCTCATGTTTGTTTTAGAGATTTCAAAGCTTTTCAAAGCATAATGGTTGCATCATAATTTGCACACAAAGCACTATGCCCTAATCTATATAAATAAAGTTTCCATCTGCTAGCTTAGATGTTACACCAACACTCGAAAATGGCTGGACAGACTTTTTTAAACCAAATTTGGCATGTATATTCGTGATGATCTAACTTAAGATATAAAAACAATGGTTACTCTACAAGTCCAATATGTAGAGCTCTGGGCAGGAAACACCAAGAGAGAGCGTTGTTTTCCAGAAACTGCCAACCATGTTTGAGGCTACATTGGCCAGTGCAAACTGAAAAGCACAGCTGTGATCTCTGATTATCTTATTTAGACTATGATCTAAAGCTCTTTTGTTCACAGTTAAAAATGTTAAAGGATGGCCAAGTGGTTATCCATGCCTGTGAGCTGCTTAGGAATTGTAAGTAGGAGGATCTACCCCTAATGTAAGACCACATTTGAAAATAACTAAAGCAGAAAAGGGATGGTGGTGTGGCGTAAGTGGTAGAGCTGCTACCTACCAAGTCCAGGGACCTGAGTTCAAATGTTAGTGCTACCAAAAAATAGAGAGAGACAGAGAGACAATGGCTCACACCTAAAACCTAACTACTCTGGACACTGAGACTTGTAGCATTGCATTTGAAAGCCAGCTCAGGTAGAAAAGCTGACAAGACTGCATCTTCGATTAACTAGCAAAATGCCAGGTTGGAGGTATGACTCAAGTGGTAGAGTATCAACTGTAAGTAAGCCAAGAAAGAAGATAACATCCTAAGCTCAAGCTATAGCCCCAAAACACAGTCAGTTACAGACTTTTGAGGAGTTTGGGGTTATTGGTTTTATTACTTTGGAAAAATCTCACATGTTGTTTCTCTTCTTTTCCTTGAATGTTTATTTGTTGTTTTGAGACAAAGTCTTGCTATGTCCATAGCCTAGGCTGGCCTCAAGTTCAAGATCTTCCTTTTCCATATGCTCCTTCCACATGATGGAACTACACGGATGAACCACCACACCAGAATGCTAAGTCACTTCAATCCTTTGAAATTCACTTTTTTATAGTTTTGATTTTATATGCAATTAAAATGAACATGAATTCTGCCATTACTGTGTACATGGTCTACATAAATCAAATGAGTTAAATTTTTTCAGTATACTTTCTAGGTCATTTATATTCTCACTAAGTTTATCATCTTTTTCTCTTGACTACTGGGAAAGGTTTATTCAAGTCACACACTCTGATAGTGGATTTCTGCATATCCTTTCTTCTTTCAGTTACTTTGTATTAGCATTCCTAATGTCATACATTTATGTTGTGTATATTAATGTTTAAGATTATGACATTGTCCTTAATCATCTATCATTTTAAAATGTTCCTCTTTATATTCAATCATGACACAACAACTCAATTTCAGCATATTTTTTGATATTTTATGCAATCAACATTATTTTAAATCATTTTTTCTTTCAATTATAGGATATTTTTTGAAAAAAATTTATTGTGAAAATACTGTATGGAGGGGTTACAATTACATGAGCAAGGTAATGAGTGCATTTCTTATCAAGCATTGTTGCCTCCTCCTTTCTTTCCCCTTCCCATCCTCCCCCCATCCCTCCTCCCCTATTCCCCACCCTTCCACCCCCCACCCCCTCTCCAAAGTTGTAAAGTTCATTTTTCAACATAGTGTATTGTACATCTCATTGTTGCAATGGGTCCACCTTTATCTCTATTTAAACTATTTGTTTTTCCCCTTCCACTCCCTAAATTATACCAACATCAAATACAGTGAAAACAGGGGTTATACCGTGGGGGAGGGACATACAAAGCAACAAAGAAATCTCTTTCCACTTCTCTTCAACTTAGTATTAGAATGCCTAGCTACAGCAATAAGACAAGATGCAAACATAAAGGGGATCCAAATAGAGAGAGATGAAGTAAAACTCTCCCTCTTTGCAGATGAAATGATCTTGTATTTAAAGAATCTCACTGACTCCACTCCCAAGCTGATTCAATACTTTGGCAAAGTAGTAGGGTATAAAATTAACCCTCAAAAATCAACGGCTTTTCTGTATGCCAACAATAAGAAAAGCGCAGCTGAAATAAGGAAAGCAACTCCATTCGAATAGCCCCACAAAAAATAAAATACCTAGGAATTAACCAAAGAAGTGAAGGACCTCTATGATGAAAACTTTAAAAACCTGAAAAAGGAAATTAAAACAGAACTTAGAAAGTGGAAAAACTTCCCATGCTCCTGGATTGGAAGGATCAACGTCATGAAAATGGCAATACTTCCCAAGGCTATCTTACAAATTCAATGTGATAACTATCAATATTCCAACCTCATTTTTCAAGGAAATAGAAGAGGCAATCCAAAAATTCATAAGGAACAATAAAAGACCCCGAATAGCAAAAACAATCCTTAATAGAAAGAACAGTGCTGGAGGAATATCATTACCAAATTTCAAACTCTACTAAAAAGCCATAGTAATAAAAACAGCTTGGTACTGGCACAAGAACAGACCTCAGGACCAATGGATTTTCATTTTTTACATTTGAGATGTGCCTCTTGTGAGCATTACATGGTTTTATGTTAGTCTATAATCTTAGTTTTTCTTTGGGAATATTTATTCTATTTGTGCTGGTATAAGTACTGGCAAAATGATATTTATACTTTCTATATACTTAATTTGTGTGTGTGTGTGTGTGTGTGTGTGTGTGTATGCTTGTGCTTGTACTGAGGCTTGAACTCAAGGCCTGGCCACTGTCCCTTAGCTTTGTGGCTCAAAGCTGGTACTCTTCCACTTAAGCCACACCTCTACTTCTGGCATTTTGTTGGTTGATTAGAGATAAGAGTCTCATAGACTTTCCTGCCTGGACTGACATCAAACTGCAATCCTCAGATCTCAGCCTTCTGAGAAGCTAGGATTACAGGTTGATCCATGGAAGCCTGGCTCCATATTAATATGTTTTATTCATATATATGTATATATGCAAATGTAAAACAGATGATATAATCTTAATTTTGTGTTTAATTTTCATTACAATTAAGTAGTTGTACAAAAGAATATTCAAGCTTATTGAGGTAATTCACTCATTCACTATATTTCAACTTACATAAGAAAATCATTCATTTTGTACCATTTCTTTGAGTTAGTAATCTAAACACAGTTGGTCATGGGAAAGACAGAATTGAAAGAAGTGATGTTCTATTTGTCATTATGTCCATTGTGTTATTACTGTTTATTTTTTAAGTGTCTGTTTAAGTATGAGACTATACCATACAGAGACGAAAGACAAGATCTATTCCAAAAACAAGTACAAACTATTACAAATAGTTGCCTAGGCTTTAAATAAATGTGTATCGTTCAGTCCAAGTGTGTCAAGAGCCAACTTTATGACTTGGGTTGCTCCAAATTAACTTTCATAGCTAGTATAATGTCAATTAAAAAGTAATAAAGCATGGACTAATCATGCATTTGCATATATACTTCTAAAATGTGCAATAACTAAAACAGTTGTTCAGAACTCAGATAAAATTGTAAACTTTTAGAAGACACCTATTAGTCACTGAGGTGACTTGGAATTGCTGGTGCATGACAAAGTTAAAAAGCAGGACTATTGTTACTGACTTGAGTTACAGTGTTTTATTGCCCACAGGCAATGCATGGCTTTATTAGCATTGTGGTTCATCAATGCACCAGCCTTTGGCACAGTAGAGCTATGGCCTTAGTTCCAGGCCATAGTATCTCGTGTATGGTTGTGTGTTCTCATGGTTGGATAGGACATCTATTGTGGATGTTTTTAGTGTTTCTTTTCTTTTTACCAGCAGTGATTTATATCTGTGACTCCTGTAGGAATCTCCCTGCTTCAGGAAATTGTGATATCAGATGATCTACAGATTCAGTCACCTTCATCTGCACAGTTGCAACATGCACCTCAAACAGGAGTCTCCTTTTGATTGATGATGGTGCTAAACTACCCACGAGGACCAATAAGATGAAGTACTAACCATCTGTTGGGAATTTACAAGTTAAGAAAGCCATTGCTCACACGAGTTGGATTGGGCAAAACTTAGCAAAAAAGGCCTTTGTCTAATGGATGAATGAAAGTTTAAAATACTGCTTTATACAATGGAAAGCATAAACAGCTAGGTTTTTCCTCCTTCATTGTCAGCCTTATGAATGAATTACTTTATTTTATTATTAACCCATTTTGTGGTTTAGCAACTTGTTGATATGCTTTCTTTTAATCATTACTCTAGATATTATTATCTCTATTATATTCTCATGTGAATCACTATTGTTTCCTGAAAAAAAATTGCTGAAATCTTGAATTACCTCTATTACATTAATCCAACTCAATGGTAGACAACTTGCAACAAATTGATTCTAAAGATTTTGTGGCTGGACGCCAGTGGCTCATGCCTATAATCCTAGCTACTGAGGAGGCTGAGATCTGTGGATCACGGTTCAAAACCAGCCCAGGCAGGTAAGTCCATGAGACTCTTATCTCCAATAAACCACCAGAAAACCAGGAGCAGTGCTGTGACTCAAGTGGTAGAACGCTAGCCTTGAGCTAAAGAGCTGAGGGACAGCACCCAGGACCAGAGTTCAAGCCCCACAACCAACAACAACAACAAAAAAAAAAGGATTTTGTGAAATGGCAAAAATTCAAAATAGCTAACATGAAATATAAAAAACCAACAAAGTTGGAAAAATTAAACCACTTGATTTAAAGACATTGTAAAGATATAATAGTCAAGATAAAAAGTAAACAAATAGATCAGTGAAACAGAGCAGAAAGCTCAGAAACAGAAGCATAAATAAAATGATATGTGACCCAGGAGCGAAGGTATGGTACAACAATGAAGCAGTCTTTTCAATCAGTGGCACAGAAATAACAGGATATCCACAGGTAAGCAAAGAAAAAGGAAGAGGAATCCAGATACAGATATTATACTTCTCAAAATTAACTTACAATGATTCAGATACCTAAGTGTAAAATGAAAAAATGTAAAACTCATAGAAAGTAATGACTTTTGGCATGGTGAAACTTGTTAGGTATAGCACCACATGTGCATTCTTTTAAAAATATGGATAAGCAGGATTTTAAAATTTGTTGGCATTGTGGTTCATGACTATAATCCTAGCTACTCAGGAGACAGAGACTGCGAGGATCATAGTTCAAGGACGACCTTAACAAAAACATAGTGACCCTATCTCAACCAAGCAAAATTGGTTAGGTGTAGGGTTTAAGAAGTTCCTGCTCAGAAAGCATAAGGCCTTGAGTTCAAACCCCAGTACCACCAAAGAGAAAAAAAAAGATTTTGCTGTATGAAAGATAATTTCAAGAGGGTAAAAAGATGAGCCATAGATTGGGAGAAAATACATTTCCAAAAGATACACTTGATAAGTGATTGTTGTGCAAAATATACAAAAGAGTCCTAAAACTCAATTATAAGAAATTAAGCAACCCAATTAGAAAATGGGCCAAAGATCTTATCTGATAATTCACCAAAGAAGACAAAGAGATGACAAATAATGTATGAAAAGATGTCTCAATTCACCTCAGCAGGGAAATGTAAATTAAACAATAAAATACCACTAAACCTCTTTAGAATTTCCCAAATCCAGAAAGCTCATATGCCAAATACAGGTAAACAGAGTAATAGGAACTCCCATTCATTGCTGATAGGAATTCAAAATGGAAGAGGACTTTATTTTTGTTGGTTTAGTTGGTTTTCTGTTGTTGTTTTCTGTAGTATGAACCTTTTGGAAATCAATTTGCTTTTTTCTTTCTAAACTAAACATAATTTTATATTATGATCCATCCCAATCCTTGTTATCTACTGAAAAGGATCTTATCAAAAAAAAATCACACACACACACACACACACACACACACACACATTTATAGCTGCTTTATTCGTAATTGCTAAACTTAGAAGCAGCCTAAATGTCCTTTGGTGATTTAATGGATGAAACTGTTATATAGTCAGATAATATGGGAATTATCCTGGGCTGCAAAGAAATGAACTATGGAGCTACAAAGAGAAGAAACTTAATACATATTACTATGTATAGAAGCAAGCTAAATGCATATCACTACAAGAAAGAAGCCAAACTGGAAAGAT
The DNA here is from genome assembly GCF_019054845.1 of Dipodomys spectabilis. Classification (NCBI taxonomy): domain Eukaryota; kingdom Metazoa; phylum Chordata; class Mammalia; order Rodentia; family Heteromyidae; genus Dipodomys; species Dipodomys spectabilis. The sequence goes on along the minus strand of NW_024870974.1, from coordinate 309,145 downwards.
GACATGCTGTAGGAGGCAGCATTGTGAAAAAGGCAACTCTATGAACAAAAGAAAAAGATCATTGTTTGCCAGGGTGGGAGGCAGGGAGGGAGAAGGAGGAGGAGGATGAATACATGAAGTACAAAGAATTTGGATCCTTCAGCACAAAGTAGGACATTTTTTCAGACTTAAAATGGTGACCCTTAGAGATCTAATGTGAGGTGGTAAAAGGGAAAGACTCTTTTTTAATTCCATGCCTTTTTATTTTAATTTGCATTATGAAATTCCTATTTTACTTATTGTATGTGTTCATCTTGCAGGAAAACAAAGTAATCCTCAGGGCCATTGGACCATTAACAACTGTGTCCTGTTGATCATCACTTTCCAAAGAGGCAAGACAGCTCTTCTCTATCCTGTCCATGCAAATACATAAACAAATCCTAGGGCACCAACAAATTCAAGTCTTTTCCTGTCAGCTTTTGAGACCACACTAACTCCCTCCATGGTTAGCTAGCTTCTCTGTTATCATCCCCACTGGCATACCACTCCCCCGCCCCCCTACACCCCGCCCAGCCCAGTGCCTCTTGTAACACAATCTCCCCGTACAGCTCTCCATCTGTGCTGGCTCACAGAAGACAAAGATTCAGATTTTGACCCTCAGTTCTATGTGTGTGATTAAGCAAGCTCCTTAAAATTCTGCAGGATAGTTTTTCTATTGTAAAGGTAATACCTGCCTGACATTGTTATTGTTAGAGTAGTGCATGTGAAGCCCTGTTGGGCCTCATTTGAGGCTCAATAACTAATAGCTGCCATTATCATCTTTACTTCTCTAAGCCATCTCCTTTAGAATTGTCATTTGGCAATTCTGAAGATTCTCAATGCCTCATGCCTACTCCTTAGGAACTCTGCTTTACTCCTTCTATCCCTTCCATCTCCCACTTCCATCCTTAGAAAGATAAAAAAAATGTAACTAGAATATCTCTGGAGGCCAGGCACCATGGATCACAGCTGTAACCCTAGCTACTCAGGAGCCTGAGATCTGAGGATCACAGTTCAAAGCCAGCCCAAGCAGGAAAGTCTGTGAGACTCTTATCTCCAATTAACCACCAGAAAACCAGAAGTGGCGCTGTGGCTCAAGTGGTAGAGCTCAGGGACAGTGCCCAGAGTTCAAGCCACAAAACTGACAAAAAAGAAAAAAAAAAAAAAAAAAAGAATATCTTTGGAGTCTTACATTCATCTTTTTCTTCCTCCCATTTTTGTGCCAGTACAAGGAATTCAACTCAGGGCCTTGAGCTCTTGCTTAACTTTGCACTCAAAGCTCATGCTCTACCACTTAAACCACATTTCTACTTCCCTGTTTTTGACAAGACTGAGAAAGGAGGTAAACAAAGCCAATTTTCTACAAACACGTAGAAATGACTATAAGGTAAATTATTAAGAGATTTACTAAGATGAATGTTTTTCTCCAGATCACTTTATATGAAAACATATTCAATTCTTCTTTATTTTTGTTTTGCTCATTTTTGTTCATTTCTTGTATCTGTTTTATTTTTATTATCTTGAAGTCGTTGTTACAAAGGGGTTTCCATTCAACATGTGAGTTTATGAATACAATGAGTCATGATCCATGACAACCCTTCTGTCATTCTGCTGCTTCTAGCCTAACCCCACTCATCCTCTCAATTTTCCTACTTCCGTTTTTACACATACGCATTGGATATTACGATTGTATTCTTCTTTGTAAGACTATTTACCAAAGCCCACACTACACGTATAGGTACCACTTTCCATGACAGTTCTGGTGACACAAAGAAGCACATTTGAATTTAATTCTGTGAAGCCTGTTGTGTATACATTGTCACAGTCTTCTAAGTAGGATCATAAATATCCTTGCTAAGGTCTAACATGTAGGTGAAAACCTCTGATGATGAAATTGTTCCTATTATGCAGTTAGTTTAACCCCGAACCATGCTCTGCTTGCTATTACATTAAAGTACTGCTACCCAGTAAGATTACGCTTTATTGCTGCTTTTGATTATTTCCTTGTAAATGAATTCAAGAACATTGCAATGTCATTGAAACAGTCCATTTTAATGCTTTATTTTAAAATGCATGCTTATTTTAAAATGTTGACTTTTGTTTCTGCCACTGTTAAAAAAACAAAAAACAAGCCAACAAATTTAAACCATGGAAAAGTTCACATCTTCTCATCAGAATAGCAAAGGTCGTACACTTTAAAGACATGCAAACAGCATTGAACTAAGTATGAATCTTGTGAGCAAAGTGTATGAGCTTCCAGTCAACACAGATACCATCCCCTGTAAGGACTGATTAAAAAAACCTCATCCAATGAGGTAATTTGAGGGTATGGATGACACTGGCAAACACAGGGAAGAACAGTGGAAGAGATGCCATTGATCAAGATGTATTCATAAACTGACATATTGAATTGAAACCCCTTTGTACACAACTTAACACAACTTAATAATAAATAAATGAAACAAAAACCTCATCCTGAGGCCACATGCATTTAGTAAACTCAAGAGAAAATTCTAAATTCAGTCCACTTGTTATTGATCTTAATTTTTATTTAAATCAAAAGCAGAAATAGCTCACCCTAGGAAGGATATATAAAAATAACACAGACTTTATCTCATTTTATTCATCCCCATTTCCCCTTACCCTTTCTAGATATAATAACCTATTTCGGAAGTAATACATATAATTCTGTGACAAATCCACTTCAGCCTTGGTAATGCTCTTCGTTTTGACTTCAAAACATTCAGTGGCTCTCATGGATTTGTACTATTTAACACCCAGATAAAGGTAAGCTGCCTTTTTTAATAACGATGGATTACCTTTCCTCGTTACATGTTCTTATTCAATTGGATTTTTTCAATTTAAGCACATGTATTCTAGGAGAAAAATGTAACATCAGTTTGAGAATAATTGTAGTTATTAGAAAAGTAAACATGATGAATCGTAAGGAACATAAACTGAAATGATCTGATTAAAGTACTATAGAAGACTAATATTTTCCAGGGAAAAATGTTTATGTGTGCTCTACTTTACCTACTTTTTTTTTTTTTTTTTTTTTTTTTGCTCATGGATAATGTCATAGCTTGCGCCTTCTCAGAAAGAAAATTATACAGTAAAAGTATGAGGATATTTTAATATTTTAAGTAGAAATATATGTTTGGAACAGGTGCAAACATATATTTATAGATATAGATATGGATATAGATATAGATGACATTTTAGGAGTAGAGTTTTTTCAAGCAGGTCTTAGTTTATGAAATGTATCTTTGTTCTTTATAAATGTTTTTCTGCAAACCCGAAGATCAGTTCCAAGAGAATCCTTATTTATTGTTTTTATTAAAAATAAAACCAAGACAACAGGAATTCCAAGTTTCCCAATTCAATGACACAATAGACTTTTTAAAAAAAGGAAATGCTAACTTTCCCTAATTTGATCAAAATGCATTGTGTTCCCCTATTGGATTATCTCATTCTACCTCCTAAATTTGTTACATGTTGTTTAAAATTTTTTTAGTGCAAAAAGCTTTAAGGTCCCCAATAAGCTGCTAATTTTCTGGAAATTTAGTTAAATCTTAGATCCATTAAATTTATTTTGATTTTGTAGGACATAGGAATTCAAACCAAGTTACTTTATTGACACCTCCAGCATTCATTTTGAAAACATTAAAATATATATCCAGAATACAGAGGCATGAATATTTTGGAATGCTCACTTTAAAATAATTATATTACTGGGTTTTTTAACAGCTGACACAAATCAGTATGACTTCATAATGAGATTAGCTATAGTATTTTTAGCTTCAATAGGGAATACACAGATATCATTTGATATGATTATCCAAAATCTCATAAGCTTTCTGCAAGATACATACTTTTTGACCCCTCTCAACATCAGTATGCCAAGCTCCAGAAATAAAAAAATACTTCACTCTAAGCAGATAAATTAGGTTGCTATTTTTGTGGGGTTTTGAGACAGGATCTTGCTATATAACCCAGGCTGGCCTCAAACTTCTGGTCTTCATGACTGCCTCTAGATGCAAGATTATTCGCATGAGCTACTAACTAGACTTTTAAATAATAATCACTCCTCTGCCAATCTGTTTCTAGATCACTACTGACCAACCTCATTCCTTGTACCAAATGTTAAGTCTTCAACCCAATTGTTAGGTTCTGCTCAACACCTAACACAGTGTCTCTCTAGCCGGTGGTTACTAAGTGTGGAATAAATGAACTACCCAATATTGAAGAAAATATTAAGATTATAGAGTGTAGAACTGAACCTGCCATTAAAAGGGCACTACCCGCTTCCAAAAGTGAACATATGAAATTAGGAAAAGCAGAAATTAGTGGCATAATTTCATTGAAATCACATTCATCATAGCATATTTCTGTTAGAAAAATGGGTGCAAATTACTCACATTTTAAACTACCACAGTATACGTCTCTGAGGAATTTGGGTGTGTAAGTATCTTCCAGTTATTGCTCAAGTTGAGACTTCATTATGACTCATTTGTTTAATATTTCATTTTTTTTACTGTGTTAGAATTTAAAAAATAAAATAAAACAGTATATTTCACATATATTGCTTTCTCTGAGATATCAGTACTTGGATCTGATATTTGGATTTTAAAATCACATTTCCTACTAGAAACTCTGGTGAAAAACAGAACATGGGCTTCAATATTTCTAGGAATGTTATTTTCTAACAGATTACATGCAGCAATAAACCTGAAAGATTGACAAGATAGAAAAATAAGAGTTCAGAAAAAAAAAAAGCTAAGATTACATAAGAAGAAGGAAGAGGCCAAGGAGGGGAAGAGGGCTGGATGATGGGAGAGAAGAGAAAGAGAAATCTGTTATTTGTTTTACTACCTAGAAACAGCCATACAGAATAGCATAATCTTGTTTTTGTAGGACTCGTTTGTTAAAATAAGAATATTGTGTTTTCCTTCTTTAAAACATTTCAAAGCAGTTCACCAAAAGAAAGATGCAGACAACCTCCTGTCTCATTTCCTGTCTCTGTAGAATGTTGTGCTACTAAAATATTTTTATTACAGCAGAACCTGGAGCAATATAAAATGTTTGCTTGAGGATTATTTTTAGTCCCGTTAAGCTGAACTTCTGTAATGAAATCTATTTACAGACATTCCTCAGTGCCCTCTGGTTACTAGCTTATGCAAATGAAGTATGACCCTGGGAATAAACCTCTTGCCCCTCATCATCCTCCCTGGCTTCAAAGGTCTCTCGGCAATCACTTTTTTAAGTGAAAAGATTTTTAAGCTGAATTGAAATAGGAGAGAAGCAACATAACTTGATACTCAATACTCAGACAACCCAACCAATACCGTCTACTGTTTTTCCCATAAATATTTAGACACTGATTTATAAATCCATTTGGGATGAATGTGTTAGTTTATAATGATTGTTTTCCAGCTTCTACTTTTACTCTGATCCCAAGAAACTAGAGACCAATATCAATCAATAGTCATTTGCTCTCACTTCATTTCTTACTTCTTGCTTAAAGTGAAGGTCACTAAAATTGGGACAGAATTGGTTGCCTAATAATAAAATCTTCTCTGCTGCTCGATTCCATTCTATTTCTGCAAAGCATTAGAATAATCAAAGAGATAAAGGAAGGTTTATATATTAGGTAGATACATGTTCAATATATGACTTGAATATATAATATTAGTATTGGAATATATGGTTATTTGTGATAAGCGAAGGTAAAATTAAGGGGCAGAGTTTTAAAAAGATAACGACAGCAAGTAACTGCATTTACAGAAGCTATTAATGAGTGGGAAAGAGATGTTTACAACATGTAAATGCCAATCATCATGAGAAATGCTGTACTTTCAGGAGATAGCTTCCTACTGGCTAAAGCCATGCTAGTTCATTTGTTTGCTTGTTTGTGTAGGAGAGGTGTTATTTAAAAGTGAATCAATTTCATTTGACCAGGAGATTGAAATCACCTCATGCAGGTCCCAGAGAGCCCAAGGTCAGAGTGCCATCTCAGGACACGGCTGAAATCAGGAAATAATCCAGGGTGACTCTGATCTGTAAGCCGAAAGATCTATTGTGCAATATTTCAAAGAATGGCAAACCACAAATGACTAACTTTCTTACCTGACCAAATCGCATGATGAATCTGGAGTGCAGGAAGACATTAGCAATTCCTGTAAATACCTGTCTTAAAATTTTCTTAGTGAGACCTGCTACAATTTTTACAGAAAAATAAAACATCATTAAAACTAACATAGGTCTGCTCAAGTGAACCCCACGACTTATCTTCTGTATTTTGTCAATGATCACCAACTTTATGTCATGGGATTTTTGCTTTAGGTAGTTTCTGCTGAATAGGCAGCAGTTTGTACAGGTGATTATGTGAGCTTTGAAATGCAGAATGGGCTTTGAAAAGACTTTGAAAGGCAGAAAACCTCAACATCACGGCCATCTGGTGGAAAAATTTGAATTTGCTATAAAGTTGGATAAATACACCTGCAGGCCTGGCCAGCAACAAGTAAGCAAAAAACAGGAAATTAATGCACAATTCACCCAAAATATGCCAGAAGACGTTGCTAAACCTGAAGATCAGAGAAAAAAGGGACTGAAAATACATTTGTTACATCAGTGAACACTGAATTAAGCAGAAAACATGCATGAAACCAGGAAATACAAGAACAATGTTAAGAATCAAATAATATAGCAAACCAACTCATAGTTAAAATATACTAACATTTTTTCTGCAGGGCCTCAAAAACTAAAGCCAACAGAAAAAAAAATCAGCCGGGCTCTGGTGGCTCAGGCCTGTAATCCTAGCTACTCAGGAGGCTGTGATCTGAGGATCGTGGTTCAAAGCCAGCCTAGGCAGGAAAATCCGTGACTCTTATCTCCACCAGAAAACCAGAAGTGGTGCTATGGCTCAAGTTGTAGAGCAGTCACCTTGAGCTGAAGAGCAGAGGCATAGTGCCCAGGCCCAGAGTTCAAGCCCCATGATCCGGGGGGGAATCTAGGAGGCCCAAACTATGAAATGTAAAGAATAAAGGAAGGGGTAATAATGTTCGATCCTAAATTCTCAGCTTCTTGAGTAGCTAGGATTACAGGTGTGAGCCACTAGAGCCTGGCTGAGTGGTTTTGTTTTCATCTGTACAGGTGGGAAAGGGGACTACTAGATCTCAAACTCTGGCTTCACACTTGCTAGGAAGGTGCTCTATCACTTGAACCACACCATCAGCCCCATCTGTCATGTTTCAATCCTCAGGAACTTCAACTGTAGATACTTCTTTTCTAACTAAAAAGGGAGTAAAAGGTTTTCTAAAGATAAAAAGCAACTCTTCAAGTGGAGCATGCTTTTACCTTGACCTTCAACAGATGAGTACCAGAGGCTCGTTGATTCACTCATTCATTCTCTGAAGAAACACTATCTGACATTCCTAATGTGGCAATCACAGTATCACATGTTGCTTCTATGGTAGGGAACATAAAAATCCTATTTTTTGCTCTTCAGTATGTAACCAAATTTTGTTTGTTTGTTTTAGGAGGGGAGAGCAAATACTAAAAGTAAATACACAAGCCAATCACTCATTGTGACAAAGATGATGGAAAAAGAAGGGTTCAGTAAGAGAGAATAATTGATGGTTGCTTTAATTCTCTTTGAGAAATGTTCTTTATGAAGCCTGAGACCTAAAGAGTGAGTGCTATGCAGGTTAAAAAACAAAGTGAGAGTCTTGAGACAGAAGGAAAAACTTGGTTGATAGATGTGGGTAAGAAGTAATGGGACACAATGGAAGAGATGAGGGAAGGTTGGCAAAAGGTTGCCAGCCAGCTGACTTTTAGACCCACTTAGTTACAAAGGGACTATGTAGAACTTCATAGTCCCTGGTAGAACTTCACCTTCAAGGCCACTTCCCAAAGTTCCAGTATCCATGGGATCACACAGATTTTGGTCATAATATATATGAAAATATTATATATTTTTATGTAGTATATTATATAGGTATTATAAAATAGTATTCCTATAAAGCCAGGAGCCAGTGGCTTATATCTGTAATCCTAGCTACTCAGGAAGCTGAGATTTGAGGACTAAAGTTAAAGCCAGCCTGGGCAGAAAAGTCTATGAGAGTCTTAGTTCCAATTAACCAGCAAAAAGCCAGAAGTGGAGCTGTGGTTCATGTGGTAGAGTGCTAGCTTTGAGCAAAAATCCTCAGGAACAATGCCCAGACATTGAGTTCGAGCCCCATTACTGGAACACACATATACACACATACACAAATAGTATGCATACATCTTACCTTTCTCCACTTCAAATATATGTTCCACAAGAGATATACCTATTTGTAAACTAAGATAATCCCTAAAGACTAGACTACTTGACATATAATAAACAATAATTATTTGTTGAATGATTTTAGCCTCCAAATGGAACCATCTCTTCTCTGGCTCTACCTACCTAATATACGTGTGTATAAATATAGATCATATAAAAAGTTGATTGTATCAGTATCCACCTAGCCTAATACCTTTTAGGCCTCCTCTCTGCCTATAAAATGAAGACTCATAAATTTAGCGGGTTCGATCAATATTATCATGTGAATAAATTACTTTTTACTCAAGGTATCTCATTTTCTTCCTACAATTCTTAGTGAATATTGAGATGCTTATTGTTTCTTGTTTATTATTTCTCGACTTAAGACAATCAATTGCCAATGCTATACTTTCAATAAAATACATGAAGATAAAACTCTGTTCCTTTGAGATTTCAGCCGTTAGTTTTTTCTTTACATCTACGTTTTTTTCATTTGTGTCAGCATTAGGTTTTGAATCCAGGACCTGGGCCTGTCACTTAGCTTTTTCATTCAGGGTTGATGCTTTCCCGTTTGTGTCACACAGCTTTTTGGTAGTTAATTGGTGATAGGAATCTTGCAGCTTCCTGAGTAGCTAAGATTACTGGTGTGAGCCACCAGAGCCTGGCATGACCTTTAGGCTTTCAAGTGATAAATAATTACATCACCCTCATGATGCATCTGACTCCTTCCTCCCACTGAGCATGTGTCTCCTCTGTGCTTGTATCCCATCAAGATTAGACTTGTCAGTGACCGATGAAGTAACCTGAACTGTTTTGTATTTTTAAAGACCAGCAGAGGATACAGCAATATTGGGTGTCTTCATAATTCTGCCCAGTGGTTTGACCTCATAGATACTTCCCTAGGTCCTGAAAATTTTCAACCAATGCTTCCTATTGAGGCATGTCAAAACAAAACACATTATCTCAATAATTACTATCTTCAACAACCTAAAATTAAAGATATTATCATAACTCTGTGATACAATGCGAAAGAAATGTTCTCCTCTAAAACAATTTTTTGAGGGGATTAGTGCTAGAATATACAAATAGAAAAAAATTCTAGGAAAATCTTTTTTACTTGCCTAAAACTTATTCTGTTGCACTTCATGGTCGATGAAATCGTCCTTTATTTCTTGGGTAAAGAAATAAAATCGAGGGCAGGGGAAATTGCAGGTAGAGAATTTGCTTGGCATGCACAAGTCCTAGGGCTTGACTCCCATCAAATTAACAGCAAAATATTTAGCTAACTTCTAAATATCCTAACTAAAGTTATGTTGAGATTTTAATTTCTACTTAGTTAGCATTGCCTCCTTACTGAACGTGTACCAATCACCATTGCTAAAAGCACAGTGTTTCCCTACCAAGTCATTTTAACAATAAATACCTTGCTGTAATTAGCAAATTGTTTGACAAACCCAAACCCTTTTAGTAAGTTTACATAAAAACTCTGATAAAGGGTTTTTTTTTTTTTTAAATAGCTGTGATGCAAATAATACATTTTAGCAATACCTAGGGAGAACTGTAGTCCACAAGAGCTTCTCACTGGCTTCCAAAGTTGATGACTCTTTTTTTTTTTTTGAGATTATGGTAGCCATTCATCTTTGTTTTCATGATCTTAAAGATGGCTTAACCAAATCCCTTACAGTAGTTAATGGATCTTAATTATATGATGTGATAAAATAGAAGAAAGTCTTATTCACAGAACGGTGGTATTATTACTAAAATTGTCTAATGTCATATGGCAGTAAAATTAAAAAGATGACACAGCAAAGAAAGAAAACTATGCCATGTGGCTTAAACAACACCCAAGTTTTACCTTTACTGTGCCAAAGATTATTTCAGACAATGAAGTTCAATTGCATAATATTTCAGAGAAACATACATTTCAGGCAAATGTAAAATTAAGAAATTAAAGAACCTGACTTAAAATTGTTATTTGTTACTAATGCATAATGAACACTTTGCAACTTTATTTTAATCTGCTGGTATTTCTATGACTTAAAGTTTTTATTTTATTGTATTTTATTGTAAAGGTGTTGTACAGAGGGGTTGCAGTTATATAAGTAAGGTAATGAGTACATTTCTTGTCAAACATTGTTACCCTCTCCCTCATTGTCTCCCACTTTTTCTCCACTCCCACTCCCCTCTCCCCCAAGTTGTAAAGTTTATTTCCAACATAATGTTTTGTGAGTATCACTGTCTGTGACTAAAAATGTTGACTTTAGCCAGGCGCCAGTGGCTAACGCCTGTAATCCTAGCTATTCAGGAGGCTTAGATCTGAGGTTCACAGTTCAAAGCCAGCCCAGGCAGAAAAGTCCATGAGACTCTAATCTCCACTAAACCACTAGAAAACCAGAAGTGGTACTGTGACTCAAGCGGAAAAGCACTCGCCTTGAGCTGAAGAACATAGATAGCGCCCAAGCCCAGAGTTCAAGCCCCACAACTGACAAAAAAAAAAAAATGTTGACTTCAGTGCTGAATAGCAGTATAGTCTAATACAAGCCATATGTCTTGCTATCCAGTGACATTTTGAAGAATTTAAAAAATCATCTAGCTTTCAAGGATACTATAAGATTTCAAACATAGATAGACATGAGAACTAAATCCGATACTGCCTATGCCTCTTCTTTCGTGAACAGAATTCATTCGAACTTATATCCGTGTCACTGGCTATTGAAGAATTCCCAATCCTCTTCTCTCTTGTGGCTTACATACTGGGACAAATTATGTTTCATCTACATTTTTTTTTAATTTGAGGCCTCCTGAATTCTATGAGATTGGTATTACAACCCAACAATACATAAATGTGAAGCTTAAAAGTATATGCTCAAAACATATAGATGGTGGAGAAAAAAAAAAACAGATTCAAAGTTTCTGGTCTGTTCAACAGGGATTCAAGTACAGGTCTGCCTGTCTCTACATAATACTGCTTTCTATAGATCTACCTACTTAGCTGTTTTATTTAGGGTTAAAACTTCATTTTTTTTCCCTTCCTGCCTATAAGCCTGAAATTGAACCGTGACGACTAAGACCTTAACAGAAGGTACTGGGAGGAGAGAGACCTTAGGCCAAGTTCATTTCCTCATCTCATTCCCAATCCCTCCACTAACCTCACTTCTGCTTTAAAACAGTAGTGTCTCAAAGGATGTTCATTCATAGTAGGGTTGTTTTGCATGCATTTAAAAAGATGCATTGCAGGCCTACCATGTGCTGGGAATAAAACTGGGTGTGAAACTGTACTGATAAGCCAGTAGATGTTGTTCTGAATAAGAGATATGACTTAGCTCCTAATAACAGATATTAGTTTCTAAACAGTAGTTGTTAATCAAATCATGAAACAAATTTATACTCACAAATGATGATCAGTACTATATAGAAAAGATAGAGAGTGGAGAATAATTATGACAAATAATTATCTGATACTTTAGCTTCATGATCAGAAAATAATACAAAACAAAACATTAGTACTACTACTATGAACTACACAATAAGGTATGTGATAATATTCAGTGTCATAAAAAGCCAATTCTAAGCATTTTTAAACATTCTTTTATAAATATCCGTGAAACTGTCTCTGTATGAGCATTGACAATCACAATGTCTCAGAGTTTTCATTTATTGTGCTGTCTCTATATCACTGTTATTTTGCTGCATTCCCAGTTCCCAGTTTTTGGTAATGTGAAGAACATCTCATGTAAGAGTCATAATAGTATATTAAAATAGACTTTCAGCTATGATATTCAGTTTCTTTCTTTTTTATTTTTTTATTGTGAAAATACTGTACAGAGGGGTTACAATTACACAGGCAATGTAATGAGTGCATTTCTTATCAAGCATTGTTGCCTCCTTTGTTTCCCCTTCCCATCCCTTCCCATACCCTCCCCGTCCCCCTCCTTCCCACCCCCCGTCCTGCGCCAAAGTTGTAAAGTTCATTTTCGACATAGCATTTTGTACATCTCATTGTTGCAATGAGTCCACTTGTGTCCCTAGTTAAACAATTTGTTTATTCTATGTCTCCATCAGAAAGAATGACATTGCCCCATTTGTTAGGAAATGGAAAGAATTGGAAAAAAATTATATTAAGTGAAGTAAGCCAAGCCCAAAGAAACATAGGTCCCATGGTTTCCCTTGTTTGCAATAACTAGTATATGTCTGAGACAAGCAGAAATGGTCAGATAAGTTGATGTTAAGCGAAATGAACCCCAAAATAAGGACTCAAATGTTTTTTCTTCCTTGCTATTGTTTCTAACATATTTATAAGATATTCAGTTTCTTTCTAAATAACTGTCTTAAATATTATTAGCAAAATTTTCTGCCAAAATATTTGACAAAGAAAACATAGTATCTCACCTCTCACTATAAAAGGAGAAGAGCCTGGATTTTATTTACAATATTTTAGTGGAAACTTTACATTTTGTGTCTGGGAAAGGCTGATATTGATGCCTGATTCATACCCAATAAAAGGGGAAAAGGGAATTTTAGCATCTATTTATGACATTACATTTCCTATGATAAAGGATACCAAATCCCCAGTCTCTCCTGTTTTACAGGATTTAGAAAGTAACATTTTCTATTTATGAAACCCAAAATTGTGTTCTTGTGAATTCTTATCACATGAAAAAAAGTGATTAATCTAGGGCTATCTTCCTCTACTTCCTATGGGCAAGCTTCTGATTGAATAAGATTTTGCCAGTTGGAATACCTCTGATCTTCACCACAAAGTCATTACAAACACATTTGTAGAATGAGATAAAAATGTATATGCATTTCTACTGTGGATTGCACCAAAGAGTTAAAATACCTTAGCACATTATACATATATTCATACACAGGGCCAAAAGGGAGACCATTTTCATTTTTCATCATCAGGGCATTTGTAAGACTTCTATCTTCTTTTGCTTTTGTGACCTCTAGCCAGAAAGGCCAAAGTAAATAAAGGTCAAGCCAGAGGTCAAATCAAGCAATTACTGAACAGGGAACTTGGCTATGACCCTCAGATTAGAAATGAATGACCTGTCACCGCAACAGGGGAAAACCTTCCAGCTCCTCCTCTCCCATCTCATGAAATACAATTGAAATTTGCAGCCTCGACTGAAAAAAAAAATTGATATCTGTCATTTGCCTTTTAATCTTTTCTACCCTCCATATTGGGGTTGTCCTCTCATTTTCTCCTTAGCTGTAGCTGTAGACATTTAAGAAGAAAAAATTAGTGGAAGGAAAATCGATCTACCATGACTGGGAACGGACCACCAAATCAGAAAAGGCTGTAATTTTTTTTCATGTAACTATGAAGAACTGAATGCAAATTAGATAGCTCATGTAATAGTAGTGATCTCAATCAACAATGTCCATATTTTTTCTTGCAATTTGCCACATATATGAAACCATTTTTTAAATGGTTTAGGGGGGGTGACTAAAATGTATAAATTCATTTACATAGCTCTTTACTGGGCTTGTTTTGTGGAATTTTTAGAATCTTGTGTTTTATTTTCATTGGCCCCCAGAAAATTGTCACCCTTCACTCCAAATGATAGGTTGAAAATATTGAACTTATTACCCATGTCTAATATCACAAGCTACATTTACTCCTGGATTCTTTCAGCTCCTGAAGATTTCTACTATTCCTTTCTTGTTGAAAGGGGGAAAAAAAGGACAGGAAGAAAGGAATGGAGGGAGAGAGAGAAGGAAGGAGAGAAAGGAAAAGGAAGGGAAGGGAAGGAAGGAAGGGAGGAAAGTATTGATTTAGAATTAAGGCATAACCATACAAAGGAATGTAAAGATACATTTCTCTCCTGGCTTGTTATAATTTATAAAAGACTATTACTAATTAAGTAAAAAAATTCTCAACCAGGATTATATTTCTGTTAAATTAATAGGTATTGACTAATATTTATATTAATCCAATATAATGCAATAAGTGAAAGAATTAAATGTGGAAATCAGACAGACGTCATCAGGTGACAGAGTAACTATGAGAAACAAATTAAAAGCAAACAAACTACAAAATGATCATCATTAGGTCTAAAAATCTACTGAAGAAGTACTCTGTGTTGTGTATGTATGTGTGTATGTATTGAGGAAATCTTTCAAAATTAAAGTCTTACTTTACAAAACTTCTTATGGTAGTGATGTTTAAATACTGATCTTAAGGAAAATATACTAATATATTATTATACGTTTATTTTCATATCAAATTCCATTTAAATATAAGTCTTCATTAAAAAAAATTGCTTGAAAAATTTCTTAGGTACTCCCTTCAGATAAATAATGAAAAGGGAGTATTTTGTATTTTTATACGATGATCACAACCAATGTGCTTGAACATCTATATCATTAGATGCACAGAAGCTAGTGGGGGAGTTTGAGCTCACCAACTTAGTTTCTAGCTAACATAGTAACTAAAGTAGCAATACTGAATTTGAGGGGTCAGTCTCTTAGCCCCCAAAGTACCTATATTACAGAGTACATTAACTTTGAGATATAATTTCTTCCAAAATTATGATCACATTAGAAATAGCTGCAGGCTAAAGTCCTTGACATTGTATCCCCCCAATTGGAGAAAAACTAATCATCTCAATTTCTTTTACTACTCACAACCTGATTTACACAATTCCTAAAGCTGAGGCTAAACAGGAGTCAGCTTGCAACCCCTTAAATTACTATATCTTATTCATTGTGTCTGCGGTTAACAAACCATGAATGAATAAGTTGGGAAATGCAACCTGTGAAGGCTTGACGTACTTTTTGTTCTCCCGAGAGATGTGGCCAGATTTTCTTTTAAAAAAAAAAAAAAAACAGAAACCCAAAAGCTATGTGCTGAAAAATGATTGTCTAGAGGTGAGCATCTGGCATTTAAACAGGCGTGGATTTAGTCCGAAATTCCTCCCAGTGGCTCCAAGACATGAATCACAGAAAATGGGCACCTCCCTGTGGCCACCGTCCCTTCTGGCTCCTTCTTCCCGCCCTCAATAATGCCAATTAGTCCAGGTGTGGCCAGGGCGAGGGAAACCTTCCATTCCAGTCCACTTTAGTAACAGCTTTTCCCTTCAGACCCCTTCAGACAAGGGTCTGCGGGCTGCAGGCAAACTAAAAGAAGTACTAAGCACTGAGATGTCAAACACTTGAAAACGTGTTCAAGTTATTAGTCTTTCCTAGGTGTAATTGTGTAGGAAGTACAGTGAAGAAGAAAGGAAGACAGAAAGAAGAAGAAGACAGAAGAAGAAGACAGAAGAAGACAAAGAAGATGAAGAAGACAAAGACGAAGACGAAGAAGGAAGAAGACGAAGAAGACGAAGACGAAGAAGAAGAAGAAGAAGAAGAAGAAGAAGAAGAAGAAGAAGAAGAAGAAGAAGAAGAAGAAGAAGAAGAAGAAGAAGAAGAAGAAGAAGAAGAAGAAGAAGAAGAAGAAGAAGAAGAAGAAGAAAGGAAGAAGAAGGAAGAAGAAGAAGAAGAAGAAGAGGAGGAGGAGGAGGAGGAGGAGGAGGAGGAAAGAGGAAGAGGAGGAAAGAGGAAGAGGAAGAAGAACAACAAGAAGAAGGAAAGGGAGGAGGAGGAGGAAGAAGAAGAGAAGGAAAAGAAGGAGAAGGAGAAGAGAAGAAGAAGAAGAAGAAGAAGAAGAAGAAGAAGAAGAAGAAGAAGAAGAAGAAGAAGAAGAAGAAGAAGAAGAAGAAGAAGAAGAAGAAGAAGAAGAAGAAGAAGAAGAAGAAGAAGAAGAAGAAGAAGAAGAAGAAGAAGAAGAAGAAGAAGAAGAAGAAGAGGAAGAAAAGGAGGAGGAGAAGGAGGAGGGGGAGAAGTAGGAGAGGAAGAGGAGGAGGATGCAGTATTTGAAAGGAAAAATGAAAGCATGATAATACTAGTTTTGAATCTAAGCATTGAAATCACAAGTGTTCTGGGCTGTCTTTTTTCTTATTTGCATTTCTAGGGCTTCCTTGTGAATCACCTGTACACACATCTTCATAAGCGTGGGGTATGGACCAGGAAATTCACTGCATTTCTGGCATGTTAATTACAAATCTGATTCCATAGGCAAGTATTCAACTAGAGAGTTTTAGGACTGTACACCAGCTACATTAATGACTTTTCTTCTTTCAACTTGTAGAATGTAATTAATGAATTAATTGTGCTAAACTATGAAACACAGAATAGATGTTGATTACTTTCTTTTGTCTCTTAAATTGCCAGAAATGGCTTTCATTTCAATACTAGTTCCTGCTTTTTTTCTCATTTAGATGGAGCATAACATACTGCTTTCTTTCTCTTCTTTCTCTTCTTTCTCTTCTTTCTCTTTTGATACAATGGTAGATTATTGCAATGCTGCCCATCTAAGCCTAGTAATGATAGCCCATCTCCTTCTCTCTATGCAAGGGAATTTTAGGCATTCCTATGATTTTTATACATATTTTTAGCAAACTGCAAATTTTTTGCAAATTGCAAATTTCACTTTGAAGGATTCTCCTCCTACAATTCCTTTCCTTGTACCATGACTAATCTGCCCAAACCTAAGGCAGGTGCAGAGTGGTAACCACCACATTGACCATTAATTCTGACATTTACAGACAGCCAAATTGTAATATAAGCCAGTTTTAACTGTAGCAATCTAAAACCAACCCCCAAAGACTATTGGTAAGCATAATACCAAAAATCTTAGTAACTAATATTCAAAGAAATTAAAGATGGAAATAATTCTACGCCCTGTTATTGAATGCAAGTTCCAAGTTCCAACAGAACATGTTTTCTTATTGTAAAGATCGGTCAAACCTTGAAGAAATAAAAGGAAAGCTAAAATGCAATGTCAACACAAGGTCTAATTACCATCAATGGGTTTTTCTTAGGCCAGAGAATTAACATAATGAACCCATCTTTCATGAACTTGTTGCAAAAATAGGGCCTGGCCAACACCTCTGTGTGTGTTAGTTGCCCGAGCATGCTTGTTTTTGTGGTTGAAACTCAAGGGCTTCCTCCCACACAGGGAACAGAAAAGAATTTCATTTCCCTAAAAAGTGAAGTATTTGTGAAAATTCCTATTTATTTTACACATTGTGCCTTTGTATAAAACTTATAGTTTTCTCATTAATAGATTCTTTTACATCTTACCAGACTCAGAAGCTTACTTTTATTTAATTCCATTTCTTTAAGAAGTAGATTGTAGAGTATCAGTTATATATTATTCAAAATGATTCATCAACCTAGGTTTTCTGAATGTTGCCTAAATTCTCTAAATAGTGCATAAAAATATTATGTATGCTCTCCATCTAACATATACTTCAGTTTAGGGAGAGTATGTTTATGGTTTTGTGAAGAGCAATATTTCAAATTTATTTTTGTTTAATCTTGATATAAAATATTTCAGCAATTTACAACTATTTGAGCAATATAATGACATAATAATTGTAGGAATGAACATGTCAGATAGTGTTCTTTTTACAATACTTCTACATGCCTTCTTTTAGCCTTATAACATTATACAGGTGAGCTTCCTTTGATATGGATGAGAAACTTAGTCTAACAAACTCTAACGTGGCCAAATCCCAAACTAAGGATAGGTTCCAAGTTATTTCTATCTAACCCTAAATATACAGTCTGTCCAGGAAATAAAGAGAAATAAATGGAAGCCAGGGTTAAAATCAAGCTAACAAGTGAGCACGAAATTCATACTTTGTTAAATAGCAACTCCATAGTACAACTAGCTAGTAGCTATATAGACAGACCGATCATATTTTCCTTATTCTTTCAATGCTTATTAAGTGAAAAAAAAGTGTTGAAATAATAAGCAAAAATGTGAATCATAAATTTGGTTCTGAAACTAAAGGCAGTAAACAAGATAATCAGAAACAAAGTTCATAGTGACTATAAAAGAAAAATCTCAGAACACATATGATCTATACTATCCTTAAATTGTGGTAGGTATTATGAGAAAGAATATTCTTAAAAAGAAAAAAAAAAGCCAGGGACTGGTGTTTCATACCTGTAATCCTAGAAAGACAAGAGACAGAGATCTGAGGATCATGGTTCAAAACCAGCCTGAGCAGGAAAGTCCATGAGACTCTTATCTCCAATTAAGCACCAAAAAAGCCAGAAATGGAGCTGTGGCTCAAGTGATAGAGCACTAGCCTTCAGCATAAAAGCTCAAGGATAGCACCCAGTCTCTAAGTTCAAACCCCAGGACCAAGAAAGAAAGCAAGAAAAAAAGGAGGGAGAGAGGGAGGGAGGGAGGAAGGAAGGAAGGAAGGAAGGAAGGAAGGAAGGAAGGAAGGAAGGAAGGAAGGAAGGAAGGAAGGAAGGAAGGAAGGGAGGGAGGGAGGGAGGGAGGGAGGGAGGGAAAAGAAAGAAGGAAAGAAAGAAAGGAAGGAAGAAAGGAAGGAAGGAAGGAAGGAAGGAAGGAAGGAAGGAAGGAAGGAAGGAAGGAAGGAAGGAAGGAAGGAAGGAAGGAAGGAAGGAAGAAGAAAAGAAAAGAATTATCCAAGTATGCAATCTTGGAGTAACACTTAGAATATCTCAAGGAGTGTATAGATATCTTTACATGAGTCAACTTCCCCTACATAACAATGTAGGTCTCAGCAGTTACTGAACATTTTGTGAGCATGGAAAGTCAAGTAGTAGTATTCTATTCACTAACAGGACCCTGGAGATGGACTTTACTCCACCGTTCAGATGGAGACCAGAGCTGTCTGTGGAATTCTCCAACGCAGTAGAAGACAGAAAGGACACAGATCCCTTAATAGCTCTCAGCTCAAACCTCCTCAGCAGTTAATAGATAATGGTGGTATCTCCCTCCTCACGATGCTGTACAGATTAAGATAATGCATATAAAATTCTTCCCACCAGTATCTGGTACTATCCACAGATTAAAATGCTAACTGTTATCAATTGCACGACCTCTCCTAAATCCATATTTAGAAATGCTAAGGTGCCTTTCAAAGCTTCATAAAACCAAGCAAATTGAAACTGAGTATTATGGATTAAGGAATTAAAAGTAAAATCTTTATATCGTCTCACGAATCAATTGCTAACCAAGGTTGGGATCTAATTTCTGAAAAAATATATGTATACTCTGTGATCTTTCTGTGTTTCTTTCCAAACTGAAACACTGTTAAGAGTACAAGTACGGAAATAATTAACAAGATTTAGTCTATGAGAAATAAGTTTATTACAGCAAATCTGTACTCTAAATCCACCCAGCCAATACTTGATCCTGTCTGCCAGTAATAAAGAACTCATAGCTATGTGTTACTCTTAAAAGAAACTTGCAAATTCAAATAAATTTCTTGGAAAAATTATGACTACATATTAATAACCAAAACAAATCAATTATTACCAGTTTTATTCTGAGTCAAAGGTATCTAAACATTGTGAAAGGTAAGAACTTATCAAACTTCTAACAGATTATGGAGCTTCATAGTTTAACATCATGACTGGCCATGTAATAGTATTCAGATTTATTATGGCATGAACT
Organism: Dipodomys spectabilis; assembly: GCF_019054845.1. Classification (NCBI taxonomy): domain Eukaryota; kingdom Metazoa; phylum Chordata; class Mammalia; order Rodentia; family Heteromyidae; genus Dipodomys; species Dipodomys spectabilis. The sequence goes on along the minus strand of NW_024870974.1, from coordinate 289,331 downwards.
TGCTCATTTTTACTTATAGGATTTAAGTAAACATAATTTGTATAAAGATAGACTCAAAACATGGCCCACAATAATGGAATTAAACATTTTCTCCTTTATTATTTGTAGAATTTGTGTGAACATAACCTGTATAAACACAGACTCAAAAGATGTTCTACAAAAATGGAATTAAACATGCTCCAATCCTTGTTCTTTTTTTGTAGAGCTTGGATGAAATAGTACCAGATTCTCTAAATCAAGTATTATTTTTGGGGGCTAAAAGTGAGGTTCAACTTGTATTTGCCTAGCATATGTGAGGCCCTGAGTTTAAATATCAATACCACCAAACACCCATATTTATTATATAATCTATATATGTGTATAACTTCTTTCTATGAAGAATCCTTGATTTATCTTGCCATCCTCACACTCTTTCTTTAGCTCTCAAATTCTGATTACATCTAAATAAAAAAGGCAAAAATAACAAATATTTAAATTTTCAGAGGAGCAATTCTTTAAAAAAAAATTACAAAATAAAAACAAGTGTAGGATGATAGAAGGAGACAATATGAAAATACAGATGAAACTACTGAGGTGTATTAAAATAATTTCTAGGAATAATTTAAAATGTAATTTATACTTGAATATTTAGGCTGCAAAGCCTCATTACAAATAGAAGAATAGAGAAGTACAAGACACTATGTTGAAAAGGAACTTCACAACTTTGGGGAGGAGGGAGGAGTTGGGGAGGCGGGGAGAAAAGGGATGGTAGAGGACAAAGGAGGGAGAAACAACACTCGATAGGAAATGTGTTCATTATCTTACTCATGTAACTGTAACCCCTCTGTACATATCCTTACAATAAAAATATTTTAAAAAGAATAGAAGAATCAATAATATCCCAATGGAATGACATTTTACTATGTGTCAATAAAAATTAAGAGATAAGACATTGCCATAATGGATGTCCAAAGAAATTGATACTTCAAAGAGGAAAAACAAGCAATAGAGCAAGAAAGGGTTAATAACAAAAATTAATCTTTGCAGAACATAGTGATGCACACCTGTAATCCCAACCCTTCCTGGGATCCTAAGGCTAGGAGGAGTGTGAGTTCAAGACTTGCCTTCAAAGTGAGATCTATCTTAAAAGAGAAAGAGAGGAAGGAAGGAGGGAAGGAAGGGAGGAAGGAAGGAAGGAAGGAAGGAAGGAAGGAAGGAAGGAAGGAAGGAAGGAAGGAAGAGAAGAAGGGAGGGAGGGAGGGAGGGAGGGAGGGAGGGAGGGAGGGAGACTACGGAAGGCCTACCCTCATCTCACTTCTCATCTTTGAAATACAAGTTTCATAATCCCATCCTCATCCCTTGCCATTTTGGTCTTTGCCATGAAAAATCTAAGCTTTTAGCTGCCTGATTATTCATTACTCTAATGGTCTCAGAAGATTAGAAGATCATGTAAAGCCTGATAAACATTTTTTATTTCTCTTTTTTAAAATAAGTTTTTTATTGTGAAAATACTGTACAGAGGGGTTACAATCACATGAGCAAGGTAATGAGTACATTTCTTATCAAGCATTGTTGCCTCCTCCTTTGTTTTCCCCCTACCATCCCTTCCCTCCCATCTCCACAACTACATCCTCCCCCTTCCCTCCACCCCCCCACCTAAATTGTAAAGTTCATTTTTACCTAGCATCTTGTACATCTCATTGTTGCAATGGGTCCACCTGTATCCCTATTTAAACAATTTGTTTTTCCGCTTCCGCTCCCCAAATTATACCAACATCAAATACAGTGAAAACAGGGGTTATACCGTGAGGGAGAGTTATACAAAGCAACAAAAAAATCACGTGGTACCTTATAAATACATTAGAAACAATAGCAAGAAAGAAAAAAACCACTTGTGTCCTTATCTTGGAGTTCATTTCGCTTAACATCATCTTATCTGACCTTTTCTGCTTGTCTCAGATATACACTAGTTATTGCAAATAAGGGAAACCATGGGACCTATGTTTCTTTGCACCTGGCTTACTTCACTTAATATAATTTTTTCCAAGACCTGATAAACATTTATTGATTACCATAAAACTTGTAATTTAGGTTCCACACTTCAGTATTTTAAGTCTAGGATGAAAATGATGATGATTAACTACCTAATATAGATGTTTTTTCAATACATACTTTGCTTCTCCGTGGCTCTTTTTCTGACCCTAAGAAAATCACTGTCTGATTTTATTTGAGATTTTATTTGATCAGTAAATTGTGGAAAGACTGTTAGTCCTTGTTGAAAAGTGTCGGTGAACTAATGAGGAAAAATTGCCTCAAGAAGAAAAGCATTGCCAAGTAAAGAATTTAGATTTGTAAAAATATTATCCCTAAAGTGCTGGAAATTGCCTCAAATTGCAATCAATATCACACTCCTTTCTAAGCTTCCTCTCCACATTTTCAGTGCATCATATCCAAAATAAAGCACTAAAAATGTTACAGGGTTTCATTGCTTTTCTGTTTTCTTAAATTCTTTGTGTTACTTTTCCCTAGCTGGGCACAATCTAGCATGAATTAACTATGATTTGAATTACACTAAAAGCCTTCTTCTATGTTCACATAAAAATGCATTTCATTTTTAAACAAAATTTAGCTACATTATATATTTCATTCTAGTACAAATCCTCAAATTCTAATGATAACCCTCGATTCAGCCGGGCGCCAGTAGCTCACATCTGTAAGCCTAGCTAACTCAGGAGGCTGAGATCTGAAGATCACTGTCAAAACCAGCCCAGGCAGAAAAGTCTGTGAGATTCTTATCTACAATAAACTACTAGAAAACCAGAAGTGGCACTGTGGTTCAAGCGGTAGAGTGCTGGCTTTGAGCTGAAGAGCACAGGAACAGTGCCCAGGCCCAGAGTTCAAACCCCATGACCCACAAAAACAACAAAAACAAACAACAACAAAAAACCCTAACTCATTAAATATGATTTTTCTGCACAATATCCAATGTCTTCATTTTGGCTAATGATATGTCCTTCCATATTTCCTTAAACCATGCCAACACAAAACATTATTTTTAATGTTCTTTTTAAAAGGAGAAAATAATATAAAGTTCAGAAGGAACTGTCATACTATTGAGGCATGTGTATTTTTTTAATAAAATTTTCTCTCAAAAATACCATTTATGGTTGTTCTGTTCTGTCTCATTTTATAGCCCTGGAAATACCAAGAGAATCTCTTTAATCTGGTGGGTTAGTGAGAGAGCGATGAATAGTTCTCATTCGTGCATCTCACATAGGATAATTGACCACAGAACTCAAGACGGGAAAGGTTTGGAAGAGGATGTGGCCAAGTGGTAAAGGAAATCACTTAAAATGTTCACAGGCTTTGGAAGAGTAGATTTTGCAAGAGGAAAAAGAACACCTTGTAGGTTTTTTGGGTAATCTGCTAAATATGCAAATAAGTGACTAAGTTAGAGATTAATTTGGCAATGGATGTGGTCTCTTTCTTTGATGTTTCAAGGGTCATGTTAAAATGGGTAAGAATTAAATTTAAATGTCAGAGGTCTCCTCTGCAAAGGTAGGAATAAATAAAGGAGACTCTAGGGTAGACATTTTAATCATTGGTACCACAAAGATTTCCTTTTGCTCCATTATGCCAAAGGGGGATTAAGCGATTTCTCTGTCTTCTGAATTTCACAGGCTCCAAGTAGATTTTAACGGATTTTAGAGATTTTGTGATAGTACTAAGAACACAATTCACCTTACCTAAAGCATAAAAACAAATGGACAATTAAATATTTCCATTCATTCATAAGTTACTATGACAATACCTCTTGCCACACCCCTGAATCACATATAAAAGTAACTACTCATTGCAATATTACATTGAGAAAGTAATAATACAAGCCAGTTATAGTTATAAAACATTTATGATTTTTATTTGATTAGATTCTAAATGGTATATGCAAGAAACACAAAAATATTCTCCTATAGAAAATGGTTATACCTTTAAACTTATTAAAAATCAAATTATAAATAAAAAGATTTATAGTTGAGGGCTTGTTGTTTCAATGACTTTATCTGAAACCCAATGTTCTAGAATCCTGATGTATTATTTGTTGGACTGATCTTTGGAGCAGTGTAAGACATATTAGTTCACTAATTCTGCTGGGGGGAAGACAATAAAATACAGTATCATAAGTGTAATGGAAAATGAAGGATTCCTATCCAACAATGGTCAGAGATGAGAACAGCTTGACTGAGCTCATTCAGGCTTTCTAACAAGGCTCTCTGATAGGAAAAATAAAAAGTGGTTAGTTATAGAGAGAGAGACATTATCAAACCCTCATGTTTCACATTAAACATAATGCATACACTTTGGACTTAAAATGTTAATTCCAGCTTACTGCATTCTGTGAGAATATGATTATAACTAAAGCTGCCCACATTTAGTACATTTTCATCTTTCTCAAGAAAAAATAACGAGTGGATAGTCCTTAAAAAATTCTGTTTCTTCTATAGAACTGTTTCTTCTATAGAAATATATGAGCAATAGTTGTATTTTTTTCAAATGACCATTCAAGACTTTATCATGCTATAAAAACTCTGTATCTTTAAATAGCCATTGCATAACCTTCTATATCTTTTTTTAAATGTTATTATGGCATTTTCATATACACACATACATAGTAGTCAGATATTCATTGTTCTTAGATTTTTTTTTCAAAAATTTATCCCTAACATTCTAGCCAAATTACATCACACACAGAAAGATAATAGATATGGACAGATGATAGAGTATAAACAAGTATAGTAAAATGACACAAATTACTCTCAAATATGCATCCTGCATTTTGTATGCATTTTAGCTTTGGTTTTGAACTAGGAACACTTTAGATTTCAATTTAGTAATAAATACAAAGATAATATTCTCTAATATTAATAGTACTCTTTTGAAACTCTTTTCTAAAAATAAGCAAGTAGCTTGGCTCACGACAAGAAGTTAATGAGATTGAATCTTAGGATATAATCCATGAAGCTTGATTAAGCAGCGTAATTAAACCATCACATAATAATAAATTAAAATGCACGTATGACAAGAATATGTTTCACCCATAATAGAAATAACCACGACTGTAGTTCAAAATGGCTCACAGCTTTATAACAACAAAAATTAAAATTAAATATCATTTCCTGGTTTGGAAAAGATACAGGAAAAGGATGGAAGTGGTAACACTGATCAAGATGCATTATCCTCATAAACTGACATACTAAATTGAAACGCTCTCCTACAACTACTTACAGATAATAAAATAATACTTAAAACTCATTACCTTTATTCCACAGGAATGTAATAGTGATTTGTGGCGTCAGAGAACAAGTTAGATACCATTATTTCTAATAAACAGAGTTCATATCGAATCTTAAGTAAGCAAGGCTTTTAAATGTTTTCCCAAACATCCACAAATCTTAAATTAACACAGAGCAACATCTCTAAAGTTGATTCTATGATTTATAAAGCATGCATAAATGGGAAACAATAAAGGAACAGTAAACACCAAAAACCTTTATCAAGTATGTAATAAATGCAAGGAACAGTAAATTCCTTGCAATAAATATGCGTAAGATAGAGGGATGAATCATGGGACAGGAAAGCGCATTCATTTTATAAATAAAACAAGGCTAGTGACTGCTGAAGATTAAGTTCCCTTTGGATCACGAACTGAGACTAAAATACTAGGACTGTTTATCTGACACGTAGGTTTCTTTCTGTACCTCAAATAATAAAAGAATACACATAAGAAAGATAAACACTGCAGCCATGAAAAAGAAGGTGACAGCAGAATTAATGGACGATATCCACCCGAAAGACTACATAGCCAACTGTGATGGTTAAAAGTAACATGCTGGAAAAGGTAAGAAGAACACAGAGGGACTCTATAGAGTTCTTTCAAAATAAAAATGAGGATGGTATGTTCAGAAATCTTACATTCTCCCTTAAATCATGGCTCTGGTGTCATTTTTTTTTTTCTGAATCCTTTGCCATTTAAAATCAGGATGCCTCAATTTACATCTCAAGCAGATTATAAAATGAAGTCTTGGGGGAAAGGTAAGTTTAAAGAGCTGTACATAAACTCCAATATCCAAATTTGCAGGGGACGGGGCGGGATGGGGGGGGGGGGGGCGGGATGGGGGGGGGGGGGAGAATTGATTCATACTCAGCTTCAAAACTTGGCCAAGAGCTCCATCTTCAGGCCTTTCACCGCGTTCTCAGAGAGGTCTTTTCCCATGTGCTCATACACGGTACTGTATCTTCATGTTCTTTCCTGCCCTATAAACACCACTGGTTATAAAGACATAAGCAAAGGCCACCTTCCTTCTTGATTCACCAGGCCTGAACTTGCTGTAGCCCACAGATTCAGGTAGAGACACACATCAAGAACACGCCAACCACATCTCCTTTGGGAGCAGTCCAGCTATTTTTTTTTTTTTTTTTACCAGGAGGCCTCTCAATAGAGAACAATCAGAAAAATAATCGAATTTAGAAGAAAACCCAAAGTCAAAACAAAGAGTAAAATAAAATACTATTCTAACTGTTCATGAAATATTTCTCAGTTCTGTATCTTATTCTGTACTAATAACTCATTTGCAAGTTTATAAAAGTAAATCTACAGTTTTCTTCATTTGAAAATATGGACAAAAAGAGAAATGTGATTACTTACCTCTTTGTCCTAGGCATTTGCATTTATGTTTAAAATCCTATAACATTATGCAATGTTGGGGATGGAACCCAGGACTTCGTGTATGTCAGGTAAGCATTTAACGTGGAGCTACTGCTTCCAAAAGTTCTATAATCTTATAACATATGCTAAAATGAAGCTTTTATACTGTAAGAAAGCCTCTTTGAACCTTTTGTATATTATCTTGTGATTTTCTTACAGTGCCCCAGTTTATTTAACCAGGTATAGAACAGGGAAAGCAAGTTGCTTTTCTATATGTTATGTAATAACATGTTGTTGAGGCCAATCATAATAAAATGGAACGTATGCATATAAAATTTAATCACACATTTATAGATTCACTATATTTAAATGCCTTCTAGATCATTATCCCTACATTGGAAATTTAAATTATGTGACAGATGCTAGATTTAGAGGATAGTAAAGAGCAAAAGATAAAAGAAAGACAAATTTTCCAAATTAAAAAAAGATTCCTACAAAGTAAAAGTATTCTGCTATTCACGCTTACATAAGATGATATTTTATATATGAGTCTTTAGGAAAAAATATAATAAATGACAGAATAGAGGTTATATAAAGTAATACTCTAATTTTCTTAGTCTCTCTAAGCACACAAATGCAATTGGTTTCAAAGGAAAAAATTAATCTAGAATACAGCATTAATATTGCCTGAGTGAGATAAAACTGTAGTGATTTGAGGAGAAGAGGTGTATTTAACTGTATCATTACCTTTTCATAATTCTCAGAGAGGATAACATTATAACTTTTAAGATTAAATTACTGCTATCAGTTAAGAACAATTAGCCACTTAACTCACACTGTTGAATCTATATAACTATATTTATATAGAATAGTAATAATTCCTCTGAAGTTTACCGTTTCTGTCTCAATGTTCACCCAACAAGACTGTTTCTTTTTTGGTAAGTATTGATCAGAATTGACCTGTCCCTCAGGGAAAGTATTGAAAAGGTCCTGAACCCCTTCTATGGAAGGTTTGTTATTCTTCAATGTCCCTAACCTGAGGAGTGGCGAGCTCATTTGCAAATTTCTCCACTAGGAGAAAATCAAGTCACTCCTTCCCCTCAGCCTCTTCCTATATCCAAAGCTGGCCTCCACAGTACTTCTCCCAGAACCCTAGTGTGAAAAGAAAGCCAAGCCTGACTCATGGCTCCTCAGATGCCCACAGACAGGCTGACGGCTGCACCCAACCTCAGCCTGCCACCTCTCTAGATTTGAACCTCATCCAGAAATATACAAGGGTGAGCATCCCCCAACTACAGCCAAGCTCATGACGGCCAAAGCTTCTCTGTCATTCCGAAGACTATCCACATAATCAGTGCTGCAGATAAGTTTCCTTTAGTCATCTTCTCTGCCAACGCGTTGGAACAGCTCAACAGCTCTTGCTGTTGCTGCTGCTGCTCCTCGTCCTAATCATCCCTTCTCATACTTCAGATATCAGGAGGTTTTGCTTAAGAGTCCCACAGTTATATTCCTATCCAAACAGAGGTAGACACAACAGCCCAGAGCCAGGCCCTGTGCACAGCCACTACCATGTGCATCTGGGGGAAGCCAATCTGAGCAAAATCAGACCAGAGTTGGCTGCCAGGCTGTCAGACCGGCCACCAGCATCCGAGGCCTGGCCGTGGTGGCCCAGGCAGGATCCATACTGAACAAGATTCAGATGAGCAGCTCCAGGTACCACAGCCCACGGGGTCCTGAAGTTCAGGCTTCAAGAAAAAAAATGAAAGGAATGACTGAAAAGAACTTGAATGGATTTGTACATGTATTCTAAAAGTATCATTCATATGCTATTTCAGACTCCACTGTGCATTTCCAACTATCTCCTCTGTAAGAATTGATGAAGAAGAATCTTAGCAACAAGTATGATCTCTGTTCTGTGCATTCGGGTTTTCTTGTCCCAAATGCTTTCAGGCTTTCTCTACTCTTCAATTCTTTCCAGACTATAGGAAAACTACAATAAAAACACAAGTATATACATTGATGAATATTTCATTGTCCAAGTCTCTGCTTATAAAGGTGATTAGTAGACATTCTAATGCAATTCCTGTCAGTAGATGCTGCTGGAACATTCTACTCTGCCCTACATTCGTAAAAGAAGAGTGCCAGCCACTGTTCACTCTGTCAACATGGCTTGCTGACTCTGACCCTTCACCTCAAGAGATCAGCTCTAAAATACTCTGCAATTTGTTTCTTCTGCTCAGCGCCAGGACAGTGGTGCGGTCAGGTTTAGCCTCTGTGCACCTAGGACTGGGCTCTAACGGCATGATCAATCCTTTCTATGCAGATGTAAGTTAGGGGAGGGGGAGTAAATTCCCTTTGCACAATTAACATTGTAGCTACCAGTGGGAAGGGGACAGACAGAGAAAGAGAGAAAGGAAGGTGAATGTAGTTAAAATATTTTATGCACCCATGAGTGAAAACAGAACAAAAGAAACTGGCTAAGACTGATTTGCAAACGAGGAAAAGGGAGATTGACGGAAGGAGTAATGACAGAGCTGTATCTAAGTGGCTATATTAAAACGAAACTCCTTTGTACAATTAATGGATGCTGAGAGAAAGACAGAAACTGAGAGAGAGAAAAAGAGAGAGAATGTGGGAAAAGAGGAGAAAGATGAAAGGAAAGAGATGGAGAGAAAGACAGAAGAGCAACTTGCTGATAAAACTTTCATGTGCTTCCTCCACACAATGGAGATTAGAGTTCAGCCCTAGTGTTCTGTGTGGATTAAATTATCTACCTAAAATTAAATTACTTGGCATTGAGCATGTCACAGGGTGGTAAACCTTTTACAAAGGTTACTTGCTTTTACTGAGTCTCTGGCCTTGCTATTCAGATCATTTGAGACTATCTTAATGTAACTAGCTAAGTTTTGTATCGTCAAGAAGACATAACCAGATTCCAGTTTCACACTTATGTTCTTCAGTGTTGAGAGGGACAGAACTCAACCATTTACAGAGGCAAAAGCATTACACATACCTACCAGAGGCACGCACTAAATTTTGGTCACAATGCCAAATCATTTCTCTAGCTACGAACATCAAGGACAAAATTTAGCTGTACGTTGACCCAGTCAGCTTTAAAGATATTGTCAAATAATCTCATTGAGTTTGGAGCCAAGCATGACAGTACACACCTATAATCCCAACCGTTCCAGAGGTGTAGATAGGAACATCGCTATTCAAGGTCAACCCTTGCAAAAATTCTGGAGATCTCTTGTAAAACATAACAAGCAAAAAGGGCAGGGGGTATAGCTCAAGAGATAGAGCACCTGCCTAACAAGAACCTGGCCCTGAGTTCATTCCCAAGTGTCCCATAAAAAGTTTAAAAATTGTTGGTGGACAACCAAAAATCCAGTAAAGACTTCCAGAAGTTGTTTCCTGATTAAAACAGAGTCCATTTTTAGCAATATAAGACATGAAGGAAATGCTAAAGTGTGTTTCTTTCTTCTTCTTCAAAAAAAGAACTTACTGTATGTAGTTTTAATTTTGAAAACACACAATTTAAAAAAAATGTTTTTCTCTTATCAGCCAAGGTTCTTAAACTTAGGGCATTTTCCCTTAGCTTTGTTTGCTCAAGACTTGGTGCTCTACCACTTGAGCTACACTTCCATTTCTGGCATTTTATTAATTGGGGGAAAAAGAGTTTTGTGGACTTTTCCTGCCTGGTCTGGCTTAGAACATTTGACCTTAGATCTCAAACTCCTGTGTAGATAGGATTATAGGCATGAGCCAACAGAACCCCACTTAAAAGTACACATTTTTAACCAAAAAATACTGGAGAAGTAGCTTTTAAATTTTAAGTGCATAACAATGAGAAGTACAAGTTGTCATGTCCAAAACGAACTTTACAATGTTGGTGGGGGGGGGGGGGCTGGGGGGAGGGAGGAAGGAGAAGGATTGGGATTAGGGGGGGAGGGGGGAGGCTGGGAAGGGATGTGAAGGATAAACAAAGGAGGAGGCTGCAATGCTTGGTAAGAAATGTACACATTATCCTGCCCATGTAACTGTAACTCCTCTGTACAGTATGTTCACAAATAAAATTAAATTAAATTAAAAAAAATAAAATAAAATAAAATAAAAAAAAAAAAAAAAAAAAAGGTGAAAATTCTCTGAGCTAGCTGGATGGGCACTGGTGGCTCAGAGGATGAAGGTGCAAAGCCAACCCAGGCAGGAAAGTTGGTAAGATTCATATCTCTCATTAAGTACCAGAAAGCCAGAACTGGTGTTGTGGCTCAGAGTGGTAGAACACTAATCTTGAGTAAAAGAACTCATGTATAGTGCCCAGGCCCCGAGTTCAAGCCCCACAGCCAACAAAACAAAAAAAAATTCTTTGAACTTTACTGACTACAAATGTGCATATGTGAAGGTTTGCAATTAGGAAAATAACTAGTCTTAATGATTGTAATCTAGTTTTGTTTTTATTTTTAAATAATGTTGCTTTTGGTTGTTAGTATAACTTAATAACTAGAAATACAAGAACTTCCTCTCTAGAGAATGTATTTAAATAAAGACCTCAAAAAGCCCTCTAAAAAAAAAAAAAAAAAAAAAAAAAATTTTAAGTGCATAATACAACACATTATTTTTCTTTTTTAGATTCCTTCCCAGATTAGCAAAGAATGCATTTGACTTCAAGGATTCACTGCTGTAAATGAGCTACAGGCTTGTAATGGCTTGTATCGCTCCCTTCTCTGAGAAGGGAGGGGAGAATAGAGTGGACAGGAGTTCCTGGCCACTCCAAACTCCAGCCTGAAGCAGGTCAATCCACAGCTCCTTCGAGAGTTGCTGCAGCTGAGTGAAGATAGATGTAGTAACCCATGTTTTCCCAGAGCAGCAAAAACCAAATGGGACATCAGCCATTCTCTGCTCTGCCCTGGCTTACTGGGTACTGCCACATGCTAGATCACTTAACTATCTCCTTCAGTGGCCAGGGACAGAAACATCTTCAATTTTTTTAACCTGAGGAATCTATAACCCTGAAGAATCAATGGGCCACTATTTCTCATAGCAGATGCTTACATGATAAGCATGTCACCTTGAAAACCTAGGTAAGGGCTGACAAGTTGGCTTAGTGGTAGGTGCTTGCCTTGCATGCATGAGGCCCTAGGTTCGATTCCTCAGGATCACATTAAAAAAAAAAGCTGGAAGTGGTGCTGTGGCTCAAGTAGTAGGGCACTAGTCTTGAGCTGAAGAGCTGAGGGACAGCACCCAGACCCCACGACTGAAAAAAAAATAAAAATAAAACACCTAGGTAGGCCTAGGTTAGCTTGATTTACCAAACTCAAGTCAAGGATTTCTTTCCTACTGCTGTGGTTCCTAAGTGATTTGCAAACAGAGATCCATTCTTTCGTACATTTTGTCAATAAATAAGCATAGGTACAAACAGCATGAATGTTTATAGCATCAATATTAAGCACCCAGCAGGGGTTTTAAAAGAGCCATTGGTTTTTCTAAAGCTAAAACTATTTAGAGTTCAGATATGATTTTTGTTCTTGATTTCTTCGTTTAGAGAAAAAACAATTACAAAACCAGCTGTTGACTTGTTAGCTGAATGGACGTACCATACCTGCTAGTTCTTCTTAAACAGAGATGGTCTCTGGTTTCCCAACTAAATAGAAGGCAATTTCACACTTGTCTAGAAAAGACCAGTTTGCTTGCTTTACCAGGTAAACATTTGCATTATTTTTGACAGATAATTACATAATTGACTCTTTATGTCCCTAGGCATATAAAGTCAGAGGTCAAGAAACACAAACAAAAGCTACCTTAACTACCATTTTAAGATAACTAATAACAACAGTTCTAAAGAGCCATATGCCTGTTGTTTCCTCCAATTCTACAGCTATATGAGTTTGATGCAGAAAAATACTAAGTACTGAGATCTAATATTGTCCCTGTAATAGTAGTTTCCCCGAGCAGGGAAAAAGAAAAAGAAGAAAATAATACCAAATATGCTCTTTTATTTGTCATTCTCAAATAGAGTGGAAACAAGGAAGAAGAGTCAGAAATACTTATATTTAAAGGAAAATAAATTAAATATTGAGGGCTAAAAATTATTGAATTAAAATTATGCACGAGCCCATTATTCCTTGAAGTGTATTATCTTTAGAACAACCTGCAGTGACCTCATGACTTGAGCCTGGTAAATGCTTTATTAGCTGTCAACATTCCCCACATTTTTTTTTCATTCTCCTGCCTATCACTGACTGTATATTAGTGTAACCCATAAAATGATACAACACAACAGAAGGTTTTTATAGCTGGAAGAATTTTTAAGGGTTGGCCTGTCCTACACATCACAAGACAAAGCCGTGTGTCTCATACTCTAACGCTAGATGTCTTCAGGGACCTGCTCAAGGTTACACAGCTGGCCAGTGACCAAAGCAGAACTAGCCTAGCTTCCAGCCTCCCAGCTTGAAGGCAGATGTTTCTCATTTCCTGCAGCCAGGGAAGGGGCTGGGGAAAAGGGGCATCAACTGTCTTCACCCTGCTGCTGAGGACAGTAAATGGTATCGTGTAATCAGAATACAGACCTTCCTTCAGCAACATGTCAGAGTGACATCCAGTGGAATACCTAGTCTCTATGGAGAAATTTAATTAAACTACAGCTCCTTTATAGCAGCACAAATATTGTGAGGGAAAACAACTCAACTCCTCTGACATTTTTGCAAATAGGTTTAGTGGAATCCATTGTGTTTACTTTCACTGACATTTGTTTTTCAGTCAATTATCCCACATGGTTATTTCCCCCCCCCCTCATAATTTATTGCTAGCAATTTATTCATAAGAATAAATACAAGTAATTCCTTACTTTAGTACAAGCCTCAACGCTTAATAATAGCTGAAGAAAATAAACATTCATATTATCCCCTCCTCTTCCCTGGTCCTATAGTTCTACTTTGCTTATAAATCAGATTGGTGGCAACATTAAGATCCAAGGAGGAAGAATTGAACCTCGAAGGCATCAGGGGCTTCTCTTCACCTAGTGATAAAGCTCTCCTGGCTCAGCCATCTGCCACATATTATTATTATCCTTATTATTCTTATTATCCTTAAGTAGTAGTACAAAGGGGATTCAATTCACTGTGTCAGTTTATGAGCACAATGCATCTCGGTCAATATCGCCTCCTCCATTGTTCTCCTTCATTTCTCCCAACTCCATCCGTCTCCCTCATTGCCTGGTCCTATCTCACATATGTACACTGAATATTATAACTGTATTCACTCAACCTTCCTCTCTCTATTCCTCTACCCCTCCCCTTGACCTCACCCATTGCCCACAACAACTAACATTCCAGCTTCCTGGTGTTCATTCTGTTAAACTATTAGATTGGTTTTTTGTTTGCTTGTTTGCTTGCTTGTACTCATCCACCTCCAAATTTTATGTGGGCTTACTTTGGAAATTTCTGAGAACCACTCGACAAGCTCAAAAAGCCTCATCTTTCAGAAAAAATTCTAGTTCTTTTTTAATCCCATGAAGTCTCATTGTATATACACAGAAAAATTAATTATTCAGAGGTTGGAAAATACAACGTCATTGTATTTTTTCTTAAACTGCCATCTGCGTGTGAATTAGTTGGAGGTCTTGTGAATATTCAAGGTCAAGTTCAGCAAGTCTGGCGTAAGGTCTGGGATTCTACATCTCAACCAAGTTGTCAGGCATTGCCTACATGGCCACACCACTGTGATAGTACCTTGGACAGAAAGGCTGCAGAGGAAAAGTGTAAAATAAGGTTTGTTTTTGGCACATGCTCTAGTTGGTGTTGTTCTAGTACTGGGCCTGAACTCAGGACCCAGCTTTTTCACTGAAGGCTAGTGCTCTACTACTTGAGTCCCAGCTCCAATTCTGGAGCCTTGTGCTGGCTTATTGGAAATAGTAGTCTCAAGGACTTTCCTGCTTGGGCTGGCTTTGAACCTCAGTCATCAGATCTCAGCTTCCTAAGTGGCTAGGATTACAGCCATGAGCCATTGTTGCCTGGCTGGAACTTCTTCATAGTAGATTAGGAGGAAATATCTGTTATCTCAAGAAGTAAAATTACTGTATGTCAACAAATTTATCCATGATTCAATTGTTAAAATAACGTTCCTTGTTTTAACACACTGTACCTGTAATTTACGAACAATAGTGCTGCTTTTCAAGGGATAATCTCTTTCAATGAAGAGGGAGTATGAAGAAGTATGAAGGAGTTTTGTGATGATATACAGTAGGGAATAAGTGTATACTTGGCATTCGGTCACACAAATGAACCAGCTTTACATCAAAGGGTCTGAGACCTCTGTCTATGCATAGTAAAGCATTCAATAAACATCAGGTGAATAGATAAATGTGATAGCACTTGTGCATTGCCTTCCCTTCCTGAGCAGAGCTGATCTGTTTGAGGGATGATGATGGTGACTTTTCAGGCTAAGCCATACATGGCATTGTAGCATCTCAGTGCACACTTGGATGACTTGCTCTGAGAGAAGACAGCTGTCATGTCACGAAGACAATCACATACTCCTAGAGAAATATCCATGTGACAAGAGCCAGGCTGTCTAATAATAGCCCACATCAACTTGTCAGTCAATGAAGGGAGCCATCTTGGGGATGACTCCTCCAGCCGTAGGCACCATCTGCATGCAACTTCAGAAAACTCTGATCTAAGTCTATCTAGCTAAACAGCTTCCAATTGTCTAGCCATGGAAACTGTTGAGCTAAAATATGTTCACTGTGTTAAGCCATTAAGTTTTGGGTAGGATTTATGATGTACCAATAAAGTTAACTGTGGAAAATAAATGACTAAAATGACAGATCTCAAGATTCATCTCCTATCTACTGGTGTTCTATGAAGAATTTGTATGCTAGTCAATTAGGGACCAATTGTCAAGTACCAGGAGTGAAATTACAGTGAACCTTTTTCCCTCTGGATAAAAAAAAAAGCTTTCTAAGGAACCATGATAAGGACTATGGAGTATAAGTAAAGCAGTTTACATGCTTCCGAACCCAAGTAGAAAGGAAAGACAAAATGCCTCAGCCTAAAAGAACCTCCAGAAATTGTCAATGTTTATTCTCTAGGCTAGTTTAGTAGGGCTCCTAGCTCAGGGCATCCCTTGCCTGATAACAAGCAGCCTTTCATCAGCTGGACCCAGTGGTGTTATGATAATGGACTTGGCAGACACAGGTCAAATGGTCTAGATTGGCATTCCTCCTATCCCTACCTCTTCCTCAAGGGGCCAGCAGACTGGGAGTAACTCTGACTAGGAATAGCCAGGAACACCAGAACCAGAATCAGACAGCTTCCTCTCATGGAGTATGATATGTCGGGGTGGAATAGTGAAGGATCCCTGCTGCCTGATCAGCACCAATAATGTAACGTTTGGAAGCTACAGCCATAGAGATAAAAATAATCTACCAAGCCATGTAAATCACAAACTAAAATGCCAATGCTATTTTGCATCTGAAGACAGTATTGGGGTCTAATGGAAAATCCTGTTCAATGAGGATTTCTACTGTTTTATACCAAGGCACACAGGCTTTAAATACTTTAGGAAGTAGATAACGAAGGGAAATAGGTGAACGATATTACAAAATGAGGAGGTGGTTCGTAGGGATGTAGGCCTTGAAATGCTCCCTCATCAATAGATAGATAGATAGATAGATAGATAGATAGATAGATAGATAGATATCAATAGATATATAGACAGACAGACAGATTTACATATCGGTATATGTGTCAACAATTTTTTCAAGCTTAATCAATATAAAATATAGTTTGCAATGCTAAAGTAGAAAAGAATCAATCAGAAAATATTTCCACTCCCCTTATACTGCGTTCACCTACAAGCAGTTTCCAAATCAAAAGAGGCTTGTTTTTTTTTTTCTGCGCTTTACAAAAATCAAACCATGAATTTGACCAAATCTTACCACTCTACTTCAGATGTTCTAAGAGAGAAATGAAAGGTTTCTTGGACATTTCAATTTTATTTTTCCAAATATTATGCATCTGAGTATAGCATTCTAAGTGGAAAAAATGTTTTCGTATTGCAAATATATTACTGATATTAATTATACGTGTAGCTCTGACTAGCGCAGGAATTATCAGTCCATTTCAGCTCACATGAAACATTATCCTGAGGGCTTTATCTTTCTCTAGCTACCCTCACTCCCTTGATGATCTCATCCAGTTACTTGGCTTTCAGCATCGTCTATACACTGATGATTCTCAAATTTATATCTGGAGCCCAGACAGCTACTCTGAACTCCAGACTCATCTATCCAGCTGCCTATTTGACATCTCCATTTAAAGACCCAAGATTCATTTCACACTTATCTGGTCCTAACCCAAACTTCTGATTTTTCTCTCCCAAACTTTCTCCTCCCATCCTTTTCCCCTTCCTCAGTCAGTAAGAGCCTCATCCTCCCAGTCGCTCAGGCCAAAAATCTGGGAGCTATTTCCTACCTCTCTCTTTCTGTCCTACCTGACATCAAATCCATCAGCAAATCCCATCAGTTCCACCTTCCATGCTGCCCAGAATGACATCACACTGTCTCCATTGCAGCCTTCCCAAGCTCAAGCATCATTAGCTCATCTGCATTCCTCAGTCACCCAGTCTCCCGCCGCTGCTCTCCCTCCCTGTGGTCTATGAGGTAAAGCCCATTCAGAGCAATTGTGAAGAATGAGCCATCAAGTCAAGCATGCCCTCCCTCTTTGCAAACTCCAAAACGTATGCTTTGTTTCAGCAAAGTCTTATTTAAACTGCACACCACATTCTCCACCTTTCACATCCCCTTGAATTACCCAAAGTTCTGCTCTGCAAGGGTTATTATTATTAGCATGCATTCATTGTACAAGGGTGGGGAGGGGTCTATTGTAACATTTTCACACCTGCATTTCAACTATCCACCACACACTTTCTGTCACTATGCCATGTCTTATTCCTCACTTCCTGAAATAATTGCAACACATTCTATTGTTCTACTTTCATACATGGAAGCAAGCTCCTTCAACTAATTTGTGTATGTGTGTGCAGATCCTGGGTTAGAATTCAGGACCTGGACGTTGTCCCTTGAGCTTTTTGCTCAAGGCTAGCACTCTACTGCTTAAGCCACAGTTCCACTTTTAGCTTTTTGGTGCTTCGTGGACTTTCCTGCCCAGGCTGGCTACAAACTATGCTCCTCATATGTGAGCCACCTGAGTAGCTAGATCACAGGCATGAGCCACTGGCACCCAGTTTCATATTCAATCTTATTCCCCTTCATTAGCCTCTCCCACAAACACCTCCCTCCCTCAAGATTCTGCCCCAGTTAGAGGAGATGTATGAAGTTGGCCAACACAATCAGAGGCTGGGTAGTTCCACACTGCTGTCTGCAATCAGGAGACCTAAATAAACAGTAGCTACACAGTCTAAAAAACTAGAAACCTCAGAACAAAAGGGAACAAAGCTAAAGATCTGAAGACTTCTGGAAAGTCCTCATACAAGGCCAAGTTCAAAGGCTGAAGAATATGGTGTTTGACGTCTGCCTGTAATAGCAGCAGTCAAATAACACACCTACTCAAGAAGGGTTAAGTGCTCATGTACATAAACTTTCACCTTCTTCTGTTCTATTTGGGTGGGTCCTATCTTATTGCTTTCAGGATGCATCTTCTGCAGTAAGTTCACTGGTGCCCAGATCAGTGTCTGGAAACACTCTAACAGACATTTTCAGAAGTGTATTTACAATGGGACCTCTCAATCTCTGTGAGTTGATAATTAAAACTAATCATCAAATATCTATTATATCAAAAGAATCATGGGCTGGGAATGTGGCTTAGTAGTAGAGTGCTTGCCTAGCATGCATGAAGCCCTGGGTTTGATTCCTCAGTACTATATAAACACAAAAAGCCAGAAGTGGCACTGTGGCTCAAGGAATAGAATGCTAGCCTTGAGCAAAAGAAGCCTCAAGGGCAGTGCCCAGGCCTTGAGTTCAAGCCCCAGGACTGCAAAAAAAAACAAAAGAATCATCATATATCTTATCAATTTGATGTCTACTCAAACTAGACATAACCTCAAGATAAAGGCCATAACAAGATCATAATTCTACCTAATATAATACAACTATCCTTTGTACGACTGAAAAGACACTGATTCCCAACCCCAAAGTGGAAGAGGAGTTTATTGAATGCTGCTCACTCTTCTCCTGACAGCCCATAATCTCTATACTCTGATGCAAATTTAACACACTCTTGCATGCTACATGATTAAGAGAAAAATGCAAAGATAATTGCCTAATATGTGTGTATGTGAAAACACATGTTATCAAATTAGGGAAAAGAATTACTCCGGACATTTGTACCTTTCTTATCACTTTCTTATCATTCATCTTCTTGAGTGGCTCTGACCTCTTCCTTGCTCTTCAGACACCAGACTTCTCATGGATGCTTCCTCCCACCTGGCCCTGGCTTCCTGCCTTCACAGGCCTGTGCTTCATCCCAGCCTCAGCAAGTGACCTACTGAGAATACAGCCCGCCCCTCTCCACAAAGCCCATTCTCCTTCACTTTGTCTCTTTCTAGAACCCTTTTTATATCTGATGAAGTAAGTATGTTTGTGCCTAGGGTTTTGTTTTATTGCTACTAGAATAGAAACTTCCAGAGCACCAAGACACTTTGTCCATTTTGTTTACTACTATATACACAGCCAACTTCCAGAGTATGCTTAACTACACTATTTACCTTAGCCAAGTTATGGAAACAGCCCAGAGGCCCTTTCATGAACAAATACATTTTTAAGGTGATGTACAATCTCTTTTGCACAACTAAGAAAATAAAATAATAATAATAATAATATGCTAATACTGGCACTCAAGAAATCTCACTGAACATAGGAATGTTAGGGAATTGGATAATCATTAACAGTAATATTTTACTGTAAATACTTCTGCTAGCCAGTAAAGAAAACCTCAGAATATACTTCTCACTGTTCCTTGAAACAAACTCTTAGAAACAAAATTTGAAGAAGAATATTCATCTTGTAGTCAAATATCTATGGTCATTTCACCCCAGTCTTACTGCATTGTTGTCAAAGGTTTATAACCTCTAAGGTTACAAATTTCAGTTAAAAAATAAAAATAAACTGGTTTCTGAGTAGCTCAATATTTTCTGTTGCATAAGAAAATTCTATTTGAACAAATGATCATATTATTATTTAAACTGATATACAAATGTGTGACTTAATACCTATCATTACCCAATACCCTGCCAAGAAACATTTTTGCAAGAGCTGAATAATTATAGATGTTACAAACTACATATATATGCAAACTACATATATATGCAAATAATATATATAATATGTTATATATTACATATCTATTACAACTGCCCAGCTGAGTAGTGAAGAACATTTGGACACAAAGCCAAAGATCTACTCTAAGGCCCTTTGCAGAAAGAAGGAGGGAAGGGATTGGGAAGGATGGAAGAGAATGTTGAAAGCGGTGACACTGATCAAGATGCATTCATTCATAAACTGCTTTGCTAACTGGCAATTCCTTTGTACAACTACTTAAAGTTAAATAAATCAAGTCTGACCATCTCTACTACCCAACATTCATTTCTTTGTGTGTGTGTGTGTGTGTGTGTGTGTGTGTGTGTGTGTGTTAGTGTGTTTTTACTAACCCTCAGCCCCTAGAGTATTACTTTTCTTTTCCTTATTGAAGATGAAGCACAGGCAACCATAACCTCTTACAACTCCGGCTATGGGAGCCCAGCTGGAGCTTCACCACTGGGTTGAGTGGACTCTGGTGTCTCACAGAGCCGCATAGGACTCTTTTCTTCATCTATTACAGCCCACAAGTTATTGAGTGGAGGTCACATCAACACCACACACAGGTAGCTGTAAGGGTTGACTGCTTTTAAAAGCCAAACATAAAAAAACTAAAAAAAAAAAATTAAAAGGAGGGAAAGATCATTTCCAGACTGCACTAAAGGATATGATTATGTGAAGGGTATAGGAAGAGACAGACAGAGAGACAGGAATAAGTAAACAAGAAAATTATTAACTTCCTAGTTATTTTGACCAAATAAAAAGTATATAGACATGTGGATTCAAGTAAAGACATTATGACTTGACTTAGGGGAGAATGACTTAATTGGCTAAATGGAGTCGGACCAAGCACTGAAACCTTATACAAGGTAAGTAACTCTGGGATTACATTTATGCAGGACCAATATAGTTGTCTTCATTTAAATGATAAAACTTTCATTAGCAAAAATATGATTCCATTAAAAAAAAGCCTGGTTATGTGTCACTATTACTATGGGATAAAATGCAAAAAGCAAACGAAAAGCAAAAAAAAATAAAAGCCATATTTACACAACTGGAGAAATCCACCACTTCTCAAAGGAGGCAACCCCATTGAGCCTCATTCTTTCCATTGTCTCCTAGATTCCTTTGTTAAAAGTTCTCTAAGGCTGAGAAAAAAACAGCATGAAGGATATAAAAGGATGGGCCAATTTATAAGCTCTATCAAATGACCACAACTGTCACCCTCATCATGTGAGTCTCACATGTAAGCCACATTTCCAAGAAAAGCACCCCACACTAGACAGAGCGCAGGTCACCCCTCCTAAAATGCTTATCAGCACTAGAGAGGATGGGAGTGATGCTTTCACAGAGATAACCTTGCTGCTGTTCTAAATATATTTTAAGTGTAAATTATTGGCCAGCTTCAGTGCTTCAGCTGTGTTTGGTAACAAACACTTCTTAATGCTCACCTTGGTAACCATTCTTAAATCAACTTTTACTCCCAAGATGGGTTGATACATTTCACAGCCCTGTACTCAACGCTAGACAAGACATCCATGAGTTCATTCATTGCTCTGTGACTCACGGTATATGAAACTCACTGACTGAATGAGATACATCACAAACACAGAAATCTAACACATGCCTTACAACCCCATAGGCAATGAGATCCTGCACTATACCAGATGTCATTTTGGGGATAAAGATGAATACTCTTAGTCCCTGCCCTCTAGAAGCTAACAATATATATACAGAGAGTGACAGAGGAATGAAGCAATTTCAATGGGATACGATGGAATAAAATAGTACATGTGAACACCACGTTTGATGAGCCAATAGAAAAGGAAACTGGGACATTAGAGAGCTTTATGTAAGAGATAAAGCATGGATCTTTCCACAACTGTTTATTGAACAGCTGCCCAGTGTCATTACTAATGTTGGGGTCTCCACTCAGCTGTTAGGAAGACAGCATGGGGTCTCTCGTGAGAGAACTCACAAACCGGGGACAGATGCATAATCTCAAAGTCCAACGGAAAGTCAATGGACACTTGACAACCCTCTACTGGGTTTTTTACCTTCAAAGTCACCTGTACTGATTTACTGTTCTGTAGAAAATATTTTATTCATGTGCAGAAAACTCTCCCCTTGGAGAAAAAAGACACAAACAGGTATTGGATAGGAGGTCTGGGTTTATGTTCTGTGACTTTCTGGAAATAGCTGATCGTGTTATAAGTAAACATCTGTTCCAAACAGAACCAGACAGTACTCTAAACTCAAAAACCAATGTCCTGTGAAATGAACACAAACTCTGATTATTACAGGCCCATACCCAGCCTCTTCTTGCTCTTCCTACAGTGGCTTGTTGCTTTCTTGAGCTCTGTAAGAGCTTTCTACCAGTTCTTATGCCTACAACCTAACACATCTTCTTATGCCTCACCTGTCCACAAGGTCTGCATGGAGTCTGTGACACCTGTTGTTCAAACAAGTTACTGAGATATTAATGGTTTATAGGGTTTATTATGCTATTATTCTCTAGAGAAGGAATAATTTGACAAGCTTGTAGAGATATAATTCCAGACTCCAGAGCATTTACAGGAGTATTTCTAGATCTACTGGGAACTAACCGTCCAGTGTAAAAGAAACTTGGATTTCTGGAGAATTATGGACACCTCTCAAATCTATCATGATTCCAAATCTGAGTTCCCAGTTGACATTACTGGCAAGTGGGACAGCTGAATTTGAAACCAACTCCTAACTATGTCTCAATTTCTCATTTACTCCCATAACAGATACAGTCATTAATATTGCTTTACATTCTTCATTTAAATCAATGTATCTCAAGCTGGGTGCCAGTGACTCAGGTAATTCTAGCTACTAAGGGGGCTGAGACCTCTGAGGATCGCCATTCAAAGCTAGCCAGCGAAGAAAAGTTTCCACAAGACTCTTATCTCCAATTAACCACTTAAAAACATAAAGAAATAAAAATGAAGGGAAGTGGAGCTGTGGCTCAATTGGTAGAATACTAGCTTGAGCCCAAAGAGGCTCAGGAGTAGCAACCAAATCCTGAGTTCAAGTTCCACAAATGACAAAAAAAAGTCCATGTGTCTCAATTGAGGACGATTTCCCAACATCTAGCCCTCCTCTCACTGTCTGGAGATTTTCTTTTTTTCTTTTCTTTTCTTTGGGGTTGTTGTTGTTGTTGCTTAAACTGTGTCATCTATTGGGGAGAAGCCAGGGACAGGGAAAAAAAAAATCCTACAATGTGTACAACAACCCCAAAAGTTTCCATCACCATATGGTAGTATAAATGTTGTTTGGAAAACCTACCTTAAGGGAAGGAAGTAGACATGTCTTTGGGAGAATGTATGAATGACCTTGAGTGTCTAAAAACACGGAATTAGGTGAAATTAGTATTTTATGAAAGATACATATTAGAATACACAGTCATTATTATACATAGATCTACTAGTAAAAATATTTGTATTTTCAAATACAAAAGATATACTTGAAAAAGTTATACAGAGTACAAGTCTATTTTGTTATTACAATACACACATATATACATAAACTCATGCTCACATATTTGTAGGAGAAAACGAACCTCAATGGAGAGTACAGTCGAATGATTTTTTTATTTTCTAAGTTTTTCCCTTGAAATTCATTTCTACATTAAAGCTCTTTGGTTTTGTTTTAAGAATGGCTCTAAATGTCAGCCTTATGCCTATTCCTGGCTGGCTCACGCTGGCTCACCCTGGTTGAATGTCTTGCTTCACCCACCTCCACGTTGGCAAACGGAAGCCCTCTTTCATTAAAACAAGCTCAGGAAGTGAATCTCTATTTATGAAGTTGTGATACGTGTTCGAAAATGTTAATTACACTGAATAAAGGTCTTCTGCCTACCTCCTTGCATCTGATTGAGATGAATTCTGAGTCCTAATTCATGCTGATGAGACAGAACACACCTTCTTATTTCTATCGGCCAGTTATTTTTAAGATCTTGGGACATTAATCTTGGATAATTGGGACATTAATCACAGCCCACACCACACCATCCCCAACCCTTAACCAACAGAATATAAGCATTTTAATACTAACCGTCTTAACCTAAGCCTCAAAATAAAATCGTTAATAGGAAATCAAATCTGTCCCTATATAACTAAAAGTACTTTCTTAGAAGGATTTTGATGGCATTCAGTAATTAGACCCCTTTTTATTTTGTGGGTTTTTAAAATATATACATAGTATAAAATTCCTTTAAAAATTAATAACCTGGGGCTTACGGCTCATACCTGTAATCTTGCTACTCAGGAGGCTGAGATCTGAAGATAAAGATTTAAAGCCAGCTGGGGCATGAAAGCCCATGAAACTCTTATCTCCAATTAACTACCAAAAAAAGTCAGAAGTAGAGCTGTGGCTCAAGTGGCAGAGTGCTAGCCAGGATTGGCACAAAAATAAATAAATAAATGGAATTAATAGCCATAGCATTTTTAGATTCTTTTTCTGGGGAAAAGCACTTCAATTATTGTTTATTACACTAAACATCATGATCAATATATTATTTGTTTATATTTCAATAATGATGCTCATAGACATCTATAGAAGCATACATGGAGTAGTGTGTGTACACATAAACACCCTGGCAACAGTGTGGTATTCTCAGGAAAGGACTGCAATGGTGGAACTCCGTGGAACAACTAACTTACAGTTTAACAAAGTGAATACCAGGAAGCTGGAAGGTGTGATGTTGGAAGGGGCAGTCATCAGGGAAGGGCAAAAGGAGAAGGTAAAGGTGGCCAGATAGCATAGCATGCAATGTGTGAATGAAAAGGGAATGTGTATATGAAAAGGGAACCAGGAAACTTGAGAGGCTGAGTGGAGTTGGGAGTGATGAGGCAGAATGATGGAAAGGGAGACATTGATCAAAATGCATCGTACTCTATAACCCCTGTTTTCACTGTATTTGATGTCAGTCTAACTTGGGGAGGGGGAAAAAACAAAATGTTTAAATAGGGATACAGGTGGACCCATTGCAGCAATGAGGTGTACAAGACACTATGTTGAAAAGCAAACTTTACAATTTATGCTGGGGTGGGAGGGTGGAGTGCAGTTGTGGAGACATTGATCAAAATGCACCGTACTCTATAACCCTTGTTTTCACTGTATTTGATGTTGGTCTAACTTGGGGAGGGGAAGGGAAAAACAAAACATTTAAATAGGGATACAGGTGGACCCATTGCAACAATGAGATGTACGAGACACTAGGTTGAAAAGCAAACTTTACAATTTAGGCTGGGGTGGGGGTGGTGGAGTGTAGTTGTGGAGGTGGGAGGGAAGGGATGGTAGGGAAAAACAAAGGAGGAAGCAACAATGCTCTATAGGAAATGTACTCATTACCTTGCTCGTGTAATTCTAACCCCTCTGTACAGTATTTTCACAATAAAAAAAAAACTTTTCTTAAATGCACCTTACTCACAAATTCTTTTGTGAAATTGAAACCCTTTGTACAACTACTCAAAGACAATGAAAATTCTAATAAAATATTTGTGATTAGTATTATTACTAATAATAGCCTGTCATTAGAAATGTGACCCGAGAATTCTTTTTTCTTTTCCTAATGGAAAAGAGGGACTCTGTCTTCATTTGGGTGCCAGCTAACAAGCTTGAGTCAATCAGAACTTTCCACTTTCAAGTGATTAAAAGAAAAACAAAACACCACATCCATTACAGCTGCTTAAACTCTACCTATCACAGTGTGTCTCACAATATAGAGCACTGAGGGGCTTGTCTGGGACGCATATTTTGTCTGTTCTGCTTTTTAATGGGGGGCATTTATTATCATGGCGTCTGTAAGTTGATCTTCCAGTTACTGAGCTCCTGGAGACCCTTGGGTTCCTCAGAGAAAATCATCTTCTATGAGCAATGAGGTTTTAGGATCTGAACATTATGTATTCCCAGATTATCAAGGAAAGGATTTTTTTGTCATTTTTCTCCTCTAGTCTCAATATTGGTTATAATTGGAGAGACATAAACAGTGTGGATTATATAAATATGTTCAGTGCAGAATATGTATATATATAATATGAATATATAATATGAATAAATATACATCATATGTTTATACACTTATATTTATATATGGATAGTATGTATATAAATATATAAAAATTCTGCACTATTTATATGTATTTATTTGTGCTATGCTATTCGATTTTCTTCTGTACTTAAATCAAATGGCATAGCAAATAACTTATACCCTAAACATTTATTTCTCTTTCCCAGAGACTGAAAATTCAACCTACTGTGTATCCTGAAGATGCAGCCTCTTAACAGCAAGTCTTCTTTTCTCTAGTTACTGTGTACATAAGAAGGAAATGTATGTTTATGTGCATGTAAATGTGTATGTAGACTGTATGGGTTTTTGTGCTGGTGTGTGTCAGTGTGCAGTAGTTTCATTTCAAATGAGTTAAGAAAGATATTTGCTGTCTATCTTGAAACTTGGTCTGGCAAATAATACTAAGAAATTGTCCAAAGCACCTTATGTATTAAATGAATGACCAACAAATGAATAAGGTCTATAAACTTTTTAACAAAATAAAAAAGTATTGTCCTTCTGGAAAAACTCATATCCTTGTGAGGGGAAATCTAACATTACCAATTATTCTTCCTGGAAACTCGTACCATTTTGGTCATTTTAACAATCACATTCATAGCATGAAATTACAATGCTTACCTATAAATATGCCAGTGCATGTTATATGTTCTACTTTCTAGGGAAAATAAATTAAGACTTTTTTAAAAAAATCTATCTTGTAGGTCAAGCATGGTGGTACACTCTTGTAATCCCAGAATTTGGGAGCCTAGAGCAGAACAGCAATGCTGAGGGATGCCAAGGTTCAACAAGGAGTCTCTGTCTCAAATACATATGTTCACATACAGATACACGTACCTGTGTGTCTCCATATAAATCTGTTAATTCCTTACTTGTATAAGTAATCAAGAATTTTATATAACCTTGGGAAAGTGTTACTTTTTAAAATGTTCCATTAAGCATGGTATTTTAATGGAATAGAAATAATCCATTTAGTTGTTAAGTGATGAGATCAACTCTTTCTTCCAGTTATAGTGTCTTTCACATGTAAGAAAATGACTCAAAATGCTTTGCCCCCTGTAAATGACGAGTTCTGTGATCAACGATAATTAATTACTCTGGCAACTATTATGACACAAGGCCATTCTCCTATTTCATCCACAAAAGCCAACAAACAGCTAGCTGCCTATCGTAAATGTTTTCACGCATAGGAAGAGCTTTTTTTTTCTTTGTCAGTTGTGGGGCTTGAACTCTGGGCTGGGTGCTGTCTCTCTGCTCTTCAGCTCAAGGCTAGCACTCTACCACTTGAGCCACAGAGCCACTTCTGGCCTTTTCTGCTTATATGGTGCTGAGGAATCAAACCCAGGGCCTCACGCATGCAAGGCAAGCGCTCTACCAGTGAGCCACCTTCCCAGCTCAAGGAGGATATTTGAAAACAGTTGGCAATTGATGAAAAGTACACCTACATCCAGAAAATGCAGGTGTTCAAGCACTTTCAAAAGGCATGCTTTTTATCCAGCCAGTAAGAGAAGCAGCATAAAATGATTCGCTTTAAAATCTTAATCTATTGGTAAGGGAATTTATAAGAAAGAAGTAAAATATAAAATAAACATTTTAAATGAAGCAGAAATTAAAGAACATAAAGATTTATCTTTTTATGTGGTTTTTGTGGGGGGGTTGTTTTTGTTCATTCTTTTGTTTGTTTGTTTTGGTTCTGGGGCTTGAACGTCTTTGTGCTCAAGGCTAGGGCTCTACTACTTGAGCCACAGCACCACTTATGGCATTTTCTGAGTAGTTTATTGGAGATAAGAGTCTCATGGACTTTCCTGCTTGGGCTGGCTTCAAACTGAGATCCTCAGATCTCAGCATCCTGAGTTCATTTTTTGTCTCCAAGCCCAGAGACATTCGTCTTCAGAATTAAACTTTTATATCTACTAGAAATAGTTGATTTCATTAGAAAGTTGGCCTAGGTTTAAATTGTCTTTCTGCATGATCTAAAACTAAGTCTTTACTTTCTTGAAATCTCAATTTCTTAAGTACTGGGGTTATTATTAAAACTAGGTTTCATCACTACTCATAAAGCT
Source organism: Dipodomys spectabilis (assembly GCF_019054845.1). NCBI lineage: Eukaryota > Metazoa > Chordata > Mammalia > Rodentia > Heteromyidae > Dipodomys > Dipodomys spectabilis. Next base: position 261,183 of record NW_024870974.1, on the reverse strand, counting down.
GAAGTGTAGTTCAGTGGCTAGAGCTAGCCTGACATGCTCAAAGCCTGGGTTCAATCTCTAGCTCCACAAAAGAACAAAAAAAGGATTAAGTAAGTTTCTTCTGGCTTTGAAATCAGTTTGAGTTCCTACCAAAGAAAACAGTAATAGAAATGTGAAAAATCTACATAGAAAACAATATCTGGGTACCAAAATACAACTGAGTAGGAGGAATAATTTCAGTGTGTCAATTAAAAATAAATTTTTAAAGTTTATTTCTACCACTCTCTCTGCTCCTTTTTGCAGAATTCAAAAGTAAGTTCTATTTAAGAATCAATTATTTTAAAACACTGTTCAGTAATGAATTACTTTCTATTCTAGACATTGTGTCTCTTATTCTATGCATCAAAAACACATCTAGTATTCTTAAATATTATATATCTCTGAAATTCGATCACATCTGTCCATTTATCCTTGAAGACATGAATTTAAAGTTATTTTTCCTCCACCTGGACAAATGTGATACATAATGAAGATGACATGGGTATCCAGAAAGATGCTTTTGTTTTTAGATATCCCTTCAGGACTACCTCCTCCCACCACTATTCTACTGACAGAGCATCAACCCCATGATGGAATGAAATTTAGCATTCCATAGACAAGGAAGCCAAATCAGGGAACACCAAGAATTTCATATGTTGCATCTTACATGCAAAATAAAATAGAACAGTTATTTTGACTCCTTATTTGGAGGGAAATTTTACCTCACCTGGTCAATTCCAGGAAGTAATAGTTAAGCTAGAGTCTTCTGTGAACATGTTTCTCCGTGAAAAGGACAATCCTATCTATCACAAGCCTACTTCTCAACTGTGACATGTTGTCTAGGTTCTGGTATGTCTCAAGTTGGGAAAGATGCCTTTCCCTTCAGAGAGAAAAATACCACATGTCACAGAGGCTGGAGCCCCTGAGGCTTATTTCCTCATGGTTTGCTTAAACAGTCACAACCAATTAAGGAATTACCAGTTTTAGTGTCATACTTTGCTAGAATACATCTTGAGTGGGGGAAAGAAAGCATTTATCTAAACGCAAATTATCAGTGCTGGAATAGTTCCAAACAACAGAAATTCCTTCAACAATTCTATGACATTTGATTTTTAAATCTCAAGTAACATATCCTTGAGACGATAGGAGATAGTTATCCTCAAATTTCATTTCAACTTTAGACTAGATGTAGAAACCAGGGATGGTCATGGCAATCATCTGGGAGTTATTAACAAAATACTGATATCTATTTTCTACTGAAGAGACTGGGAATTCATTGGCCCTGGTTTGGACTGGTGCTGAGAATATTCACCAGATCCTCAGACAAGTTTTTAAGTTTTTCACTGCATGGCTTAAAATTGCCTTTCTCCTTCTCAGGCCTCCCAAGTATCTATAATTACAGATGTGTAACACCAGGTCCAGCCTTGGGCAACTTCTTACAGGTATTGTTATTTTGATAAGTTTGACAACTTCACAAAGAAGGTTCCTTTGTAAACAAATCAGAGAGAAAGTTTCTGAGATTTCTAGCTACCTAGACAAAGAGAATCATTTGAAAATGGACCAAGGGATCAACCACACCAAAAAAGAAATTACTCCAAGTTATACTAAGGGTTGTTTTCTTCCTCCATAGACAGTGAGTGAAAGAGTAGACACATGAGAGATATCCAAGTGAGTAAGAGGAGGAGGAAGAAGAAGAGGAAGAAAAGAAGGAGAAGGAGGAGAAGGAGAAGGAGGAGGAAATGCTGACTTTTCCTGCATATCTGTCTGATAATTCGATTTTTTTTAATCCGTTATGGGGTTTGAACTCAGGGCCTGAGCACTGCTTCTGGACTTTCCCCAGCTCAAAGCTAGTGAATGCTCTACCACTTTGAGCCATAGCACCACTTCCTTGGACTTTCTATCTGCACTCTTCCTTTTCAACACTCCAAAAGTCTGGCAAGAATTTCTTTATTATGTAAAAGAAGACTAGAAAGTTTGGGTGTGTTGGGTGCTAAGTCACAGAATTTGCCTTGCATTTTCTCCTGCTGTGAGCTAGTGATCTGCTCAGCCTTTGTTTACTCACTGAAATTCCCCCTTTTCTTCCATCTGTCTGTTTCATAGAGGATCTTTGCTTCCTTTGCAAGCCTCACATAGAGCAGGCTAAGTAGAAATAACATTTCAGGAGCCAAACCACAGATAGAGACCAGGAACCAGTTTTCCATCTCCTGTTTCTGCTTCTCTTCGGGAACTATACTCTTTCCCACATCTAATAGATAGGTATTCTACCTTTGCTGGCCATTGACACTTCCATACTTACTTTTTCTCCCCCAGGTTATGATTCTAGAGAAAACCCTCTCTTTCCCACTTCATGGGGAAGACACACTGGGTGCTGACTGGTCCATTTAGATCCTATGCACTCTCCCTTGTAACAGTCATTATAAATGAGAATGTGCAATCCTGAATCTATGACCAAAATGTTAAGGCTCTCTGATTGGCAACTCAATTTATGAAAAATCTCACAGTTGGAAGAAGAAATGATCAGTTCTTTCGAGAAGGGGAGGAGCACATGTTAAGCAGACTAAGGCACCCAGACAAGACACAAGTGACAGATGTCCACTCTGTAGTGATATGTGTATGAATGCTCTGGAGTGTTTGGTAAGATGTGGCTTTTTACTTACAGAACCATAGGCAGGTTCTAAGATTCTGCATTTCTAACAAGTTCCAGGCAATGTCCCACATCGTATGCGAAGCAAAAAGACAGGCACCTCCTTTCTGTGAATTGCATATGACTTTGCAAACAAGGTGTATGGTCTAGAGCGTGGGGTCCCCAAAAAGTGATGAAATGCAATCTCACAGGCTTTGTCTGAGAGCCGTGCCTCCCTGGGATCAGCCGTGTTCCCGTCACAACACTGAAATAGAAGAGGTGTTGCATGTCAGGATTGAGACATATTGGCAGAAGTCTGTGATAAAAACACTTTACAATTTCATATCACCTTTCATTCCCAAGTGTTTCAGAAGCTGCATGCATTCAGCACCCACAGAAAGATGATAGAGACAGCAGAGTCTGTGGGGTGAAGGAGGTGGCAAGGGATGGAGTGGGGAGGGGAAGGTGAGAAATGTAAACCAAGGACAGTGAGACGTTTCCCTGTCAAAGGCAACACAATAAGACTTGGAAAAGAAAGAAGGAAAAGCCAAAATCATCCAAGTTCGGGCTGAGCATGTGGCTTAATGGTAGAGTGCTTGCCTAGCATGCATAAAGTCCTGGGTTTGATTCCTCAGTACCACATACACAGAAAAAGCCAGAAGTAGCACCAGGGTTCAAGTGGTAGAGTGCTGGCCTTGAGCAAGAGAAGCTCAGGGACAGAGCCCAGGCCCTGAGTTCAAGCTCCAGGACCAGCAAAACAAACAAAAGAATCATCAAAATTTATGATGGAAGTTTGTCTATCAGTTAACATTCAAAATCATGTCACAGACAAAGGAGGAGGCAACAATGCTTGATAAGAAATGCACTTATCCCAATCCAGTAGACGGAAAGAAATAATCAAAATTAAATCAGAATTAAATGAATTAGAATCCAAAAAAACTATAGAAAGAATCAACAAAACAAAGAGTTGGTTCTTCGAAAAACTCAACAAAATTGACAGACCCTTAGCAAATCTTATCAGAAAAAGAAGAGAACACACCCAAATTAATAAACTCAGAGATGAGAATGGAAACATCACCACGGAAACAAGCAAGATTCAGAACATTATAAGGGAATACTTCTCAAAACTTTATGCTAATAAGTTTGAGAACTTGACAGAAATGGACCTCTTCCTAGCAAATATTGACATGCCAAAACTAAACCAAGATGAGGTAAACTATCTTAACAGGCCCATATCAAGCATTGAAATAGAAACAGCAATAAGAGACCTCCCAGCTAAGAAAAGTCCAGGACCAGATGGTTTTACAGCGGAATTTTACAAGGCCTTCAAAGCAGAGCTCACACCAATTCTCCTCCAACTCTTCAATGAAATTGAAAGAGAAAGCTCACTACCGAACACATTCTATGAAGCCATCATAACCCTCATCCCAAAACCAGGCAGGGACTCATCAAAGAAAGAGAACTATAGACCCATTTCTTTGATGAACATTGATGCAAAACTTCTCAACAAAATTTTGGCCAACCGACTTCAACAATTCATCCAAAAAATCATACACCACGATCAAACAGGATTCATTTCAGGGATGCAAAGCTGGTTCAATATACGCAAATCAATTAATATTATTCATCACATCAACAGGAGCAAGAATAAGAACCACATGGTTATCTCAATAGACGCAGAAAAAGCATTCGACAAGATCCAACACCCCTTTATGATGAAGGTTTTGAAAAAATTAGGAATCCATGGAACATTCCTCAATACAATAAAGGCTGTATATGACAAACCTACAGCCAGCATTATACTCAATGGTGAAAAACTAAAGCCATTTCCTCTTAACTCAGGAACAAGACAAGGATGCCCACTCTCTCCACTTCTCTTCAATCTAGTATTAGAATGCCTAGCTACAGCAATAAGACAAGATGCAGACATAAAGGGGATCCAAATAGGGAAAGAAGAAATAAAACTCTCCCTCTTTGCAGATGACATGATCTTGTATTTAAAGAATCCCATAGACTCCACTCCCAAATTACTCAAGCTGATTCAAAACTTTGGCAAAGTAGCAGGTTATAAAATTAACCCCCAAAAATCAATGGCTTTTCTGTATGCCAACAATGAGAAAAGTGTGGCTGAAATTAGGAAAGCAACTCCATTTGTAATAGCCCCACAAAAAATAAAATACCTAGGAATTAACTTAACTAAAGAAGTGAAGGACCTCTATGATGAAAACTTTAAAATCTTGAAAAAGGAAATCAACACAGAACTTAAAAAATGGCAAAACCTCCCATGCTCCTGGATTGGAAAGATTAACATCGTGAAAATGGCAATACTCCCCAAGGCTATCTACAAATTCAACGCAATACCTATCAAAATTCCACCCTCATTCTTCAAGGAAATAGAAGAGGCAATCCAAAAATTCATATGGAACAATAAAAGACCCCGAATAGCAAAAACGCTCCTCAACGGAAAGAACACTGCTGGAGGAATATCAGTACCAAATTTCAAACTCTACTATAAAGCCATAGTAATCAAAACAGCTTGGTATTGGCATAAGAACAGACCTCAGGACCAATGGAATAGAATTGAAAACCCAGAAATGAACCTACAGACCTATAGCCATCTAATCTTCGATAAGGGAGCTAAAACAATAGAATGGAAGACAGACAGCCTCTTCAGTAAATGGTGCTGGCAAAACTGGTTAACTACATGTAGAAAACTAAACCTAGATCCTTATATATCACCCTGCACCAGAATCAACTCCAAATGGATCAAAGACCTTGAACTCAAAGCAGACACTCTGAAAACATTACAGGATGGAATAGGAGAAACCCTGGGTCTCCTTGGCACAGGCCGAAATTTTCTGAATAAAGACCCGGAAACACAACAAATCAAAGAAAGGCTGGACAAATGGGATTGTATAAGGTTGCAGAGCTTCTGCAGGGCAAATGACATAGCTAGCAAGATCAATAGAAAGCCCACGGACTGGGAGAAGATCTTTACTAGCCATACAACGGACAAGGGTCTCATATCTAAAATATACTTGGAACTCAAAAAATTAAACCACCCAACAACAAATCCTCAAAGAAACAACTGCCCAATAAGTAAGTGGGCGAAAGACTTAAAGAGAAGCTTCTCTGAAGAAGAAAGAAGGATGGCCAATAGACACATGAAGAAATGTTCAACATCCCTAGCCATAAAAGAAATGCAAATCAAAACAACATTGAGATATCACCTCACTCCAGTTAGAACAGCAAAAATCAAGAACTCTAACAACAACAGATGCTGGAGGGGATGTGGACAGAAAGGAACCTTACTTCATTGTTGGTGGGAATGTAAACTTGTTCAACCACTTTGGAAAGCAGTATGGAGGTTCCTCAAAAGACTCCACATAGAGCTCCCCAATGACCCAGCAATCCCACTTTTGGGCATTTACCCAAATGATCACAAACAAGGCCACACTAAAGCTACCAGCACAACTATGTTTATTGCAGCATTATTTACCATAGCTAAGACATGGAACCAACCCAGATGCCCCTCAGTAGATGAATGGATCAAGAAGATGTGGTATATATACACAATGGAATTCTATGCCTCCATCAGAAAGAATGACATTTCCCCATTTGTTAGGAAATGGAAAGGCTTGGAAAAAATTATATTAAGTGAAGTAAGCCAGGCCCAAAGAAACATAGGTCCCATGGTTTCCCTTATTTGCAATATCTAGTATAGGTATGAGTCAAGCGGAAAAAGTCAAATAATGTGATGTTAGGAAAACGAAACCTCAAATATGTATTTTAATGTTTTTGTTTCTTTCATGCATGTGTTTCTAACGCATTTATAATATTATCTCTTTGTTGCTTTGTATGTCCCTCCCCCACAGTGTAACCCCCGCTTTCACTATATTTGATGTCAGTATAACATGTGGAGGAGATGGGGACAAACAAGTCGTTTAAGGATTCAGGTGGACCTGTTGCAACAATGAGAAGTACAAAATGTCTTGTCAAAACCAGCTTTACAATGTCGGGGGGGGGGGGGGGGGGGGGGAGGGGTGGTATGATTGGGTGGGAGGGAGGGGGGAGGCTGGGAAGGGAGGTGAAGGGTAAACAAAGGAGGAGGCTGCAATGCTTGGTAAGAAATGTATGCATTATCCTGCCCATGTAATTGTAACCCCTCTGTACAGTATGTTCTCAAATAAAATAAAATTTAATTAAAAAAAAAAAAAAAAAAGAAATGCACTTATTACCTTGCTCATGTAATTGTAACCCCTCTGTACGGTATTTTCACAATAAAAAAACTTAATAAAAATACAATTTAGTAGAAAATCAATTTAAAATATTAAAATGTAACTTCTTATTATTTAAAAAAAAGTGTCACAGAATCATACTCTCTTTAAGTCCCTTAAAGGGGTACTCTGTGAAGACAGAAATCCCCTCATCAAACAAGAAAATTAAAAATATCACCAGGAAAGCCATGAATTATAATTCCAGCATTTACAGGATTTTGCTGGCCTTCTTCCATAAATCATTAAGTCTTCATGTCTTAAAGCTCAGCTTTCCATCTCAATTATCTTACCTCAGAAAAATAGTTTTGGGAAATTGAGTAAAACAATCCATTTAAAAAAATATTACAAAATGCCAATGTATTTAACTTGAAGACAAGATAAGCAGTAAATATATGTTCTCAGAGTTAGAGGATGAAAGTTATTTTATGACAGAGCTTGAAAAACAAATGGAAAGTCCTAATGAGTCTTTGACTTCAAGAGAAGTCACTTTGTAGCATTGCATGCCCTTTTGTTACTAAGGACTCCAGAGATGCCTCAGTGCCTTCATAGGAGTTCTGCTTATACATTCTGGTTCCTATGACCCCACAAGATCCTGGGCACCAATGGTTGGTGCTTGTCATCCTAGCTAGTCGGGAGGCTGAGATCTGATGATTCTGGTTGAAAGCCAGCCCAGACAAGAAAATCTGTGAAACTCTTATCTCCAATGAATGACTCAGAAAGGCCAGAAGTAGCACTGTGGCTTAAGTGGCAGAGTTCTAGCATTGAGCAAAAGAAGCTCAGGAATAGCATCCAGGCACAGAGTTCAAGCTCTAGAACTGGCACAAAAAAAAGAAGAGGAGGAGGAAGAAGAAGAGAAGAAGGAGGAAGAGGAGAAGGAGGAGGAGGGGGGAGGATGAGGAGGGGGGGAGGAGGAGGAGGAGGAGGAAGAAGAAGAGGAGGAGAAGGAAGAGGAGGAGAAGGAGGAAGACAAAAAAGAAGAGTGTGATGTAATGACATATGGATACTTGCCAGGGCAGCACATAGCAAATTCAGCGGGCAAGGAGAAACATACATCCTTTTGGTATTTTATAATTCCTACTGTTTCCATGTCTTCATTGTATAGATCAACTTTGTAAAATGTTTTAGCAAAGCTGACTATTTAGGAACATGCACACGCACACACATACACACAAACTTGAAGATCATAGGGAAAAAGAACAACATCTTGTTTCCCCTTTCACTTATATTACGGACAGGATGGCAAAACCTTCCTAGAGAGCCAATAACACTCGATACTCCATCAGTGATTTTGAATCGGGAATCACAGCTTTCTTATTATGTCAGAGTGGACATCAGGCTGCTCCTCAGAGATCCTAGGAAAGTATTTTCCAGGACTGGCAGGTATTTTTTTTATCATTGAAATTCCACGTTTACATTTGGACATGGATGCCAATGGTTTATGACTCTTGTTCACTCTGTGATCATTCTGGGCTCTTAGTCAAAACCTATTTTTATAAATCCTGGGAAGCAACTGATGCATCTGGTTATCTCTGAGGATTCTGTCATTTCCACAGCTAGAAACGGTGCTGCCACACTCACTCCAAAGCCAGGTGGTGGTGATGTGTGAGCTTCAGATAAGGATTTACATGAAGAGGCCAGCTTCAGAAACCACAAGAAAGATGATAAGAGATGGCAATGCACAAGTTATAGTCATAAAATCAGTTACTACAGCACATGAATGAATGAATGAATGAATGAATATGGTCCATCCTTGTTTGTTCTTCATTTGACAACAGCACAAAACTATCCTTGGCTATGTACCTTGTAAAGTGATCTACTATGCCAGGTTGGGTGAAAAACTTGACCACTTACTTGGCCATATTTTTATATGTTTTTATTGTAAAAATGCTGTACAGAGGGTTACAGTTACATGAGTAAGGTAATGAGTACATTTCCTATCGAGCATTGTTATCTCCTCCTTTGTTTTTCCCCTACCATCTCTTCCCTCCCTACCTCCCCAACTTCTCCCTCCTCCCCCCCACCAGTTGTAAAGTTCTTTTTCAACATAGTGTCTTGTACATCTCATTGTTACAATGAATCAACCTGTATCCTTATTTCAGCATTTCTGTTATTTTCCCTTCCCATCCCCAAATTAGAAAAAAATGTACATACAAGATGCAGGGCACTGCCGTGCGCCGGTGGCTCACGCCTGAAATCCTAGATACTCAGGAGGATGAGATCTGAGGATTACGGTTCAAAGCCAGCCCGGGCAGGAAAGTCTGTGAAACTCTTATCTCCAATAAACCATCAGAAAACTGGAAGTGGCGCTGTAGCTCAAGTGGTAGAGTGCTAGCCGTGAGCTGAAGAGCTGAGAGACAGCACCCAGGCCCAGAGTTCAGGTCCCACAACCGACAAAAAAAAAAAAAAAAAAGATGCAGGGCACCAATATCAAATACAGTGAAAACAGGGGTTATACCTTGGGGGAAGAACGTACAAGAGAAACAAATAAAATCGCATACTACATTTTAAATATGTTAAAACCAATAGCAAGAAAGAAAAAACCACTTGTGTCCCTATCTTGGGGTTCATTTCAATTGACATCATCTTATATGGTCATACATATGCACCTTCTCTGCTTGTCCTAGACTTATACCATTCAACAAAGCAGTTTACGAATACAAAGCATCTTGATTAGTGTCACCCTCTTCCATCATTCTCCCCCATTTCTACCAACCCTACCCATTCCCCCATTTTTCTTAATTTTATTGGATATACAATTGATTTTTTAATTTTTATTCATTTTTTATTGTGAAAATACTGTACAGAGGGGTTACAATTACATGGGCAAGATAAGAAGTACATTTCTTATCAAGCATTGTAGCCTCCTCCTTTGTTTCCCCTTCCCATCCTATACAATGGATTTTATGATTGCATTCTCTCCCCAACTTTCTTCATTCAGCTACTCCCTTCCTTTTCAGTTTCCTGGGGTTTTTTTATTTTGTTGGACTGTGAGTTAGTGTTTCTAAAGAATTATGCCATATGAGCTCTCCCCTGAATTCTGTGTTGTGTTAGGACAAAGATACAAAGATACTCTACCAAGGATAACAAATAGTTCCAGAGCTCAAACCATTTCAGTATAATTTCATTTCATTCTATAGACTACACAGAATCACGGAATTACAGTACTTGGTATGGTCCTTCAAGGAGCACAAAATCGGATAAGATATGGTGACACAAGCCTGTAATCTCAGCACTCAGGAGGTGGAGGCAAGGATGATTATAAATTGAACGTAATCTCTAGGCTATACAGCAAGACCTTGTCACAAAGAACACAACAAAACTTCACACCACAGATCCTATAAAGTTGTCTGCAATGGCATTTGGGAATTATTTTACACAAATAACAGCAATGTGGTAGACACAGAAATAGAGGTTGAAACTTAAGTTCGGAGTGTACATGGAATACAATGGTGACGTTGATCTGAGATGAGGAAATCCCTACAGAAGCTGAAGTCTCAAGAATGCGATAAAACGTGAGTGGATCTCGTCAGATTCACAGATTCACTGTGTGAATCAGAAAAATGCAACAGTCAAGAACTGGTGATTAATTTAGGCTGATGATCAGGTCTTAGGAGCAGAAAGGCTTGGACAAGACAATCATTTTCAAATGAGGATAATAAGAATGCATCATAGGTTTCCTATTGGGACTAAATACAGTGATTCATGTAAAATGCTTCTCATAGCAGTTCTACATAAATGCACAGTAAATGTTAGTCTCTGTTAGGATTCAAGCAGGGGAAAAAAAAAATCCTTAGGTGCCATTAGTGAGAATATAAATCAATGCAGCTGCTGTGGAAATCAATATGGAGGTGTCTCCACAAAGTAAAAACAGAACCATCACTCCTGGGTATCCAGAAAAATCCAAATGAAAATGCAATAAAGTCTAGTCACACAGCCAAGTTATGGAAACAAACCAGATGCCCATCAAGAGATAACTAAATAAAGGAAAATGTGATATACATACACAACAGAATATTATTCAGCAATAAAAGAGAATAAAATATCTTGTTCACAAGACAGTATGTAGAACTAGAGATCATGCCGTTAAATGAAATAAACCAGATGTTGCATATTTTCTCACATATGTGAACTCCAGACATGAGCAGAAAAGGATGACTGGGAAGAGGACCAGCAGAAGGGAGAGAAGCCACAAAGAAGGTAAGAGGGATGAATGCAATCAAACCACATTTGACATACATGTCTGGAAATGACGTAATAAAACACATTATTTTACATAGCTTACATAAGCGATTAAGAACAGAGAAAATATACACATAGAGGAATGGAATCAGATAAATACAGAGCATCCCAGAGAAATAGTCCTAATAAAGGGACCATTGAGAAAACAGAGCTCAGTGGATAGATAGGTTAGGATCTAAAAGTAAGGGGAAAAATATATAGTCTTTTTTAAAATTTTTTATTGTGAAAATACCATACAGAGGGGTTATAATTACATGGGCAAGGTAATGAATACATTTCTTATCAAGCATTGTTGCCTCCTCCTTTGTTTCCCCTTCCCATCCCTTCCCATACCCCCCTCCCCCCCCCCCACCCCCCATCCCCGCCAAACTTGTAAAGTTCGTTTTTCAACATAGCAACTTGTACATCTCATTGTTGCAATGGGTCCACCTGTATCCCTATTTAAACAATTTGTTTTATCCCTTCCCCTCCATAAATTATACCAACATCAAATACAATGGAAGCATGGGTTATAACGGGGGGGGGGGGGGGAGAGACATACAAAGCAACAAAGAAATCATCTTATAAACATGTTAAAAGCAATCGCATGAAAGAAAAAACATTTGAATCCTTATCTTCGGGTTCATTTCACCTAACATCAACTTATCTGCCCTTTTCTGCTTGTCTCAGATATATACTAGATATTGCAAATAAGGGAAACCATGGGACCTATGTTTCTTTGGGCATGGCTTACTTCACTTAATATAATTTTTTCCAAGTCTTTCCATTTCCTAACAAATGGGACAATGTCATTCTTTCTGATGGAGGCATAGAATTTCATTGTGTATATATACCACATTTTCTTGATCCATTCATCTACTGAGGGGCATCTGGGTTGGTTCCATATCTTAGCTGTGGTAAATAATGCTGCAATAAACATAGTTGTGCTGGTAGCTTTAGTATGGTCTTGTTTGTAAACATTTGGGTAAATGCCCAAAAGTGGGATTGCTGGGTCATAGGGGAGCTCTATGTGGAGTCTTTTTTTTTTTAATTTAATTTAATTTAATTTGTGAACAGTTACAGTTACATGGGCAGGATAATGCGTACATTTCTTACCAAGCTCTATGTGGAGTCTTTAAAGGAACCTCCATACTGCTTTCCGAAGTGGTTGAACAAGTTTACACTCCCACCAACAATGCAGTAGGGTTCCCTTCTGTCCACATCCCCTCCAGCACCTGTTGTTATTACAGTTCTTGATTTTAGCCATTCTAACTGGGGTGAGGTGGTATCTCAATGTTGTTTTGATCTGCATTTCTTTTATGGCTAGAGAGGTTGAGCATTTCATGTGTCTATTGGCCATCCTTCTTTCCTCTTCAGAGAAGTTTCTCTGTAAGTCTTTAGCCCACTTACTTATTGAGCAGTTGTTTCTTGAGGATTTGTTGGTGGTGGATTTAATTTTTTGAGTTCCAGGTATATTTTAGATATGAGACCCTTGTCCATTGTATGGCTAGTGAAGATCTTCTCCCAATCCATGGGCTTTACTATATAAGAAATAAGAAATCGCTGGTGCTTATGGCTTACACTTAAAATCTTACCTACTCAGGAAGCTGAGATATATGAAGATTATAGTCCAAAGCCAGGCTAGACAGATAAATCAGCAAGAGTCTTATTTCCAATTAATTAACAAAACAAAAAAAGCCAGAGTGGAGGCATGGCTCAATTTGCAGGGAACTAGTCCTGAGTGGGAAAAGTTGAGCAAGAACACAAGACCCTCTACTGGCAGGCAATAAATAAATAAATAAATAAAGTGTTGGAAATTAGAGAGAACGTGGCATAAAATATCATAATTAAATTGCATTGAGTTTTACTCTTATCAAGACAACACTTCTTGAAGCCCTTTTATAGGATATATGGCTGTGCAATGATCTCGATTTTGGGAATGACTGCCTGTGCACAAAGCACAGCCTTGTGCTATGGACTCTGCATGGATATGTGCTTTTATTATTTAACCTTTACAAAAATGTATGTGTTGTATATAATCAAACTGGCACAAAAGATGAAAAAGCCAAGGTCTCAGAGGGAATACGAAAAGCCAATGACACCCTCCCACCCACTCCCCAAAAAATCTATCCAGCGTTAAGTCCTACAGCAAACTATGGCTGGTTTGTTCTATCCTAACCTTTAACTCTCTTATTTTGATTCTGAAAATTACCTGCTATCAGGCAGTATAGAGGAGGTGAAATTGGTTAGAACACAGTAGAAACACGAACACAGATGTAGCAATAAAACCTTCCCCTATAAGACAATAAAAAATAAATTTATAGTAATAGGAAAAACCAAAAACATTGTCTGCTCTCTCCATTAGAGTGAAAGTTTTTTTAAGATTTTTTTTATTGTGAAAATACCGAACAGAAGGGTTACAATTACATGAGCAAGGCAATGAGTATATTTCTTATCAAGCATTGTTGCCTCCTCCTTCCCATCCCTTCCCATTCCTACTCCCCCCCCCCCCCCACCGCCACTGCCAAAGTTGTACATCTCATTGTTGCAATGGGTCCACCTGTATTCCTATTTAAACAATTTGCTTTTTCCCTTCCCCTTCCCAAATTATACCAACATCAAATACAAAAGTTTCTTGACTCAGAGACTATATACTAGTTATTGTGTTCTAACAATCAACAACCACACTATGATTGATTTGTAGGGGGGTGCACATACACATACACACACATGTGCACACATGCACATTGTCTGCTTCTGGATCTTGAATTCTGGGTGTAAGCACTATGCCTTAGAGTTTTAACCCAAGGCTAGCACTCTACCCCTTGAGCCACACTCCCACTTCCAGCTTTTTGGTAACTAATTGACAATAAGAGTCTCACAGACTTTTCTGCCCAGGCTGGCTTCGAACCATGATCCTCAGATCTCATCCTCCTGCGTAGCTAGGATTTCAAGCATGAGCCATCAGTGCCCCACTGTGACTGTGACTTTAGAGGACCATACTTGCAAGCTCCATCTGTGTTGTTGCTAGCCTTTTAGAGCGATTACTAGCATATGGTTAATTGAGGGGTTCTTTTTCACTTTTAAATTCTAAAGTACAGTTTGAATATTAGGTTTAAGAGTTTTTCTTCCGGGGCTGGGAAGGTGGCTCAGTGGTAGAGTGCTTGTCTTGCATGCCTGAGGCCCTGGGTTCGATTCCTCAGCACCATATAAGCAAAAAGAAAGAAGCCGGAAGTGGCGCTGTGGCTCAAGGGGTAGAGCGCTAGCCTTGAGCTGAAGAGCTGAGGGACAGAACCCAGGCCCAGAGTTCAGGCCCCACGACCGGACCACTCCCCCAAAAAAAGAGTTTTTCTTCCCTGATTAACATATGATGCTATTAAAATGTGAGACAAATAAATATTTAATTCATTAATATTATATTTATACCATGAGAAAAACTGCTTCTAAAGAAATAATTTACAGTTTCTGAATAAAGGAAGCATCCTTCCCTTTTTTTAAACTTTTTGAATAATCTTTTCCATTGAAAAAATCATTACGGAGAGCTAGACTAGAGTTCGTGTCTCTGGAGCCCATCTAACCTAGATTCAGCCAGCTCCCTTCAGAACAAAATGTTGATATGAAAAACAAAACAAAGCTAGAAACATAAAATAACATTCATAACTTGATTAAGATAAGCAATCAATAAGAGTAAAAAGAATTTAAACACTTTAGGACATTTTGGTGTGGATTTTGTCTGGCTGATTGGTCTTGATTATTTGGATCCAGATCACCATGACAGGAACAAAAAATATATTGTCATCTATGTAATGCATTGAAATAGATGCCCTTAAACATTACAATGGCTAATTCTAAATGACTCACAATTTAAAAGAGGAAAGCCCATAATACAATTTAATTTTTTTCCAAAAATAGACAACACAGAGATTCCTTCTCTTTGATTCTGTGCACACAATCTGAGTCTCATGTGAGGCTCACAAAGGTTCATCATGGCAAACAGCGATTACAGAAATGTAGTCTAAGACTTTAATATTACTAGGAATAACCTAAGTAGATCATGACTGGAAAAAAATAATATTCATATGAGTGAGTCTGGATGGGATGATTAGCCACGATTTAAATTTCTGCATCATCAGGTCTGTATCTTCCATGTCTCCTAAAGTTGTCATCAAGATTCTGACTGGGAGAAAAATGAGGGAGGGCGTAACGAGTTCAATAAGAAATGTACTTATTTATGTAACTTATTTATGTAACTGTAACCCCTCTGTGCATCACCTTGACAATAATATTTTTTTAAATGATGGCTGATTTTTGGAGGGGTCTAGGTCCTCTTCATCTAGGTTAGTTAAGAAGCAAGTCCAGGCCCCTTCTTTGGTGCTGGTGGGAAATGCAAACTAAGCAATCCCTCATCTATGGGTACAGATCTCGCCCTGTTCTCACCTCCTAACCCATATGGAAGCCCCTTACCATGATCTGAGCCTACCCTGTGCTACCTAACCTACGCTCCCCAAAAGCCTCATTCTGTGAATAAGACCCTTGCCAGACCTCTTCTCATCTTGGTTATGTGTAACATCCTCAGAGTCGACATTCAAAACAGATTTGGATGAGGGGTTCATTCATCTCTGTAGATGATATACACAGCACTATATATATATATATATATATATATATATATAATGTTTAACATTGTTTCTGTTAACTTTTTAATTGTTATTATAAAACCGATGCACAGAAGGGTTGCAGTGACATAAATCAGGTAAAGAGTACATTTCTTTCTGGACAACGTCACTCCTTCCCTCTCTCACTCCTAGTTTTTCCTTCCCATCCCCACCCACAAGTTGTCTAATTCATTTTCAACACAACATCCAGTGAGTACCACTGCTGCATTCACCCTTTGTTCCTCCATTTCTGTGCTTCCCCTTATACTCCCAAATACATATAAATTTACCATTGCTAAAAACCATATAAACTGAATAAAATGTATTAAATGTTCATGACTTTTATATGACCCTTATGAGCACAGTCTCTCCCTACCTCCCTCTCTCTCTTACTTCCTCTCTTCCCTTACTATCCCACACCCATTTGCACACATTTGCACACACACACACACACTAGCAAAGTATACTACCTGGATGTTTTCAAAAGAGTATTTTTACATCAAATTATAAGATAATAGGGATACAGGTGGACCCATTGCAACAATGAGATGTACAAGTCATTATGTCGAAAACGAACTTTGCAACTTTGGTGGGGAGGCGGGTGGGCTTAGGTGAGGGGGGGCAGGGGGGGAGGATGGGAAGGGATGGGAAGGGGAAACAAAGGAGGAGGTTACAATGCTTGATAAGAAATGTACTCATTATCTTGCCCATGTAATTGTAACCCCTCTGTACAGTATTTTCACAATAAAAAATTATAAGATAAATTAAACAAGTAGTACTTCCAAACAATCTTGTATGAAAATATAAGCTGGATGAGGTGTCTCAAGCTTCTAACCCTAGCTAATAGGAAACAGATATTTGGGAACCACAGTTCAAGGATATCCTAGTCAAAATGGCTTTAGATCTCCATCTCAACCTATCACTGGGCATGGTAATGTGTGCAGAGAAACACAAATCGGGAGATAGTGGTCCAAGCTAGCCTGAACATAAAACAAGACTATCTCAAAACAATAACCAAACTCAGAAGAGCTGGCAAGTGGTTCAGGTGGTCTAACCTCACAAATGTAAGGCCAAGTTTAAAGCTCATTGCTATCAAAACAACCTATCTATTTATGTATGGAGTATATGGTCCCTATATCAATGCTATTCAGAACATACGTTCATAATCCCATTTTACAGATGAAGAACTAAAGCACAGAGAAGAAATTAAGTAATGCTTTGAAATCACAAAGTAATGAGAGTAGTAAAAACAGGAAAACGTGCCTCTAGGATCATCTAATCAGAATATCTCATTAACTGCCTCGCCTCTAAATTAAATAGCAACAAATTTTTAGCATGATGCTAGTTCAGCAGATATATTACTATTCCTGTTACATGAATGTTATTGTAAGTTTTTAACTTTTTTTGTGCTAGGACGGGGGCTTGAATTTAGGGCCCAGATATTGTCCCTTAGCTTTCTGCTCAAGGTTAGCAATCTGCCACTTGAGCCACAGCTCCACTTCTGGCTTTCCGGTGGTTAATTGGAGAAAAGGGTCTCACAGACATTCCTGCCTGAGCTGGTTTTAAGCTGCAGTCCTTAGATCTCAGCTTCCTGAGGAGCCAATGTCACAGGCATAAGCCACCTGTGCCCAGCTTGTTTCTTAACATCTTTGAGCCCTAAATGAGATGCAAGTTCCAGACTGGCAGTTGTTATTGTTACATATTGAACTTGTGAAACATTCATTTTGCTTTTCCTAATAATGGTCTGGTTTTCCTTATGCAGCCCTCTTCCTCCATCTAGCCATGTACACATAGCGGTACACATACCAGAACTCACCATATCTCATCCTCCTAAGGCTTAAAGATCCAAATGTCTACCACAGTGATTGGGACAGGAACACAGAGAAGCCGAACAGGATGAGGCATTGTTCTGGCCACAGGATTAGTGTAGGATGGTCAGATGATCTACATTAGCAAACTGAAATGCAAAGAGAGGTTGGCATAGAATTCCAGAAAACATATTTTTTTTATCACTTTAAAGAAAAATTCTCCCAGGAAGAATATAATTTTTACTCCCTCTGAAAGTCCTGACATGAAATCATGAGGCTTAAAGAGCAACTACAGTCATTTTGCCTCTGAAGAATTTTGCCAGCCCGATGATCACTACCCATGAGAGGGTACAGCTGTACAAACTGAAGAGAACCAGCCAGTCCCTGGATGAAGGCAAGCTGAAGCTCACTCACTCCTTCTGCATGTTCAAGCATGGCAGCTACTAATGTTTATCTGTTTGTTGAAGCTGGTTTAATTTTGTTTCCTCTTACTTGTCATCCTAACACATAACTAGCATCAGATTGCATCCAGTGATTTTTCTAGTGCTCTCTCTTTCCACAAACATCTGTACAAAACACTGGCCCTCTTGGTATCCAGGGACCTGTCACTATTCGTGTTGAGAGGGACACCAGTGGCTTTTCACTGGGGACTTGTTGCTGTCAGTCTGTCTTTCCATGGCTGGAAGTGTCTTTAGCTGCTTTTCCTACTAGTTCTCATTATAATTCATCTCATGCATTCTCACAGTTTGTTCCTGGGCACCGTGTTATAGCAGAGAGTGGTAAAAATGAGGTGAGACACAGCTGTGAGATTGGGTTTGGGGTGTTTTCTTCCTTATGTATGCATGCTCCTTGAGAATCACCAAATCGCCTGTGGCAGTGACTGAGGGTTATGTGGGCCAGGCCTGGGTGGCTCACACCTGTCATCCTAACTACTCAGGAGGCTGAGAACTGAGGATCATGAATCAAAGCCAACCCAGGCAGCAAAGTTCATGAGACTCTTACCTCCAATTAACCAGAAAAAAAAAGCTGAAAGTGGAGCTGTGGGTCAAGTGACAAAGCACTAGCCTTGAGCAAAATAATCTCAGGGACAGCTCCCAGTTCCCAAGTTCAAGCCCAAGAATCAGCACTTGGCAGGAAGGGGGGTCTGGAGGAGAAAGACTGGGAGAAAAGGAGAGAAGAGGTGACAGTGTTCAAAAAGAAATGAACTCATTGCCTGACCTAGGTAACTGTAACCCCTCTGTGCATCACCTTTATAGTAAAATTTAAAATTGACTTTTAAAAAGGGCATCATGTGGAAAGTCACTGGATAAAAGAAAGCTGATCAATTAGGAAATGGAAAGACTTGGAAAAAATTGTATTAAGTGAAGTAAGCCAGGCCCAAAGAAACATAGGTCCCATGGTTTCCCTTATTTGCAATAACTACTATATGTCTGAGTCAAGCAGAAAAGTTCAGTTAAGTTGATGTTAGGAAAATGAACCCTAAGATGTGTATTCAAATGTTTTTTTTTCTTTCATACCATTGTTTCTAACACATTCTTTGTTGCTTTGTATGTCCCTCCCCCATGGTATAACCCCTGCTTTCACTGTATTTGATGTTGTTATAATTTGTAGAGGGGAAGGGGAAAAACAAATCATTTAAATAGGGATACAGGTGGACCCATTGCAACAATGAGAAGTACAAGTCATATATCAAAAACAAACGTTACAACTTTGGTGGATGGGGGGAGGAGAGTTGGGTGGGGGGGATGGAGGGAGGATGGGATGGGATGGGAAGGGGAAACAAAAGAGGAGGCTACAATGCTTGATAAGAAATGTACTCATTATCTTGCCCATGTAATTGTAACCCCTCTGTACAGTATTTTCACAATAAAAAAGAAAGAAAGCTGATCAAGTTCACCAAGAGGCAGAGAAATCTCACATCAAAAGAGAGGGAGTAGACTGAAGATGTAGCTTTCTAATTCATTGAAGGCTTGGAGTTCAATCCCTTCCACCACACATATACACACAAAAAAGTAGAGAGCATACACAAATTAATAAATGACTGATAAGCTACCAATCGATAGTATATCATATAGTAAACTATGCTTTATATGAACCAAGAAATATTATGTAGATTAAAAACGATAAGTATTATAGACCATGAAAAATAACATTCATTAGATACACTAAGTGGCCAAAAAATAAAACTACACATAATATTAAATTATGCAATACTCACAAACCAAAAGCAATGACAGATTTTCTTTTTAAAAAATCTGAAGTAAATAAAGACAAGGCACCAAAAATATATTAGGAAGGGCTGCATTGATGATTGTAAACATTTTTTCTATTTTTTTCTTCTTCTACTACTTTCAAGGAGCACAACTTACGTTATGATAGAAATTGTAATGTCTTCATTCAGTAATGTGCATTCTGTTTCAATACCTTAGATCTAAAAATAAGGAAGTTAGGATTGCATAGCTTAAAGATATTAATGTCCATTTTCCCAAAGAGGTTTTCTAGACCAAATGGTGCTCATACTCCCAAACAACAAAATTTCAACACCATCCCTTGGGGGTTGAGAAATAGAAGACCCCTGGTCAGGTTTTCTGGCTCACCTAGCAGTCTTTCAGCTTCCTCCACAGCAATAAAACAATGCATAAAGGAATAGTGATAGAGAGGTGTAAAAAAAGGTAAAAAGTGGTACATCCAGCTGCCTTAGCCAGACTCTGTCAAAGGAAGAAGGAAAAGAGGCAAAGTATGAGCCAACACCAGGCTGCAAATCTGTATACATCATTCCTTTCTAACATTGAAGAGCAAAGTGAAAAGTTTGAAACAGGAGAAACAAGAGGTTGGAGGCGTGGCTCAGCAGGTAGAGCAGTAGCCAATGAGTGAAAGCCTCAGGTACCAAGTCTCAGACTTTAAAAGTCTCAGACTTTTAAAAATTTTTAAAAAGAAAGAAAAGTAGAGACAAGATGGAAATGGAGATAAATGCCAGCAATGTGTAAGTGTGTGTGTGTATGTGTTTGCCAAAGGACAAATTGTAAACCAGAATTATGGGCAGAGATACAGAAGTTAATAGAAAGGACAGAAAGAAAGTGAACAGGGAACAGAATGAGAAAGGATTTTCCCAGCAGTGTCTGATCTGATGATAGAAACCTTGAGATGCGGGCATGGAAGATGGAGGTGAATGATAAATGTGCAGAATAAAAAATAAATCATCTTTTCTAGGTCTTCTGCAGGAACAAATTTTCCAGAGATTTAGATTTGGTAAACAGACCAAGCTGGATCACAGTGAGAAACTTACAAGGGATTTGAGATGTCAAACACACAGAAGCCAGGGTTTGCCTGTAATGTTGAAAATAACACCATGCATGGCCTTTGAGTATGGGGATCATTTCAAATAAACTGAAGTTCTTAGGGGCTTCCTTTGAAAAATCTAAGACAATCTATTAGTTTTTCTTTAGTTATAGCAATAATTCCTACTTGATTTCTCTACTTTGTTAATGACTCCCCAGACTTGAAACTCTGTCTTATGTTCATGCATGCTTAGTACTGTTTGTGAACAACGTTTATGCTTAGTACTTGAAATCAACTCAATATTTCCTATGGGATAGAATTTTAAAACTGTAAAAAAATAACACATAGAACGTAATGTTATTTTTTAATTTTCAGAAGTAAGATTCTCTAAGCATAAATTGTTACCAGAGAGTAAATTAGGTGCTTGCATAGCTTTATTAATGTTCAGACCCAGTGATTAAGAGAACAGGCTTTAGAGTTAGAAGGGGTCTATCTCAGTCCAGTATCCACAATTTATCAGTGTCTGATCTGTTTGCTAATATCTTGAATCCTGTATCTCCTTATGTTTGAGAAAAGAAGAGCAGTGCTTGCCTTGTGTGTCTATCATGAGGATTAAGTACAATCACTCATATTAAGCACTTAATAGTCACCTAACACTTGGTAAATATTCAGTAGATGGCTCTGCTAGCTCAAAAAGTCCTTATTGCTGTCAATGTCATTGTCACTACTATTGCCATTTTTATCAATGGGAGTAGAAATTTGACTGAGACTTAAAAAAATTCTTACACTTGGAAAAAGTTATAATAGTGAAGTAAGCCAGGCGCAAAGAAACATAGGTTCCATGGTTTCCCTTATTTGCAATATCTAGTATATGTA
The DNA here is from genome assembly GCF_019054845.1 of Dipodomys spectabilis. NCBI lineage: Eukaryota > Metazoa > Chordata > Mammalia > Rodentia > Heteromyidae > Dipodomys > Dipodomys spectabilis. Next base: position 239,429 of record NW_024870974.1, on the reverse strand, counting down.
TGAGTCAAGCAGAAAAGGTCAGATAATGTGATGTTAGGAAAATGAACCCCAAGAAAAGGACACAAGTGGTTTTTTTGCTTTCTTGCTATTGTTTCTAATATATTTATAAAGTACCACATGATTTTTGTTGTTGTTGCTTTGTATGTCCCTCCCCCACGGTATAACGCATTTTCACTGTATTTGATGTTGGTATAATTTGGGGAGGGGAAGGGAAAAAACAAATTGTTTAAATAAGGATACAGGTGGACCCATTGCAACAATGAGATGTACAAGACGCTATGTAAAAAACGCTATGTTGAAAAACAAACTTTACAATTTAGGTGGAGGGTGGTGGGGAGATGGGAGGGAAGGGATGGTAGAGGGAAAACAAAGGGAAAACAAAGGAGGAGGCAACAATGCTTGATACGAAATGTACTCATTACCTTGCTCCTGTGATTGTAACCCCTCTGTTCAGTATTTTCACAATAAAAAAGTTATTTAAATTTTTTAAATAAATAAAATAAAATCAAAAGAAATGTACTCAGTACCCAATTTATGTAACCATAACCCCTTGGTACATCACCTTTACAATAATAATTTTTAAAATTCTTACTAGATACTCTATATTTCAAATACACTTGAGTCCCTAAGCTTATGATATGTAGTGTTTTGGGGGGGTTTTTTTGCTTAGACCACAATGTCTGCCATCACCACCTTCTTTGCTGGGCTAACTTGCATTTCTCACTACTCCTAAACTAAAAACATGGCTCCTTCCTACAAGTCAGCCTTTCCTGACATCTAGAACCTGCACTGCACCTGGGCTGTTGTCATCACTATCCCATGCTTATTTTATTGTATTTCCCTTTATGCCACACACACACACACACACACACACACACACACACATACACACACACACACACACACACACACACACACATACTGACATACAAAGGCAGAGAGGCAAGCACACACCTAGCTAGTGTTTTAGCCCAATGAAAACATAAATTTATCTTCTCGGACTTCCTTTCTAACACAAACACAAAGCCAAAGTATGCCTGGCATATATTTAGTTCCTATTCAACCTGTCTTTTGGATATTCAAAAGTTGTTAAGGTATTGCATAAAATCTGTATGCTAAGATATCTACTGATCAGAAAAATGACCTAGCTAATGAACTATTCAATTTAATCACTACTTGCCAGGTTTCTTCTAACTGAAGTAATTTGACAATAGATAACTAAACCTGACATATTTATGTAGATCTTTGTGGTAGTCGGCTGAAAGAAAACAATTTCAATGATATGCCTGCAAGCAGAATTGATTTTTTTACCAAAGTTATCCTCTCCTGAATTAAGGGGGTTTTTTTGCAGCTCCTTAAATAGAATTTACTTTTATGAGGATAGTGATGGAATTAACCCACTGAATTACAGTAAGAAATTCAACTTAAAGGGCTGGGAAGGTGGCTCAGTGGTAGAATGCTCGCCTTGCACGCAAGAGGCCCTGGGTTCGATTCCTCAGCACCACATAAGCAGAAAAAAAAGCCGGAAGTGGCTTGTGGCTCAAGTGGTAGAGTGCTAGCCTTGAGCTGAAGAGCTGAGGGACAGCACCCAGGCCCAGAGTTCAAGCCCATGACTGACCAAAAAAAAAAAAAGAAAAAAGAAAAAAGAAATTCAACTTAAAACAATAAAATTTGTAAAGAACTTTCCATGTGTTAGATGAACAGGCAGACCAAAGAAAAAAAATAAATAGGTGGCTACACAAATTATAGTAAACACCCACTCCTATCAAATTTGCTAACAAAGAACAATTTTTCCATATGGATTTTTGGATTGCTTCTTCTATTTCCTTGAAGAATGAGGTTGGAATATTGATAGGTATCGCATTGAAGTTGTACATAGCCTATGGAAGTATTGCCATTTTCAAGATGTTGATCCTTCCAATCCAGGAGCATGAGAGGTTTTTCCACTTCCTGAGTTCTGCTTTGATTTCCTTTTTCAAGTTTGTAAAGTTTTCATCGTAGATGTCCTTCACTTCTTTAGTTCCTAGGTATTTTATTTTTTGTGGGGCTATTAAAAAAGAGTTGCTTTCCTGATTTCAGTTGCGCTCTTCTCATTGTTGGCATACAGAAAAGCCATTGATTTTTGAGGGTTAATTTTATACCCTGCTACTTTGCCAAAGTATTGAATCAGCTTGAGTAATTTGGGAGTGGAGTCTGTGGGATTCTTTAAATACAGGATCTTGTCATCTGCAAAGAGGAGGGTTTTACTTTATCTTTCCCTATTTGGATCCCCTTTATGTTTGCATTTTGTCTTATTGCTGTAGCTAGGCATTCTAATACTAAATTGAAGAGAAGTGGAGAGAGTGGATATCCTTGTTTCATTCCTGAGTTTAGAGGAAATGTCTTTAGTTTTTCACCATTAAGTATAATGCTTGTTGTAGGTTTGTCATATGCAGCCTTTATTATATTGAGGAATGTTCCACGGATTCTTAATTTTTCCAGAGCCCTTCATCATAAAGGGGTGTTGGATCTTGTCAAATTCTGAATAGCAAAAACTATCCTTAACAGAAAGAACAGTGCTGGGGGAATATCAATACCAAATTCAAACTATACTACAAAGCCATAGTAATCAAAACAGCTTGGTATTGGCACAAGAATAGACATGAGAATAGAATGAGAATAGACATGGAATAGAATTGAAAAACCAGAAATGAACCCACAGACCTATAGCCACCTAATCTTTGTTAAGGGAGCTAAAAAATAGAATGGAAGAAAGACAGCCTCTTAGTAAATGGTGCTGGCAAAATCCTGTAGAAAACTAAAGCTAGATCCTTATATATCACCCTGCACCAGAATCAACTCCAAATGGATCAAAGACCTTGGAGTCAAAGCAGACACTCTGAAAACATTACAGGACAGAATAGGAGAAACCCTAGGTCTCCTTGGCACAGGCCAAAATTTTCTTAATAGAGACCCAGAAACACAACAAATCAAAGAAAGGTTGGACAAATGGGATTGCATGAAACTGCAGAGTTTCTGCATAGCAAAGAAGATAGCTGGCAAGATCATTAAAAAGCCCACGGATTGGGAGAAGATCTTCACTAGACATACAATGGACAAGGGTCTCATATCTAAAATATACTTGGAACTCAAAAAACTAAATCCCACAACAACAAATCCTCAAAGAAACAACTGCCCAATAAGTAAGACTTAAAGATAAATAAAGACTTAAAGAGAAACTTCTCTGAAGAGGAAATAAGAATGGCTAATAGACACATGAAGAAATGCTCAACCACTCTAGCCATAAAAGAAATGCAAATCAAAACAACATTGACATAGCACCTCACCCCAGTTAGAATGGATATAATCAAGAACTCTAAAACAACAGATGCTGGAGGGGATGTGGCCAGAAGGGAACTCTACTGCATTGTTGATGGGAGTGTAAACTTGTTCAACCATTTTGGAAAGTAGTATGGCGGTTCCTCAAAAGATTCCACATAGAGCTCCCCTATGACCCAGCAATCCCACTTTTGGACATTTACCCAAATGATCACAAACAAGACCACACTAAAGCTACCAGCACAACTATGTTTATTGCAGCATTATTTACCATAGCTAAGATATAGAACCAACCCAGGTGCCCCTCAGTAGATGAATGGATCAAGAAAATGTGACATATATATATATATATATATATATATATGTATATATATATATATATATATGAATTCTATACCTCCATCAGAAAGAATGACATCGCCCCATTTGTTAGGAAATGGAAAGACTTGGAAAAAATTATATTAAATGAAATAAGCCAGGTCCAAAGAAACATAGGTCCCATGGTTTCCCTTATTTGCAATAACTTGTACATGTGTAGGACAAGCAGAAAAGGCCAAAAGCCATGTACATATGACCATATAAGATGATGTTAAGTGAAATGAAGCCCAAGATAGAGACACAAATATCTTTTTTCTTTCTTGCTATTGTTTCTAATGTATTTATAATGTACCATGTGATTTTTTGTTGTTTTGTATGTTCCTCCCCCACAGTATAATCCCTATTTTTACTATATTTGATGTTAGTGCCCTGCATCTTGTATATATACTTCTCTAATTCAGGGAGGGGAAGGGAAAGAACAAAATCCTTAAATAAGGATCCAGGTTGACCCATTGTAACAATGAGATGCACAAAACACTATGTTGAAAACGAACTTTACAACTTCAGTGGGGGAAGGGGGATTAGAGGGGGTGGTAGTTGTGGAGGTGGGAGGGAAAAGATGGTAGGGGAAAACAAAGGAGGAGGCAACAATGCTTGATAAGAAATGTACTCATTACCTTGCTCATGTAACTGTAGCCCCTCTGTACAGCATTTTTACAATAAAAAACATACAAAAAAAGAAGAGAACAATTCTTAATAGTGCATACATTTACTTAGCTTCAAATCTGATAGAGGCCACATGATCAAACACGAATATGTATATGTCTTTCCTTTGCAACTGATATGTCCTTGTATGTTTGAGGTAAGCTAAGCATTCCAGGTTGTATCACAACTTGGTGATTCATTTAGTCTTTTGAAAAATAAACCAATTTCTCCAAGAGCACATGCTCATACCATCGATCAAGTAGACAAGATGATTTGTACGTAACTTCTTAGATTTTTCCCCTACAGTATGTAATTATTTTTCCTTTTGGCAAAAGTTTCTGAACACCTGTTGAAGTTATTACTGTTTTGTCCTCTGGGGAAACAACGGAAGACCGGCATCCTTTCACACTGCATTTTGCTCAAGATTGACCAGGAAATCATAAGCCTGTTACACATCCAGTGCCACTAAATAGGTTGCTGGCCTTATTTCTCCTCTTCCTCATTTTCCTCACCCTAAGACCTTATAATAGATGGCTTTTTTTCCCTTCGTTTCTTTTTCCTTTCTGCTCTTTTCTTTTATGGAAATATCCAAAATAATGTGGAGTTGACAGAATTTCTATGATTTATGTGTCTGCGTGCAACAAAAACTTTGCTTCTGAGCCAAGAAATGGATAGGGCTTTGACCACGCCTCAAACATGAAGAATATGAATGAGAACTGACCGCAAATGATCAGTCTTCCCATAAAATGATAAATCATCAAAGAAAAACAGTTAGTCTCAACCAAATGATAATCACTAACTGATTTGGGGCACATTGTGACTATTTCCCTTTGAAAATTAAGAGAAACTTAATAATTATTAGCCCTAACTTCATTCCTTCACCAAAGCTTTTTGAACACGTGTGTGCATAAGAAAGCTTTTGATTTCATGCTTTAAGGTCATCAAATCAAAAGATCCCCATTACTGGGGACCATTACTACCATTTCTTCAGAGGGAAGAAGTGATCCAGGAGCTGGAAAGGAGATGTAATAGGAGGAAAAGGAAGTAAATAGTCTGACCTCTTTCTCCTTCTTTCCTCCCATTGGTCTGATGTTGTCTAAATCCAACTACAAGATGGAAACCAAGTGGAAGAGAAGCAGGTAATGCAGCCCACTCTACCATAATACTGAATAAAAAGGGTAGAGTGGCCAGGCACCCCCAATGGCTCACCCATGCAATCCCAGCTACTTAGGAAGTGAGATCTGAAGATTGAAGTTCAATGCCAGCCAGGCAAGCAAACCAGAAAGACCCTTATTTCAATTAATTTACAAAAAAAAAAAAAAACAGAAGTATATCTATGGCTCAAAAGGTAGAGAGTTAAACTTGAACAAATATAAATAAACAATTACAAAAAATAAAGTTAAAGGCTAGTAGTAGGCCTTGCGTTCAAGCACTGGTACTGGAATGTGTGTGTGTGTGTGTGCCAGCTTAGGCACTGTCCTTTAGCTTTTCTCTCAAGGCTGGTGCTCTACCACTTGAGCCACAGCTACACTTCTGGTGTTTGGTGGTAATTGAAGATAAGTGTCTCATGGACTTTCTTGCTTGGGCTGGGTTTGAACTGCAATCCTCAGATCTCAGTATCCTGAATAGGTAGGACTATAGGTATGAGCTATTGGTACCCAGGTAGAGTATATTTTAAGTGAACCAAAACATAAAAAGAAAGTATAGACAAATCCATATGGGACCTGTTAATAGATCACCAGACTGTCATTAAACAATATTTATCTCCAGTAGTCTAAATTTAAAAAGAAATGTAAGAGTTTTCAGGTGAATACTTCAATACATGTCTATATAAATTTACAATCTCATTTTCCCTCTTCCCTTTTTTCTCAAGCAAAGTTAAGGGTCCCCAGGAGAACTACTCAGAAATAGTGACAAAAAGCTGTATAAAGCCCTATTCTTTGTTTTGTTTTGTTTCGCGTTTTGAGACAAGGCCTCTTTATATAATCTAGGATAATTTAGGATCCAGATTTGTGACCTGATTAAAAGAAATGAGGACAAACTACTGGCCAGAAAAAAAAAAATCAAGCTATCTGGGTGAAGAGAGAGTAAGTTACTGGGACATTTCCCAGGGATTAACTTGACACTGAGGAAGGTAGTTGGGCCTGAAGCCATTAGGAAAATATTGCCCAAGGTGGCAATATAGACATGACAGCAGAAAAAAAAGGTTTGTGGATAGACCACACATCTGAAGTGGGAGAGTGATGGAATCTGTGGAAGACAGATCCAGTGACAATGTCTACCCCAAATACCATGGAGAAGGCCTGCAAGACTCTCAAGCTCTTTCATGCCTTAGGATATTCACGAGCTAAGAGAGAACTAACAGTCTGTATTGTCAAGTCTATCAGGACATTGTCACTCATCTTCTCCTTTCCTCTCCGTCTTCCCCTGTATTGAAGGAAACTGAAGCAGGAAGAAGAGACGCAAGGGGAAGGAAAGTAAATATTCCTTTGCCAGATTCTGCCAGCTGGTCAGAGTCACCAAGAGGGCAAAGAAGAAGCTTCATGTTGGACGAGAGACCAAGTTTCCTTGTGGATTGCCTTGGATCACTAAGTACCTTAAACTCATGCTGATGATACAGCTCTGAAATTGATGTGCAGAAGATGAAAAAGTCAGAAATACTCAGATACAATCAGGCCCTTAGACTTCATTCTGATCTCCTATTGTATTCATAGAGTAACTCTCCTCCACCCCAGAGGAGATGGGACTAATAGCCATCCTTCAAGCAGTTAAGTAAGAAAGACCTTTAAGATTACATAGCTAGGAGTAAGCATGAGGTAAAATAGAAGGAAAAAAGGGGATTCCTAATGCTTGCAACCTTATTTAACCCCTTGGCCCACAGGGATCCCAGAACACAGGTGGCTAGGCTTATAAACTTCACAGCAGGTGACCTAGTCTCTTGTAAGGGAAGACATGAATGGAGGGAAATCTGATGGCAGGTGTCAAGGGAGGAAAGAATAGTCGACTAAATATGCTTTGCATTGTTTGAATGGTTGGTCACAGGCATAGAGTGTCTACTGAAAATAATTAATCATGGCCATTTTAAACTGTAATGAATGTCTGAAAAAAAAGATATTAAGTGATATAGGATCCCCGAAACAGGAAGAGGGATGGTACAGCTGAAGAAAGATTCTAACACCAAAAGACAGCTGTTGAAGATGAAGAAAATGATCACGCACACATACATAAACACACACATACAATGATGTGATAGAATAAAAGTTGACAGAGAAAAAGTACAGTTTACATGAAAATTCTCAACATCAAATGTCATCTCAACAGCAGAACTAAACCAAGAAAAAAATGAAGAAACATCGTCACAATTTGAGAAAAGAAACGTTTTCCTATTTAGAACACATGCAGTAAAGAAAAGCCCCAAAGGTCACCATATAGGAAAACATTTTGGCAGCACTAGGGTTTGAACAGCATCACACTTCTAGGCAGATACTCTTATCAGTGGAGCCACACACTGTTATAGACACAATTTAAAAGAGAAACAATGTAGCACCTATTAGATCAGTTCCATCTATTTTTTTTTTTTTTGTTTCCTAACATGTTTTTCCAATCAAATGGATCCTGGAATATTTATAGTTTCAATTAACTGAATTTTCACAAAAGGTTGGTCCTTAGAAGGGTAAAACACTTATTATTAATTTATCATTTGTACAGAGAATGCAACATCAGTGACAGTTTCTCTCTAAAGAATTGATTGTAAAGGACTTTTTCTGTACTCCCATAGTGGAAGCCAAGGGTCCAGGGCCTGTGACCAAGGAATCAGGGCAAAGTTAAGAAAGGTCACAAGCAAAACACCAGGCAGTTACTCCACCAATGAATGTCCCGGGAAGCCTAGAAAGACAAAATAAATGTTGGATTCTTTTGTTGCCTTTCAAAAGTTTTTTTTGACTGTCTTTAATTTTTACTTTGATTGTTAGTTGTTTTAATTGTCTTTAATACAAACGTTCTTTCCTGATCTCAAACAGCTTTTCCACCTACAGGCTCAGAAAGAGAGATTATTCCAAAGTATTTGAGACCAAAGAGGTTTCTCTACATCTTCATGGAACAATAGAATGGTTAACGTAAGGCTAAAGATTCTACAGTTTCTGAAATCCTGACACTTTTTTCTCCATAATATTCTAATAAATCTCTGTCAAGACATTTGTAATTTTCGTTAAAAAGGAGAAAGTTTTAGAAACATTTATTTTATGAACTACCTTTTTGTATCCATGTGACTTACACAAACAAGACTTGGAGACAACCAACCCCAATCAGTTAATAATGTGTCCATATTACAATCCTCAATTGATTCTCACAACAATTAGGGATAGTCTGTGTCTATAATCTGGTATATAATAGGGTCATAATATTTGTTTTTATTATCATTATCTCTAATAGCTCATAGTAAATTCAAGAAATATATTGTATTACTACCATATACTGTTTCTATAATGCCTATTTCACAGATAAAAACATATTGATAGGTAAGAGAGAGTGTTAAGTATTTTTCATGGTGATATCAATGTCAAGAATTAATTGGACAGGATAAAATCCATCCCAAGTTGTGGTAACTAGAAAATAGTGTTATTCACTATAAATATTCTCCCACATTTGTTGTAAGCACACAGGATCAGGGAAAGATAAAATTCCATTGGGCCCACGTGCTGAGAGGAAAAAAAAAGGGTGTTTGTCATGGGGTCAAGCATTTAATTACAAAGCAAGACTACTCTGAACTCTATTCCATCTGCCTTGATGAATAACCATGTTCAAAATGGTGGCCACTGTCTCTCAACCTACATCATTATACCATGCAGGGCATCTTCATAACCCACACCTGACATGCAATAAAACTCTCTCTTTGATTTGTGACCGTTATCTGTGATTAGCCCAACCTAATCTAAATGAGACAATTCATTGTCTAGCCAGTGACCTATCAAATTCTCTCTTCCTCCATATTCCTCCATCCTTTCCACTTTCCTTCCTGGTCTCATTTTTTCCTATGTGGTTTTTAAAATAATTAATTATTGGCTGTATACACTCAACTAAAGTATGACAAGGGCACACACATGAAGGCAGTCTACAAAAAGAGGCAAACTGTACTACATGTTCATTCTAAGCAAGGAATAGAGAAGAGATGATTATTCTCATTAAGACAAAGAAAGAAAGAGTAATGAGTGATATCTGTGCTGTTCCTTTGGGTTTTGCTGTCCTTCCATTTCTTTTCTAAGAGAAATCATAATTTTCTCCTTACTACCCAAGCTAGTCTTACTACCCAGGCTAGTTTGACTAAACTTCTTTTTCTAACAGCAAAAACAATGCTGATTGAAACTGGGTCAAAGACTAGAACGAGACACATGGTGCCCAGCAATATCACAGGCAGCCTAGTGCTAAGAAAGAGAACAGAGAAGAGAGTAAAGGAATAAACACCTTCTGCATGGCCCAGTAGTTAAGCTAAAGAATGCAGTTGCCAATGATAATTTCAGCAGTTCCACAAGTGAGATTCATGTAGTTGGTATATCATAATGATAATTCATTGCCTATTTGACTTATCCTCTAAATTAAACAAATGTCTATGATCTATGTAAATAAAAAAACTACCTACAATGTGTCATGGATGAAAAAATATTTACCCATCAAAATCTTAACTCAAGGAGAACACATATTAGGCCAAGCACTGCTCATCCAGTTTGGACAAGTGCTTGAGAAAAATCTGGGACACCTGCATAACATTTGATTACTTCACCAGGCCTTTTGTCTCTTCTGTCAAATCCTGTTAGAAATCCCTCTTTTCTGACACAGTAACAAGAGAACCAGTTTTGCAAATGAATGTTCTTTAACTCCAAAGAGCAAGCCTAGACTTATCTGCTCTGTGTGTGTGTGTGTGTGTGTGTGTGTGTGTGACCATCTCTTTTCAGGAGACAGTTGGTAATTTCTACAGGGCTGCACTTTGGAAAGGGTTTGCCCCTGTGACTTTTGCTGATTTGTTTAACCAACAGTGAAATGAGATTTACATGCCTTTCTCCCAAGGTGGTCTTTCCTAAAGAAAAAAAAAACCACAGCAAAATGATCATCTGCAAGCTGAGCTCATGGTAAATAAAACCAGGTCCCTTCTTTTCTAAAGTGGAAGGTCTAATCCGATGGTCTTGATTGCTTTCCTAATTACAGACTCTAGCCGTCTCCACAGGACCCAGTGGTGGCAAGAGCTCCATAACTGGTTACCATATCCGTCCTCATCATGGACTTATTGAAAGCCCATGCAGAATCATTGCAAAATCCACACTGTTACAAATCTCAACATGCATGCTAAAGTAAGAGTTTAGATTTCTTTTTCAGCTGATCTTCTTTCTGCCCACTATACCTTTATCTTTCTCACATTTTCTCATCAGGAAAACATGCTTTTTTTCTTCCAACAGAAAGGAAACTGTTCCAAATAACTAGCATCATCTACTGTGAATAGAATGCTGAGAAATAACAGAGTAACCCATCCAAAGGCTGCTAGAGACTCAGTTTTCTGTGTTTGCTTTAAAAAAAAAAAATAAGATGAGTTGGGACAAGAAGGGTAAATACCCCAGACAGGTTCCTATCCATTTGATGGAAGGGTGGGTAGATGTGATGCTACCAAGAATATGAAAACCTTAGAGTGAAATGAGATATGTAGATGACTGGCTCCAAGTGGGAAAAAAACTCAGAAGAGCATCAGGATTTCCCCCTAAAAGACCCCAGCTTAAGAAAAACACTGGTTTCCTTCTGTCCACACTTCCACTTTGAAGATTCCATAGGCTCCTCTGAAGACAGGACTCTATCCCAGGCAATATGGAAGAAGAACAAGGGAACACCTATCTGAAACCCAGACAGAGAACAGGGCACCTGGTAATTCAGTTGCATCCCTTCCTCCATTTGCCTAAAGTGCCTTGCAAATATGGGGTTTCGTGAAGCACCTTGTCAGAAATCAGAAAAGCATGTGGGATGGAATAAAGGACATAAGCCCCACAGCCAACAAGGCAATAAAAATTGAGAGAACAGACCAGAATTCCCTGTCCTGGGCTGGACTCCTGAAATCTTTACAGTGCTCCCAGTGGCCCCAGCTCTGAACTCCTCTCAATCTCACGAAACAAGGTGAGTCAGCTGCTGCTGAAGATGACTGAAAGGATGATGAGAAGACTCTCACTAGTGAGGGTTCATTATGAGGTCGCTATTCACAGCCCAACCTTGGAGATTAAGAAGGCAGAGGAGGGTGCCACCACATTGGCCGGCAGCCAGCTAGCATGAAGGTCTGTTGCTTCACTGAAGAGCAAGCTTAAATGTTAACTCAGCAGGACCAAGGAGAAAGTCAGTTTGTGTGGCTGAGTTAATGAAGCTCCATTTCTATCACTACTGACTCAGGCAAGAAATCATCTGCCTGCCCATTATATTTTTTACAAAATGTGAACGCGCGACTCAGTAGTCACCTTTTAGTTTTTATTCTCTCCAAGTGGTTCTGAAGTTAGATTTATTGTTTACATCCAAGAAGATGTTTTCTGACTGCAACAAAATTAAAACATTGTGACCAGAACCGTTTACATTTTAAGGTAGAAACATTGTCAAATCAATCAAATGAATAAAGTATTTCTGTCTTTATTCTAGTGGGCTTCTCATCCTTCTCCTCATAAAGTATATAAAAGCATGAAAAGCATGGTGGCCTAGTGATAGTCTCTCAGACACAGATACTCACGACTGACTCTTACGACATCCTTATCTTGCAGGCAGCAATTCTACTTCTAATTCTTTTCCTCAAGAAAACTCTTTTTCTTTTTTTTAAATTTTAAATATATATTTTTTATTGTGAAGATATACTGTACAGAGGGGTTATGGTTACAGGAGCAAGGTAGTGAGTACATTTCCAATCGAGCATTATTATTACCCCCTCCTTTGTTTTCCCCCTACCATCCCTTTCCTCCCTACCTCCCCAACTCCTTCCTCCCCCAGCAAAGTTGTAAAGTTTATTTTCAATATACTGTCTTGTACATCTCATTGTTACAATGGGTCATCCTGTATCCTTATTTCAGCATTTTATTTCCCTTCCCCTCCCCAAATTAGAAAAATGTATATACAAGATGCAAGACACCAGAATCAAATACAGTGACAACAGGGGTTGAACCAAGGGGGAAGAATATAAAAAGAAATAACAAAAAAATTACATAGTACATTAAAAAAAAACAACAAGAAAGATAAAATCTCTTGTGTCTGAGAAAACTCTTTTTCTTCTATTTTTGAGAACTATTAACTAATTTTGACCAGTATCAACCAAGGTCAAATTTCACCTAGTAGGACATATTTATTCATACTGGAAAAAACTGCAACACCTGGATCAGGTTCTTGGTCTCCACGGTCTGAATGCACAGACATAGAGGGAGAAGTAAAATGGCAAGGATTTGTTAAAGAAAATAAGGGTCTCAAGGAAGGGCACTGTCTGTGGTGCATAATAGAATGTCTCCAGGAGAGAACTCCATGATTCTCAAGGTCATTGGACAGCCTGAAGCCATAGCAGTCTCCAGACCCAAACAGAGGCTCCAACCATTCTTTGGTTAGCCCCTCTGACTGGATATCCAGTTGGGCAAACACCTCTGGAGTCCAATCAGCTTTCTGTTTACATCTTAGCCTTCCACTGGAAATGAGCCATGACATGATGCCCAAAGGCTGACGGGCAACTTCTCAAGGTCATGGTGCTGTGATCTCTAGGAAGCAGGTAGGCAGGACTCCTCAATACCACAGTGAGGTACCTCTATGAGAGGGAACCTTTATCCTTATTGCCTACACAGACTCTTCTTCTGCTCTGGATATCAGAAAGATTGAGCCCTTTGACTTGCTTTATTGCAAGTTTATATTGTTCTAATCCTTGCTTGCTTTCTTATGCAAGTGTATATAGCACATCAAGCTAACTGTTGCATACCTATAGTTTGAGTATTTGGCATGCTGAAGCAGGAGGATCCCGACCTCAAGGCCAGTATGGGATATATAGTGAGACTCCCCCAAAAAGTGAGACCCATAGATAGATAGATAGATAGATAGATAGATAGATAGATAGACAGATAGTCATGTATATGTACATCTATGTATATATATGTATACACACACATATGTATGAGAGAAGAAAGACAGCACTTGAGCAAGGCATTGTACAATAGTGCATAATGTAACATTGCTACAGCTGGAGATTATTAAATATATTTTAATACTTTACATGCTTAAGTATATTGTATTTCTAAATACTACACATTCTTTGGAGTTGAGTTACTCCTGTTGTAATTTCCAGTTTACAGATAAGGAAACTGAGGCACTAAAACAGATTAGATCTCTCATTATCCCTCACCGTTAAGTGTCAGCTGTTGACAATACAAAGAGGGACAACAGGGCTAGTCAATTGCAGAGCTGGATTAAGTTTTCATGTCCGGCTAGGTTCAGCCTTGATCAAGGGACCACCTTGTCACTACCACATGGTAATGGAGGTGGGTAATTTTTCTTTTATAATGTGACAGACTCTAAAGGAATCCTATCTTCATTCCATTGGGCCTTTATCTTGTTTCTTCCTATTTCAGATCAGCTGTCTGCATATTTCCATGTTTTGAATATACTCAAGAGCAAGACTATAAAGAATACAAAAATAAATCAGTTCAGAAAGATTATCAGCCCAAATGCCATTGGGAGACAAAAGAAACTGCCACAGCAACAAGAGAAATTAACATTCTTTCCTATCCACCTGGCAAGAACCACAAACAAAGAGGACAAGCTTGGGCCTTCTCTTCACTTAGAGGGACAAGGAGAGTTAGGGCTTGGCTAAAAGACCAACAGCAAGAGGCTTATTTACTTATTGACTGTTCCCCCTTGAACTCCATGCTTGCTGACATTCTCATGATTAAACTGCCTTGAACTCTTTCTGAAACAAAATCAAAAAGTAAATTAAGATCTGGATGAATAGTTTAAAAAAAGTGTAAGTTTTATCCACAGGAAGACCTCTGACATTTGCTAGGTGAGGTAACAGAGAAAGGAGCTTCACCTCTTTAAGCTATTTTTTTTTAACCTCTTGAGGCTTCCTTGGTTTTATCTCTTTTCAAAAATGAATGCTAGCAAGTAGCACTGTGGCTCCAAGTGGCAGAATGCTAGCCTTGAGCAAAAGAACTCAGGGAAGTGTCCAGGCCTTGAGTTCAAGCTCCATGGCCAAAATAATAATAATAATAATAATTTCTCCTTATAATTATGAAAATAAGGTTTATATACAGCCACTGGCCTGTAATAGACAGTCAGTAATTGATAGCTATTAACTAGAGTTTCTAACTACATTAATGTAGTTCCAAAACAAGAGAGAGATAAGAGAGAGAGAGAGAGAGGAAGAGAAAGAGAAAGAGAGACTTGAATTAGTCTAGTTTTTATCATATAGAAGTGAAGATTCTATTCCAATATTTTGGAAATCATGTGCAAGTACCCCAGTTTTTAATAGGCATCCAAGGGGTGTCAATAGACAAATGCAATGATAATTGTCTTTACTTCTTTTTTTTTTTTTTTTGGTAGTGCTGAGGTTTGAACTTAGGGCTTTGTGCTGGCTAGGCAGGCATGCTGTCACTTTACTTTACCTTTCTTTACTTTTCCATCAAAAGCAAAATGAATTTCAGCAATGCATTCAGAAAACAACCATAAAGGTCAAAGAATCCTTCATCTAATTCTCTAAGCCTACTAAGTGATTAAATGCAATATTTGATCTTTAAGTCTAAGTACTATAATGTAGTTTTTGAGAAGTTGAGGGTTCCTCCATTTGAATATCTGACCCTAGACTCAGCCAATTGATGCTATGTGATGTTGCACATGACTTTGAGCTATGAATTCCTACATGTGAGGTGAAAAGTTTGAACTAGGTTTCCAGTTGAACTGTTCCTTTGACCATATCACACATTTTATGTATTAGAGATAGGACAGCTGTAGACAGGGAAAACTATTAAAGTAGGAAATGGGAAACAAAGTGAAAAGTTAGTGCCTGAAGTACTGAAATGAGTTATATAGGTCATTCATTGGAGTTCTAAAATCCTATGACTGTCAGACAATGATTCTTCTATATGTAGCTTTTTCTCTTTTCCCCAGCCCTATATCTTCTCACTATAGAAAGCATACAACAATTTTTAACAAAGAAAAATATATACAAACTTAATAAAGAGAGTCATCACAAACTAATAGCCAGAGATGTCTCTGATTTTTCTTATATACTTTAATTCCAGTTCACAGATAGACAACAACCTGAAAATCTTTCCAGAGTAATCTCAAGGGTCTGTATGCTGTGGAAATTAACAAGATGGTGATTGTTCACCAAATGGTAGGGGGGAAAGGGGAGGGCCCTAAAAATGTATTCAAAAAATGCAAACAAATGACATTGTCTGGATTTTTATTTCAAAGAACAAAAGATGGAACAATCAGCATGATGCCAAGAAAATTAATTCAATATGCATAGAAGATTAAATGCCAATCAAACAGTGGGCTGTAGGAATCCCTATAGTCACATGGTGGAGAATCAACAGTGAAAGTCCAGACTTCTGTTTTGGTTTTACACTTACTTTTGAATAAAGCCACAGACTTTGCAAACCATATGATGGATACTTTCTGCTAGATATTTTTGATTTAATATAATTGTTTTTGACAGTTCCTTATACTGAGTCATAGATTGTGTACATTAAAGATGAGCCATGGGTAGAGAAAACTATTGCACTGGGAATGCAAAACAATGTGTGTGTGTGTGTGTGTGTGTGTGCGCGCGCGCGCGCGTGTACGTGTGTGTGTGTGTGTGTGTGTGTGTGTGTGTGTAATTTGAAATATTCTATCCACATTTTTTATATGAAAGAAGGAATTAAGGTTAACAAAAAAAATCATATTAGAGTTTGCTGTTGAAAAGGTTTTCTCTCATTACTATCTTTTGAATAATTCAATAAACTATCACACCTCTGGTGAATTTTATCTTTTCAACTATTTTTAAATCGATAATTGAATTTTCCTTAGGAATTAAGGTAGTATACTTTATGGTAGATTTCACTTAGTGAGTAGAATGAACTACACTGATATGTTTATATAGCCAGATTTCACCACATTGTCCATCAGTAAATATTATTTTGGCTTGGTCCACACTGCATCTCCATCCTTCTGAATGAAATTCCATCTTCCTAATCCGAAACCCCTGCTCATATTTTCTGAGTGTCTTCAGGAGCTCTTTGAATATACCCTAGTCCCAGTAGTTAGAAGTCCCAAGTCATCTCAGTTTCCTGCTAAATGATCATATAAGGATAGGGACTGATAATGTACATAAATCAGACCAGCTGCCCGCACTTCTGAAGCATTATGGATAGTTTATTGAATAGTGCCTTTTAGATCATCCAGCATGTACTAAAGTAATGAGCTAAAACTCAGTTCAAACCCTAATAATACTCTATACCTAAATAAACAAGCTATCGAGGCAGAAAATACAAAAAGGATTAACAGATTTAACCAGTAAACAATGATAGCAGAAATAATTAATAATATCACTATGAAAAGTTGTAGAGGTGACAGATTAGAAAGCAAATGTTAAAATAAAAGAGAAGATAGCAAATAATTAGATAACAAATGCATCATTCAAATGGATTTATTTTAATTTTTATTGTCAAGGTGATGTACAGAGGGGTTACAGTTACATAAGTAATGTACTTATTAATACATTTCTTGTCAAACTTGTTACCCTTTCCCTCATTTTTCTCCTATTTTCCCTCCCCTCCACCCCCCAAGTTGTACAGATTGTTTCCAACATATTGTCTTGTGTATATCACTGTTGCATTGGATTTGTTTTAAAATGAGATAGGAATTAAACACTGACAACTATAGAGCTTAGAGCAGATACTAGCAACTATGACTGGCTGCCTGCTTTAGTAAATAAAGTTTTATTGAAAACAGATACTGACATAAATTTGCCTATTGTCTATGGCTCTTCTCACAGGATAACAGCAGAGTTGAATGGTTGCAACTGAAACCTCCTGGCATACAACGCCTACAATGTTTATCATCTGGCTCTTGTTTGATAACTTCCATCTTTGACCTCTGGAAACATTGTAAAAAATGATTCTGATATGAGCTAAATCTCTGACACTTAAATTAAAACTTCTGGGGTTTTTTAAAAAGGTTTTTTTAATTGTGAAAATACCCTACAGAGGGGTTACAATTACATAGGCAAGGTAATGAATACATTTCTTATCAAGCATTGTTGCCTCCTCCTTTGTTTGCCCTTCCCATCTCTTCCCATCTCCCCCCTCCCCCCGGCCCCCTACCCCCTCTCAAAGTTGTAAAGTTCGTTTTTTGACATAATGACTTGTACATCTCATTGTTGCAATGGGTCTACCTGTATCCCTATTTAAACAATTTGTTTTTGCCCTTCCCCTCCACAAATTATACCAATATCAAATACAGTGAAAGCAGGGGTTATACCGTGGGGGAGGGACATACAAAGCAAAAAAAAAAAGCAAATCACCTTATAAATACGTTAGAAACAATAGCAAGGAAGAAAAACCATTTAAGCCTTGTCTTGGGGTTCACTTCGCCTAACATCAACTTTTCTGCCCTTTTCTGCTTGTCTCAGACATATACTAGTTATTGCAAATAAGGGGAACCATGGGAACCTGTGTTTTGGGGGCCTGGCTTATTTCACTTAATATAATTTTTCCCAAGTCTTTCCATTTCCTAACAAATGGGGCAATGTCATTCTTTCTGATGGAGGCATGGAATTCCATTGTGTATGTATACCATATTTTTTTGATCCATTCATCTACTGAGGAGCATCTGGGTTGTTTCCATAGCTTAGCTATGGTAAATAATGCTGCAATAAACATAGTTGTGCTGGTAGCTTTAGTATGATCTTGTTTGTGATCATTTGGGTAAATGCCCAAAAGTGGGATTGCTGGGTCACAAGGGAGCTCTATGTGGAGTCTTTTGAGGAACCTCCTTACTACTTTCCAAAGAGGTTGAACAAGTTTACATTCCCACCAACAATGCAGTAAGGTTCCTTTCTGTCCACATCCCATCCAGCATCTGTTGTTAATAGAGTTCTGGATTATATCCATTCTAACTGGGGTGAGGTGGTATCTCAATGTTGTTTTGATCTGCATTTCTTTTATGGCTAGGGAGGTTGAGCATTTCTTCATGTGTCTATTGGCCATCCTTCTTTCCTCTTCAGAGAAGTTTCTCTTTAAGTCTTTAGCCCACTTATTTATTGGGCAGTTGTTTCTTTGAGGATTTGTTGTTGGGGGATTAAGAAACTTCTGTTTTTGAACGTAATATGAACTTACATCCATGTCTCACATTATTCCACAATGTAAGCTATTTTTTGGGTGAGTTCCATTTCATTGTGGGTTGAAGTGACAAATTTAGAGAGCCCTCTCCTATCTACACATTGTATAATTTTCATATAGAAAGTCAATCATATAAAGAATACTCTTACCTTATCAAAACCTTAAGAGCAATAATTCTTTATACATTTGAATTATAATATTTTCCAAACAAATGAGAAAATACTTTGAGAAGGATGACTGAAAGGATCCTCTGTGATGCTTTAGGAAAACAAGTCTGTAAAGAACACAAAGCAAAAGGGGGCATGGAGAAGATTGTGGTCCAAAGGTTCTGATGACTGTCTACTTTCTGGCTAATTGTGACATCCACACTTACCTTCCCTGTGTTGATGAAACCATGTGTCCACAAGTCTCCATTTCTGGATTCTGCAATCCTCCTTGATAGCACAAAGCCCATTTTATTGGCAGCAGCACTTTCATCTTCAACTCCAGCATAGAGATGGAGATAGATAGATAGATAGATAGATAGATAGATAGATAGATAGATAGATAGATAGATAGATAGATAGATAGATATAGATATAGATATAGATATCTCTACGGGGAAACGGAGATGGAGATAGAAACAGAGATCCATATATGATATATTAACATAAATTAAAGTGTTCACATTTTAAAGTAAAAAGTAACCCCTAAACCATTGTGAATACTTAGAGTTAAACCACATCACTGATCTGCAAAATAGCTTAAATTAGATCTGGGGCCTTGGCTCAAGTAAGTGAAGGACAAGTACCTGAGTTCAAATCCCAGTACTGCCAAAAAGAAAAAAAGAGGGCTTAAAATACCTTCTTCTTTCCTTGAGCTGAAGAGCTGAGGGACAGCGCCCAGGCCCAGAGTTCGGGCCCCATGACTTGAAAAACAAACAAACAAATAAACAAACCTTCTTCTACTGAGGGGCATCTGGGTATCTGGGTTGGTTCCATATCTTCTTCACCATCATATGGTGAATAATGCTGCGATAAACATAGTTGTATTGGTAGCTTTAGTATGGCCATGTTTGTGATGATTTGGGTAAATGTCTAGAAGTGGGATTGCTGGGTCATAGGGGAGCTGTATGTGGAGTCTTTTGAGGAACCTCCCTACTGCTTTCCAGAGTGGTTGAACAAGTTTACACTCCCACCATCTGTGCAGTAGGGTTCCCTTTTGACCACATGCCTTCCGGTATCTGTTGTTATTAGACTTCTTGATTATAACCATTCTAACTGGAGATGCCTTGGAGATGAATGGATCAAGAAAATGTAATATATATGGAATATATATTACATATGGAATATACTTGCATCAGAAAGAATGACACCACCCCATTTGTTAGGAAATGGAAAGACTCGGAAAAAATCATTTTAAGTGAAGTAAGCCAGACCCAAAGAAATATTGGTCCTATGGTTTCCCTCATTTGCAATAATTAATACACATCTAGGATAGTCTTATCAGATGAGCAGAAAAGCTCAAAAGCTATGTACATATGACCATATAAGATGATGCTAAGTGAAATGAACCCCAAGATATGGATACAAGAGGTCTTTCTGTGTTGTTGTTATTTTTAATGTACTATGTGGGTTTTTTTATTTCTTTTGTACGTTCTTCCCCACTCTGTTGTCACTGTATTCAATTTTGGTGCCCTGCATCTTGTATATACATTTATCTAATTTGGGGACAGAAAGGGGAATAACAAAATACTGAAACAAGGGCACGGGATGACCCACTGCAACAATGATACTCACAAGAAACTATGTTGGAAATGATCTTTACAACTTCATTGGGGGAGGGAAGGAGTGAAGGAGGAGGTGGGGGAGAGAAGGGATAGTAGGAGAAAAACAAAGGAGGGGATAACATTGCTCTAAAGAAATTTACTCATTTCCTTACTCATATAACTGTAACCCTGTATGGCATCTTTACAATAAAATAAAGTGTAAAAAGAAAACTTCCCAACTACGTAACTGTGTGGGATTTAATGCTCTATATATACTTTGCCCCTGAAAATATGTATCAACTGTCTTCTGTTAGGCTAGACATTAAAGAAACTTGAAAACAAAAGTAAAACAACGCCCTCTTCTCGTCCATATTTAAAATATGTTTATATATTAACACACAATAAATATTTTAATAAGGTAATAAATATGCTGAAGCTTTCATAGGTTTAATTTCTGATATTGTACATATATATCAATAGCTGTAACCCATGTAAATAAATACTCCTTGTGAACCCTAGTACTCTGTGTGTGTGTGTGTGTGTGTGTGTGTGTGTCTGGGGCTCGAACTCTAGGCCTGAGCACTCTACCACTTGAGCCATAGCTCCACTTCTGGTTGTTTTGGTTTTGTTTATTTTTGTTTGTTTGTTTGTTGTAGTTAATTGGTGACACACTTTCTTGCATGAGCTGACTTCAAAGAATGATCCTCAGATCTCAGCCTCTGGGCCTCTTCCCTCTCCTCCCCTAATACCACCACCTTCTTTTCCTCTTCTTCTTCTTCCTCCTTCTTTCTTCCTCTCCTTCCTGCTCCTCCTTCCCCCCTGCCATACCCACCCACAACTATCTGCTGCTTCGACTAAACAGTCTTGCCTGAAAAGAATAGGATTTGTAAGATAGTTCCAAATTCTTATAATATTGAAAAGTAACTTCAAGAAGCTTATGTCTAATATTCATTTTATAAAATCATTTTTACAGTTGCTACTTGACAAAACTAATAATACCATGAAAAGTAATGTTGAGTGATATCTTCCACTAGGTTTATGAAGTGATATGTATGGCATCTCATTATCATATTAGTCTGTAATTCTCTGATCACATACATGCTGTGGAGCAGGTTTCACATCCTTATTTATCTTCTGCATATCTTCTTTGGTGAATTATCTGTTCAGAGCCTTTGAGAAAAAATGAGTTTACTTCCTAGAAAGCGACCTCCTGCTTACCATGGAGATCTTAAGCTCAGAATCTTCTCTTATTTCAGCTCCACAAGTATGCACACATGTGATCAAGAACCACTTAATCTTCACCCCATTGAATGTTCAATTACTTTAATCTCTCCTTCTAAATGAAGTCTTCGATCCTATTTTTCATCAGTGTTATTTCTCCTTTCTATGTCTCCTCCCTTGTCTTTTTTTTCTAAGGATTTACAGAATAGCCAAATGTATTTCTGTTATGGTCTTTCTACAATCCTGATCTCCTGATAAAAAGTTAAAAAGTAACTTTGGATGCCTATCCAGAATTTGGTTGTGCCATTAACTCCATTGAACTCTGTACTTTTTGTTGGCTGCTTCATTATTGTTCCCTATGACCTTTCTGAATTGTGTATCAGCTTCCCACTTGTAAGGAAGATCTTATCAACATTTCAATGCCATGAGATTAGGAGAAGCTAAGATGAAAGGAAAGTTCATGAAAAGCAAGAATGGAGCTCATCGTTGTGTGTGCATGTCTACGCACATTTGATGATTCAAAAGATAAGTTTTAGTTACCTGAATTTTGCCATTAAAATTATATATATATATATTTCAGTTCAAATACTTGGTCTTCCTCTTTTCAAGATACACCAGTCTTTCTAGCTTGCCATTCTTTTCTTTTTTGTGACTTATTGCTAGGGTATTGTTTTAGCAAAGGAAGAAAAGAAGTAGATTTTTAGAAATTGTTCTTTTAAAAAGAAGATACTACATATTTTGAGAGGAATTTTTTCTTTTACACGATAAGACTTGGGGCACATCTTTGTATTGTTGGCAGTTTTCCATCATCTGGTCTGTGGACTTTTCAAATGCTTGCCTCAGGGAGAAGCAATCAAGATTAAGCAAAAATAAGCCAGCAGTCACCCCAAATCAAAAGCTACTGGATAATTAATGGGGAAAGCAATGTAGTTTCTGGAGGCTCATAAAAGAAAATAATACAGTAGAAAATTTAAAGTTAATGCTATTTTCCTTAACCCATACTCCTTTTCTTTTTCTGATATAAATTTTATAAAGGGTATGAGGTCACCTCCTTTTCCTCATACCTGTCCCTCTACATGGGCATCTCACAGCATGACATCTAGATCATCAAAACTAACAAAAGAGAAAGACATCAGTGGCTCATGCCTATAATCCTAGCTACCCAGAAGGCTAAGATCTGAGAGTCATGGTAACAAAGCCAATCGCAGGCAGGAAACTCTGTGAACAAACTCTTATCTCCAGTTAACTACCAAAATGCCAAAAATGGAGCTCAAGTGGTTGAGCACTACCCATGAAGCACAAAAGCTCAGGGACTGTACTCAGGCCCTGCATTCAAGCCCTGGAATGAATGAATGAAAGAGAGAGAGAGACAGAGAGAGAGAAAGAACTAGAAAAAATTACAGTTCCGTAACATAACCATATATACATAATTGCTTACATTTAGTCCTCTTTATTATATTGATCATGACTAGAAGAAAATCACACTTACTGTCCTGCTCAGACCCTAGGAAAAAGGATTACCCAAAGGCATGAACAGCAGGAGGAATTGAAATCATATGAGCCACAAAGACCTTTCTGCTAGTCCAATAAAATTACTTCATCAGTTCAAAGATGTTTGGAGGCTATGAAGTCAAGATGATCTTCAAGTTGGAGCCATCCTTTTTTGAAATCTGTGAACATATAGTAAAATAGACATATGCATTGCAAAATGCTAAGTAGTGTTATCAAATCTTAGGACATGAAAGGAAAGTTTCTGTGTGCATGTTACCAAGTATCTGGTCAAAATCAGAAGGCTAATCTGCCTTTGCTTCTAATCAAAGAACTGTGCCAGAAGTCTAAATAAAGATGGACCTGGAGCCAAGGAAATGGAATTTCATGAATGCTACTTATCAATACATCTGGATCTGGAGAAACTCAATTTAGTATAAGGTGTAGAAAATGACCATGGAAGCCATTCCCAGACATGCTCCCAGGAGTCTACCTCCAAAACATCTGAAAAGTCAAGGTTTCAAAATTTAGTCAGCAGAAAAGAATTGTGATTCTCCATCCTCTATGAAAGGTAATAACCCATGAGAGTGGATAGAAGATTTAAGAATTCCCATGAAGGATAGAATGAAGGAACTCTCACTAAAGTTTCATTAACATAGGCTCCATACACAAAAGCTCTCAATCAAGATTTTGTTCATGTAAATAGTACAGAGACTCTGTTAGTTAAAGTATTATCTAACCACAGAACAGGCTTAAAGTGAGTTTTCTTTGAAATACCTCAGCTGCTTTTTGAGTGTCATCTATCCATTCATTCTTAGGAAGACACACACACAAAAATAAAAATAAAACTCTTGGTAGTTCATCCTGTGATGGTTATCAGTGTTGCAAGCATTGTCCATTTTCTTTATACTGAATATACTGCACAATACTCCATTGTGTGTACCTCTTATGTTCTAGATCCAATGGTCAGCTGTACAGCATCTGGGCTGTTTTCATAATTTGGCTGTTTTGAATTGTGTGCTTCAATAAATACAGTGTGCCAATGTCTCTGTTGTGTCTAAATGTACATTCTTTTCATCTATGCCCAAGAGGAGTGTCACTGGATCATGGGCTAGTTAAACTTTTACTTTTCTGGAGAAACTCCATATTGATTTCCATAGTGGTTGCATTAGTCTTTATTCCCTCCAACAGCATAAAAGAGCAGCCAGATCCGATTTAAAATAATTAATTTAAAGGGTTTTTTAATTATGTCACTAGAATGAAACTAAAAAGAATTCATATTTTACCTATGTCCCAGATGTTAGCTCCATGCATGGCTTCAAGTCCATTTCTAGACTATTCATTTGAATACTTCTTTTAACTTACAGTAAGAAATCTAAGATCTGTTTTCTGTATCTCTAAAGCTTCAGGCTGAGGAAGTAGAATGTGTTTTTCTAATCAGCACTGACTCCTAGTTTCTGCTCTGGCATAATTTTCTAGCTTTCATTCATGTTATAACTATTTTCCCTACATTGCTGTGACTATTGCTGAAACTATGCTGTAACTAAAACCAGGGTACCGACAAAGTTCCACTGAAGACTTAGGGGAAAAAGGCACAGGAAAGCAATTTCCACATTAAATATGTATATATAACTACACATCCTTATTTTATTATATTTAGCTTTATAAATATGCTATTCCTTTTGTGTGTAACCTTCCGAAACTTACTTTAGATCAAGTTAATAAAATATATCCGTGCAAGTTCAGCTTCCCACTAACAATATGCTGGTTCTTGGTTTGGGTTGGGCAGTTAAGTTCACCAGTATTTGTTTCAGTGCTTTTTTTTTGTAAATTAAACATTACAATATGTTCTCTGGTATACACGAAGCATTGGCTACCTCAGTCCTGAAAATTCTTCCAGCCACAGACACCTCCACAAATCCCTTCCAGGGAGACTCCAGATTCCAATCTCTCTGTCCCTCTTCTTTCTTTCCTCTAATTGCATCCCTTAATCCTTCAGTTCCTTTACTAGTTTCGTAAATGCATTAACATATAAGAAACAACTCCAATGTCAGAGTGGCTTAATACAATAATGCCACACCATTGGTTCATATGAAATCCAGACCAGAGGCTCTTGCCCAGAGGATTTTCTGGGCTGCTCCTCCAAGGAAGTTACTGACAAGGAATTCAGATTCTTCTCCAATACGTTCTACTGTAAGTGGCCTACAGTGAATCACTTCCACTCACCTTCCATTCAAAGAGCTTGATAATACCAACTGCCAGCAGTCTCCAAGGACTGATGGGAAAGTGGCATCTTCATATGTGTCCTAAAGAAAACTAAAATAATTTGGTAAACTTCTACTATTGTTTTTGTTCTGTTGCTTTTCCAGTGGTTCAGGAAATTGAGAAATACAGCAAAATAGTAGATAGAAGGATTTTTTTTAATTGTGTGTGTGTGTGTGTGTATGTGTGTGTGTGAGTATGTTATTGTTGTTGTTTTCAGGACCTGGATAGTATCTTTGAGTTTTTTGCTCAAATCTAGTGCTCTACAACTTGAACCACAACTCCACTTCCAGCTTCTTTTTTTTTTTTTTTTTTTTGGTGGTTAGTTGGAAATAAGAATCTCAAGGACTTTCCTGCTTGGGCTGGCCTCCAACCAAGATCCTCAGATCTCAGCCTTCTGAGTAGCTAGGATTACAGACATGAGCCACCGAAGCCGAGCTCAAGGCATTTGTTTTGTTTGTTTTGTTTTGTATTTTCACTCATAGATATATATCAAGCCATTCCTGATATAAAAGCAAAATCTTTTCTGTGACTGAATCTGCTACAATGTGGTGGAAGGTAGCGGTTACTTAATGGCTTTCTTTTCAGTTGCTTTTTTTTTTTTTTAAAGCAATAGCATCTTCCTCTTGGGAAAGAAACTCAGAATGAAAAAAATCACCTGAGGTGCTGAACTCATTTGTTTTCTCAACTTTTCTCAGAGCCAGTTGTCTTGGAAACCAAGAGAAGAGATTTTAAGATAGAAGAATGACCATCCTACGCTACAAAAAGCTTCACTTGCACATGCAAATTGCTGTGGTCTGGAGGATTGACATCCTGGAATCTGACATAAACCTGAACCAAGGTGGATCGCATCATGAACGAAGACGAATTCCTCCAACTCCAAAGGAAAGAGCATTCCATCCAGTGAGTGTAGCTACTCAAGAGATAGCCCAGTACACCATATCCTTGGGCTCAGCCAGGGTTGGGAAGAATGACTGAAGACAAAGGGGGAATCTCTGGTTATATTGATGGAAATCTGAAGCATCTTCTCAGAGGGCTTTTCGATAGTCCTTCTGTGCTATCCTCTTCCCCAGACAACTTTGAAGAGATAAAACACAGCAGAGAAAGACCATCACCTGGCTATCATGGGTCTAATTCAGCAGCCTACTAGAGAAATCCTCTCTATTCAACAATGCACCTGCAGCAGCAGAGGCTGAAGGGGGATCTTAGACCAATCAGCCTGGGTGCTCCTTTATCCTCATCCGGGTCCAGCAGGCACAGGAGAGCAGAGATGCTGCAGGAAAGAGTCTCTTACCACCTCAAAGAAGACAGATATAACTCAGAATCAAAAACTTGAAAGCCCTGGCAAGTAGAAATAAGAAATGGAGATTGAGATGAAATGTGAGTTTAACTGGAGTAACAGTAGGCAATGCCCAATAAATGAGTGACCTCTTAGTGGAAACCATAGCCAATGCAGAGCCACATGATTGGAGGCTAATACCACAATCACCACCTCCCAGGAAGGCCCAGAGTGACAGGAGAATAATCAATGCAATTAACAAACTACATAATCCAATTAACTAAGTCGTTAGCAAAAGAAGATCTAAAGTCTAACTAAAAGTGCTGATAACTGTAAACTGGCAATAACATGTGACTTTCAGCAACAAAAAATAGAGACCAGTAAGAGTAGATGAATGATGGGGAAATAGTGTTTCATATTTTTACACACTTAAGTTTTAATTGTACTCATTTATGACTTTATCTTTTCTCTAAACTATGCATTGTTGATCATGTTTTATGGTCTAGGCACTGCGTTAGGTGTTGAGTATACAAATATTAATAATAAGTCTAAGTTTTTGAGTCTAGTATGTGGGTAGCTAGACTACAGAACCCACTTGACCTTAGTGTTAATCACTGCAGTTGAGGAGTGAATCAGTAAGCAGAAGAGCTTCTGTATCTTTCAGATAGGGAGAGACAGAACTTTAAAACAAAAATGTAATGCTGTCACTTAGACCTCACTGAAAATGATGGCTCCCAAGGGAATGGATCTGAAAATGAAGAATCATGTGTGGAAAGAAATGATGACAGACAATTAAAACAAATGCTGCCTGTATTTCTAACATGTTCTTGGCTCCTAGCCTTCCTTAGAGTAGCTTCATTTCTACCTTTGAGTCCCATAAAACACAATTAGCATTCAAATATTACCCCCTCTTCCTTTTTTTAAATTTTTTTGTCAGTCATGGGGCTTGAACTCTGGGCCTGGGTGCTGTCCCTCAGCTCTTCAGCTCAAGGCAAGCACTCTACCACTTAAGCCACAGCGTCACTTCTGGTGGTTAAGTGGAGATAAGAATCTCACAGACTTTCCTGCCCCAGCTGGCTTTGAACCATGATCCTCAGATCTCAGCCTCCTGGACTGCTAGGATTACAGGCATGAGCCACTGCTGTCTAGCCATCTCTTCCTTTTATTATCTAGGGACTTCACTCTACAGATACAACAGTCTTTCACCAAAAATGGTTTATTTCTCTCTTGCAGGAGAAATAGCTTATCTTAGTATAAGGCCACCCTTCTTGATTAAAGACAAGAGCAAAGGGCTGGGCTCCTGTAGATCATGCCTGGAACCCTTGCTACCCAGCAGGCTGAGGATGGACATTGAAAGCAGGTCCAGGAAAGAAAGCCCATGGGGTTCTTATCTCTATTTAACTGCCAAAAAAACTGGAAGTGGAACTGTGGCTCCAATGGTAGAGTCCCAGCCCTGAGGGACAGAGCTCAGGCCTTGAGTTCAAGCCCCAGTACTAGCACTAAAATATTAATAATAATTCAATTTAATATTTAAAATTTTTTAAAGGACAGGAGCAGAGGAAATATGAGGAGGGAAAGGGACATGAAACATTAATCCCTGTTTGTAGCAGAGATAGTTCTTCACCATCTTGTATCAATTGCCCCTTTCTTTAGCAAGAGAATCCACCAATTAGTAACTGGTTAAAAGCACTTTAATTTCTCAAACCTTATAGCCTAGTATGATATAAGATTAAGTTCTAGTTAATGAGCACCAAGACAAGACAATATGGGATTTCTAGAAGATTGCTGAAACTCAGACTAACTGATAACACACACACACACACACACACACACACACACACACACACACACACACACGCCTGTTTTGTCCTTTCCTTCTCTCCTGTCCCTTTGCTGGAAGGTTAAACAAGAGTCCTCAAATTCTTCTTGGGACAAGAGGTGACCTTGAAACTAAAATCCTTCCCCAGAATAGTGAAGTGGGATGGTGGAAGGACCCATAATAGCCATCATAAAATCACTGGATCTTTCTCTGTGGTTTGTTCCTATGCAAGAGAAATATACATGTCTATCTTACCTATGGCATTTGGGGTTTGCTATTACACAAACTACCCCTAACTATAGAGATATTAGAAACCAGTTGATATGTCTTTATATAATCTATACGACTTTTTATTTTGTGGCATTCCTGGGGCTTGAACTCAGGCCCTGTGCACTGTCCCTGAGCTTCTTTGGCTCAAGGCTAGCGCTCTCCCACTTGAACCACAGCTCTACTTCTGACCATTTTTGTAGTTTATTGGAGATAAGAGTCTCACAGATTTTCCTGCCAGGCTAGCTTCAAACCATAATCCTCAGATCTCAGCCTCCTGAATAGCCAAGATTATAGGCGTGAGCCACCAATGTCTAGCTTACATTACCATCTAAAAAGGAAATAAAAAAGCAACCAAAAAACCTTCAAGCTTTCATTTTGTCTTTAAATTGAACTAGACAATCACTAAGGTACCTTTGAACTACAGATAACTTTTCCAATCCTATATGTCTTCCTTTTATTACAGGGTTGGTGAAAAGATCCAAAAGCACAATTATTATTTAGAAAACTGTTAGCACTGGCGAGGAACTTTGAAGGTGTAAATGTAATCCCCTCAAGACCAATAAGGAAAGGGCCACACATTTTTCAGACAAGGAAACTGAAGTGTAAAGAGGTTAAATAATGTGTCCAGATTCACACAGTTGAATCTGAATTCAAAGCCAGAAGTCTACCTGGGTACTAACCTCAAATACATAGACCAATAAATAACTCTCCTTAATCAACAGATCATAACGAGTCTAGAACAATATGATCCGAGGAACCTTTTAGAACTTAGAAACAGTTCTACTTATTTCGAAGCACCATTTCTTCCCAATCTTTCAATGCAAGGGCTTTGGGGATGTGCCAGGGACTGGAATGGGTTCCTCCCAGGATCTAAGATACCTTCTCAGCACAGCCTGGGGAAGGAGAGTGCTCATTCCCTCTAATGAATCAATTTTTTATTCTAAATAGATAGATAACTGAATCAGCCATTGCCCCTCTGATTCTCCAGCCAGGGCACTCCATTGATGTTGCCGCAGCCTGGCGGTGGATTGGCACGTCTTTGCAGAACTGCCATCCATCAGTCGCCTGCGCTGGGATTCCTCCTTGCTTTCCTGGCACGTGCATCTTGGGTTTCACATAGAAATGTGAAAAATGCCTTTAAGCTCATTTCAACATGAAATACAATATATTCGCCAGATAAGCGAGACCCTCCTATTAATCATAAATCAATTATGTTTATCCTTAGCCAAGAAAGGACTCAAATGTTCTTTCCTCGTTTTGAAATCCAATCTGCTATTCACAATAATTATGCTGCCCTTGGTATGAATCATGGTCTCAGGCTGTAATTGTTGGTACATGGCTCATTCACCTAACTGCTTTATAGCATTGCAAATGATCAGTTCACTTGTGGTAGGATTTGGGGAGTTATTAAACTAAATCCTTTCACACACTAGACTTGCCTTTGTTGTATCTCATCTTTTGTTCAGCTTTTACACCCAAGCTGGTTGAAAACTGTAACAAGTATAGGAAAGTCTTCCTGTACTTCTTATAAAGTTTTTGATGATGGTAGTGTTGGGGCCAGTATCTGGGGCACTTTTACTCAAGGGTCTACCACTTTAATCACAGCTCGCTTCTGGCTTGTTATGGATTAATTGAAGATATTGCGAACTTTTCTGCCCAGGCTGGCTTTGAACCTCGATCCTCAGATCTCCACCTCCTGAGTAGCTACTATTAAAAGCATGGAGCCGTCAGCACCCTTAGCTGAACATACTGCTAAATAACCCTGAGCACTGCAAAGCTAAATCTAGGGTTTGTAAAGGCAACCCCAAACTTTCCTTGATCCTGCCTTTCTTTCTGGAAGCCACATTGTACCCAGCCAATTCCTTCTGTTTTCTTTTCTTTTTCTCTTTTGTTTCTCCTCATCTCTCTGAAAATATGTTAGCATCCTATGTGAAAATGCTTTTAAAATCTTAAAGTCTTGCTGTCAGGTCACAAGTCAGGTATATACAAACAAAAGTGAGTTTTTTTCCACAGTTCCTATACTAGACACTCTAGAAGTGTTCTATTTAGAGATAGACAGCTGTCTGTTCCTCTAGTGCTTCTGACATCACCTTATTCCACGCAGATTAAGAAGGTGTCATGGAGTCACGTCTGGTCCTACCTCTCTGGAAATGTGAGTCATGACCTGGGGATTATGTCCCGCTGCCCTTTCCACATTCAATGTTCAAGTGTCAGCTCAAAGGGAAGCAGGTGGATTCAGCCAAGAATGGCCATCTGACTGGGGCTGCCATCCCCCTGATGTCAGGAGATGGACGGACGGAAGGTTGGGGGACCCTGTGATCCCCACAGAAAACACAGGAATGAAAGGACAAACTTCCTTGACACATAGCCCCTAGAAGTACATTTTATTGGGTCTATTTGTAGAGGTGGAGATAAAGCATCAAATAACTAGGAAGGGCAAAATTTGTGTCTGGAATCCCAGGTTTGAGTCACTAAAACCCATGGTGTAAATCACTACCTGCTCCTACATTGCCTTACCTGAGGGCTATGCCAAGTGATTTCCTAGGGCGATGGGGAGCTGTAGACTGGTACCTCACCCCTGTAACCCTGGCTACTCAGGAGGCTGAGATCTGAGGATCACAGTTTAAAGTTAACTAGACAGACAATTCTGTGAAACTCTTATTTCCAACTAAGCACCAAAAAACCAAAGTGGAAGTGATGCTCAAGTGGTGGGGCACCAGCCCGGAGAGGGAAAAAATCAAAGGACAATGTCCAGGTCCAGAGTTCCAGTCCCCCAGTACCAGCACTCTCTCTCTCTCTCTCTCTCTCTCTCATATGCACGCGTGCGCACATACACACACACACATACACAATTTAAGAAAAATGTGATCTTAAGTTTATCAACTAACAGAGAGAAGAGAGATCATGGTTTCTTTGTCATGGATTACATGCTACCAATTTTCTTTCTTTCTTCATTAACCTGCATGTCTCCTTATAATCAGCTGATGTTTAGACATTTCCTCTTACTTTCTACCATCAATGCTCAGAGTGTTTGTTTGCTTTTGTTTGTCTTTATAGATTTGAAATACATACAGAGCAAAATAAGGTTATCCAAAGACACAATTCATTGCAATTGGTTGACAACCATTTTCTTAATCAATACATGTATTCCCACATAAAGGGATACAAAATTAGCGTTTGTTTTTATTACTGTGCAAAGATGATCCCGTGTTTTATAAGATGATTGGCTTTCTAAGCTACAGAATGATACCCTTCTTACCACCCCACTACCCTCCCCTGCACTCTTGGCTTCTTGTGTGGAGCTGCCCTGACATCTAGTGGCAAAAGGCAGAGTGTCTTTACATTCTTACACAGCAAATGAAACCTAAAGTTCATACAGCGCTTCACAGTTTGTAATTTCGCGGGCCTCTGTTGATTGTCAGTTTGTAGACTTGAATATGATCCCTTTCCTATAGTCCTTAAAAATTGTAAGTTTCTTTTATAATGAATTTTAGGTTATTCTGAGTCTGTGAGTGCATCGAAAGATTCTGTTCTTTATATTTTATACTCCCGGGGATAATGGTTCTTAAATATCAGTAATTAGATCAAATCTGGTTTTTGTTTTTATTTTTTGGTGTTGGTCCTGGGGCTTAAACTCAGGGCCTGGGTCCTGTCCCTGGACTTTTTTGCTCAAGGATAGCATTCTAGCAATGGAGCCACAAGCCCCAATTCCAGCTCTTTGATGCTTAATTAGAGATAAGAGTCACAAACTTTACTGCCCAGACTGCCTTTGAACCATGATTCTCAGATCTCAGCCATCTGACTAAAATTACAGTCATGAGCCTCTGGCACCCAGCTTTTATTTTATTTTTAGGATATAATTTGAATTTCTTTTTATTATTTTCCTCAAAGAGTCATACAAAGGGGATTCAATTTAACATATGCATGGATGTACAATGCATCTTGATCAGTATCACCCCTTCCATCATCCTCCCCCATCTCCCATCCATCCTTTTCCACCGGTCTCTTCATTTCCTAGTTCCATTATCACATAAGTTCACCTTCCATTATGATTGTACTCATCCACCATTCTCTCTATCCTCTGTCGCCCTCCCCTGAGCCTCCATCTCATCCATACAATGCATGTTTCAGCATCTTAGTATTCATTCATTAAACTATGTATTAATTGTTCAAAGGGGTTAACCTATGGAAGCCCATCCCTGCTTATACGAACTGTACTCATCATATTTGCATTCTAAGTAAATGAGAATCAAAGTAAGTGAGTGAAAACCACATGATCTCAAATAAACTGCAGTGAGGCTGAGCACCAGTGGCTCACACCTACAATCCTAGCTACTCTGGAGGCTGAGATCTGAGGATTGCAGCTTGAAGCCAGCCTGAGTCATGAAATCCATATGATTATAATATCCATGAGATTCTTATCTACAATTAACCAACAAAAAAACCCAAAAACCTGGAAGTAGAACTGTGATTCAAGTGGTAGAATGTCCAGCTTGAGCAAAATAAGCTCTGAATTCCAGTACATGTGTATGCATGGACATGCGTGCACATATATAAACACGCATGCACATGCACACACACACAACTTGAAAATTAGAATGTATGTCAATTTTATGCTTTTTGCTGCATTAGTATAATTTTTCTACATTAAACTAAAAATAAATTGAATGCCTTCATGCTATTAGATGAAAAATGTAGATTTTAAATTAATTTTTAAAAGGAAGCAACTAAGCAGAGTAGCAGTGGCTCATGCCCGAAATGCTACTTACTTGGGAGGCTGAGAACAAGATTATAATTCCAGTCCAGATCAGGCAGAAAAGTTAACAGAACCCCTTCTCAACCCATAATTGGGTACAGTGGCACATGCCTGTTGTCCCAAGCTACAAGGATGGGGAATCTGAAAAGTCTGACATGTTAAAGTTCAAGTGCATGTGTAGGAGGGAAACTAGACCCTCTCCCCAGAATAACACATGAAAAACATTGCTGTAGGTGTGGTTCAGCCTGGCAAGTACAAGGCCTGCATTCAAAATCCTGCTATCAGGATCATGCCTCAGGCGGCTGAGATCTGAGGATCACAGTTCAAAGCCAGCCCAGGCAGGAAAACTCATGAGACACTTAGCTCCAATAAACCACCCAAAATAGAAGTGGAGCTGTGGCTCAACTAGTAGAGCACTAGCCTTGAGCACACTAGCTCATGGACATTGCCCAGGCCCTGAGTTCAAGCCTCAGGACCAACACTAAAAAAAAGAAAAGAAAAGAAAAGAAAGGAAAAGAAATAAAACTGACAGACTTGTAGTCACTTTTAGTAAATTCTTTCATTCTTAAAGTATATTCTGGTGACCATGTCTTCTGTGGCATAAATTCTGTGGCATACGTGGCATAAGTTTCTGTGGCTTGTGTTCCTGCAAGCTGCAATATCAATGTGCAAATGAACAGAAAATATTTAACTTTTTTCTCTTCAATGTTAGTGTCAAAATCACCAAAAGCACAGCCTGAGATAAAGGCTGATGCACGAATGGCTTATCCAAATTGATGTCATGAGCAGGAGTGGATTCCACAAAAGACAAAGAGGGACAAGAATGCAAAGAGAAAGAGTGACTGCCAGTGCAAAGGTGCCAGACAGAGTGACTGAATACTGTTTGCATCTGGATCCTGCATCTGTTCCATTTTCTGAGGAAACTTACAGAAGACCCTGCATCTCCAAATCTCCCTCTGGAGGAATGGAAGGGCGGAGCAACTTAGCCACCAAGTTTCATGCCCCATTAGTCAAGTTTTACCCCCATGGGTCATAACACAACCCTCTCATGTTCACAGATTGCCCATGTGTAATTAACAGTCCCAGATAGCAGGTGTCAGAAAAGCAGTTTTATATGGACTAAGGCAGGGCATTTCTGGTTAGACAAGTACAAAGCAGGTCAAGGTATGTGAAACATTCTTACTTCAACCATGGCCAGTACAAAAACAGGGTCAAGTGGATCTACAATGTACACAGAGAATACACAGAATATACAACCTTACATATCTGTGTTTCTTAACAATAAATGTGCCATGTCCATCTTTTACATTTAGTGAACATTACTAAATCTGTTGAATCTCCCACTCTGTACCATACATGCCATGCATAAGTATCATAAAGAGATCTTGAATCCACTGTAACATCCATTCATCTTGGTTGGCAATTCTTTTGGTAAAGTTGAAAGAAGATTCTCTGTATATATTTTTCATGTGGAAGAATTTTAAACTAGTAGAGAAAACAACATGTAAAATTAATTTTCTTGCTCAGCCCTGTAATCTTAGCTACTCGGAAGACTGAGATCTGAGGATCCAAGCTTGAAACTACCCAGGCAGATGAATCTCAGAGATTCTTAACTCCAGTTAATCAGAATAAAGCCAGAAATGGTAGTAAGGCCCACGTGATAGAACATAATGCCTTGATTGAAAAAGCTAAGCAAAAACAAGAGTCCTAGAACTTTGGCTCCTTTCCAACTGCTAACATTCACCGAGCTACAATGTGGACTTAAATAGGGGTGTTATCTTGACACACCATATATCTCAAAGAAGTTACTCTCTAATGTATAATAAGCTCATACAGTTAAATAATAAAAATGCAATGTCAATTAAGAAATAGGCTATGAAATTGAATAGATATTTATCTAAAGATGTTATACAAATGTTCAACAAGCCAATGAGAAAACGTCTGATATCACTAGTCATCAGTGAAATATAAATCACACCAGGCATCATTTCACATTGATCAAGATGGCTATTATCAAAACCCAACAGAAAAGAAATAATGTGGAGAAATTAGGACCTTAATACACATTGGCATAAGAATACAAAATGGTGCAGCCGCAAACAAAAGTAGCATGGATGTTTCTCAAAAATTCAAAATACAATTACTCTATGATCCAGTAATTCTATTTCTGAGTATTTATCTTAAAAACTGGAAATTGGGATAGTAACAAAATGTTAACACTCTTATGTTCATTGTATCATTATACCCAATAGCCAAGATAAAGAAGTTACCTAGCCAGGTGCTGGTGGCTCATGCCTGTTATCCTAGCCACTCAAGAGGCTGAGATCTGAGGATCACAATCCAAAGCCAGCCAGGGCAGGAAAGTCCGTGAGACTCTTATCTCCAATTAACCACCAGAAAACCAAAAGTGGCGCTGTGGTTCAAGTGATAGAGCACTCGCCTTGGCTGAAGAGCTGAGGGACAGTGCCCAGGCCCAGAGTTCAAGCCCCATGACCAACCAAAAAAATAGAAATTACCTAAATGTCCACTGATAGATGGACATATAAAGAATAAAGAATAAAGTAGGTTAGAACACTATTCAGCCTTTGAAAATAATGAAATTCTACAACATGCAACAATAGAAGTGACCATTGAGGACACAGTACTGAGTCACAGAGATACAAATACTATGTGGTTCCATTACATGAGTAATCTATGCTAGACCAATTCACAGCATCAAAGAAAGGAATGGTGATTATCAAGTGGATAAGAGTTACTAATCAACAAGCATGAAATTTCAGTCACATAAGATCAAAATGCTCTGGAGATTAGTGATAAAGCATTGTATCTATAGTCAATGATTACATAGTACAGCTAAAAATTTAATGAGGGAGTAGACCTCCTATTAAGTGTTCTACCACAATAAAATAAAATTTCCAAAAATAAAGTCATTTTAACAAGTCATACAAGCTTCTATTTGTTGATGTGCAGACATCTGAAGAGGAGCTGTGGCTCAAATGGTAAAGCACCAGTCTTGAGTGTGAATGGTGAGGGAGAGTGTGAGAGCCAACCCCAGTATGGACACACAAAAATGAAAGAAATAAAAATGAAGAGAAGGGAGAGACGAAGGAGGGAGGGAAGGAAGGAAGGAAGGAAGGAAGGAAGGAAGGAAGGAAGGAAAGAAGGACGGAAGGAAGAAGGAAGGAAGGAAGGAAGGAAGGAAGGAAGGAAGGAAGGAAGGAAGGAAGGAAGGAAGGAAGGAAGGAAAGAAGGAAGGAAGGAAGGAAGGAAGGAAGGAAGGAAGGAAGGAAGGAAGGGAGGGAGGGAGGGAGGGAGGGAGAGAGGGATGGAGGATGGGAGGGAGGGAGGAAAGAATCACTGAGTATTCTCATTTTAAAGCAGGATATGTACAATTTTCATCAACATTTTACTGCCATGAATTTTTATAAATTTTACATGAGCCACAATTAGGAGTGGCTCACTGAGTCATTCTTTTTCTAGGAGAGGGTGAGGAGCATAGTCCCAGCAAGGAATATTATATAACGTGAAGATCTACAAAGATAAAATACATCTTACATTGATTTAACATATCTGTGATGATACATCTTATATAGAGCTCCATAAACTCCATGTATTTATATTTGTAATACATAAATGTGTGTATTTCAATATATACATATGGATTTTCACCAAAGCTTTAAGAATAAATATTAATCTTGAAATAAGCATTCACAGCTCTTCCTATTTTGCATTTTGCTTGAGTGTTCAATACAACTGTACTTTACCAAATGAGAAAACAAGAGTGCACTATTTTTTACCTGCAAGGAAACAGAGTTTTGGATATGTTATTCTTAGGCTAAGCAACACAATCTTCCTCTGCTTCTCACCCAAGTTGCCAGCTTACAAGCATCACATGATCAGATTTCTCTCATTTTCATCTACTAGGTTACTGTTATATAGTCAAACTTTCAACACATCAACCAATAGTAGTAAAAAAACTAAATAAATGTTTCATTTTCAAATGATCTCTTAAATATGAAGCCTAAATACTGAAAATAGAGAAGGAAGAAATGGTAACCTACTTGGTGATTCTTAAAAAGCCAGCTTCCTTCTCCCACCGGAAGGCTTCAGCATCCTAGGAGAACAGAGTCCCAATCCAGGAGTCAATGCCTTCTTAATACATTAAGAAGTCAATAACTCACTTCTACCAGGATTAGATCATTGATTACATGATCTTAACAGAGGTACTTAATGCCAGCTCACTCCCGGTTAAACCTCTTAGTACAGTACATATTCTCCCAAGAGGGCAGCAGGGTAGATTCAAGTTAAGAACGCTAAATCAACTCCCAGTGGTCAGTAGCTCAGCTGTGTGACTTCTGAAAAATGAATGCCAGGAAGACAAAACACATTTTTCTGGAGAGGAGGTGGTCAAGGGAAGTGGAGAGATGGATAATGAGAGGAAGAGTAGGCCATACAGTGGTATCCATTGTGCACATGTGAGAATTGAACCATATAACTTGAGGGTATGGATGAAGTTGAAAGGGGTGAGGTGAATCCAGACAAATTGTGCTTATAGATTGGCTAAATTAAAACCCCTCTATACTTGAAGATAATAGCAATAGCAATAATAATAAAGAGCCTGATGAGGCATATAAAATAAAAGTCAATGTTGCCAAATGGGAAGGCCTGCAACTTGACCCTTCGCTCATTCCCACTAAACCTTCTAGATGCTCTGAAGTTTGTACTGTGATATGAAGAATCGCCTAACATATACACAGACAATGCTGAATCATGGGGGCAAGTTGGTAGATTAGAAGCATCCACCATTTTGACTCTGTGAATGGGAGGAGCCAAGTAAAGAAGGAGGGACTATATTCTGAAGCCAGAAAGAAGATAGATCGGGAATTCCCAACGAAGGGGCAAGGCCTAAGAGGCGACCAAGAAACCTAGCAAATTGTTCCAAGCCTTCTCCTTTGGATCTCTGGGAGGAGAACTTAAAGACTAAATCACAAGGTAAGCCAAGAGATTGGCAACTCTAGCTGCAAGGTAACCCGACAACACTTCCCACAAGCTGGAATTATAGCCCGACTGCTTCAGCCTAGGTGAGGAACCATGTTCTATCACTCTACTTGTCACCAAGACCTACAGCATGACATCATCCTTAGAGGCCTATGATTTGTGTCCAAGTTACTCTGGGGGCTTGAAAACAAGGAACAATTTTGATTTCCTTTTGAGACACCTGGTCTCAGAGTGTGGTTGGCAGACCATCACAAAAGTGGTCACAGAGAAGAAGAGAGTCTGATGTGATCCTAGGAAAGTTCAAGCAGAGGGAACCCCAAGGTCAAATGGTGCGTCCATCAGAGGCTCTGCCCTTGGTGGCAAGAACCCAGTCTCATCACTTTTCTGGCAGAATCATTTCTTGTGTCTTGTTCCTGATTGCAATCACAAAGCACTGAGCCTGTGCATGGCATAGTTTTGGGAACTATCTCTTGGCTCCAGTATTGGCTGATGGGTAGATCTGAGAACTCTAAGCACGGTGAATTATGCAGTCCAAAAGGAGTGGGAGGCAAGGGGGATGGTAGGGAGGGAAGAAGGAAGGACGGAAGGAAGGAAGGAAGGAAGGAAGGAAGGAAGGAAGGAAGGAAGGAAGGAAGGAAGGAAGGGAGGGAGGGAGGGAGGGAGGGAGGGAGGGAGGGAGGGAAGGAAGGAGGGAGGGAAGGAGGAAACTACAAGGGTGAATGTATCTTAGTTCCCCTCTGGGATCTGCATCCAGTATGTTTTGCTGCAGGTGGGCCTGAGGACCTCTGAACCCAGGCAATAGATTCTTCCCAAGCTATAGGGAGGCTAACTTCTGGGTTGGGTCTGAAAATACTAAGGAACTACGTTCTAGCATATGTTTGCTAGATGGGGCCCTGAGAGTGTCAAAGTTAAGACACTTTGAATCACGATGATTGCCATCACACACACACACACACCCACACACACACACACACCTAACAGGGAAGTGAATTGTTGAGCAGGGTGGGAAAGCACCCCTGGGAAGTGCCCCTTGCTGCTTTGGCTGCCCTATAGCGTTCCTGGGAAATGATCATTCATATCTCCTTCCACCAAAAAGGAGGCTGAAGTGCTGTGCAGGGTCCGGAAGGGCAGAGCGTGGCCTCGGACAACCACATCTGAGCTTGTGTTTGTAGCCACACAGGACCCAAAGCCTCCAAATCACAAGACCTCCAGTGTGGCCTTCCCTGTACAAGAAGGATATCCCTGTACTGCTGGATAGCATCTACACACATTAAGAGCATAATATGAGGTATCTAAGTCCCTCTGTTATTCTACCAAAGCAGAATTCAGTGATATGTTTGCTCCTCCAAATCTCTGATGCATTCCAGGGCTCATCTTCAGCTTTGATGCTTTCTTCCCCATGGGATCAAATTAGGGGATTGATGGACCAAGTGGGAGCCTGCCTGGCTGGTCCACAGGCACAACTATATTGGGTAATAGATTGTGCTAATGCAATATTATAGGTACAGAAACTGAGACTAGCAAATGTTAATTTCCTTGCTCTACATCAAGTAGTAGGAAAGAAACTATTTCATATTTGTCTTCAGATGTCAAGTACCTAACTTAGAGTAGTAGCA
This sequence comes from Dipodomys spectabilis, assembly GCF_019054845.1. NCBI lineage: Eukaryota > Metazoa > Chordata > Mammalia > Rodentia > Heteromyidae > Dipodomys > Dipodomys spectabilis. The sequence continues at coordinate 199,272 of NW_024870974.1, read as the reverse complement.
CGTAATAGAAATGTTATGAGTATCAATAGATGAATTAAAAAATCACTAATTACATGAGGAATGTATTGAGAAATCTACTGGGTTTTGGCTCTGGTCGTCTTATGAATCTAATACCCTGAGAATAAAAAAATGATGGATGAAGTTATTTTAAACTTTCAAAGGTCTGTCTTTTCAAAACATACTGGGTATTTGAAAATGAATAAAATGAAGCTTTATTGTAAAAATAAAAAAGGAAAAACTAGAGGAACTAAGATATGTGCCTGGTCTATTCTTTTCTCTTTGTATATCATGTTTCTACCTCCACATTACAGAAATAAATTTATTATTCATGATACCAGAGAAAAAAGTACTTGTTTAATTTTAAAATATATAAGAATACAACTTAGGCCAGGCACAATGGCCCAATCTCTCATCCTACCTACTTGAAGGTAGAGATCAAAATTGCGGGAATATAATTCGAGGCCAGCCCAAGCACAAACATTCCCGAGACCCCATCTCAACCAATGATAGAACATGATATCCAGCCCCTGTTGTCCCAACTACTGGAGAAACACAATGGCTGGGATCCAGTGGTACCCATCTGTCATACACAGTGATGACACATTGGAGGATCACCATCCCAAGATAGCCCAGGAAGAAAGCAAGAGCCTGCCTTGAAAAGAACCAAGGCAAAAAAAGGGCCAGAGGCAAGGTTCAGGTGGTAACCTGCCAAGCAAGCAAAGGCTCTGATGTCAATTCCCCATACCACATGCACAGAAACAAAATACAACTTACGATATTTTCAAGGAAAAACACCATCATGTCAGTAGTCTAGATCGATTATTACATAAGACATTGTCAGTGCCTTTTTGATGAGTCTCATTACTAAAGAAAAGACACATTATGGGGTTCACATAGCAGCTCCCCTGCTCAGCCTCCTAGTAGGCCATCCACAGACTGTAGTTAACGTGACACTGACAACCAGTTTTATTCCAGGGACCTGGAGTTCCTCAGGTGTGTTAGGCATAACAAAGATAACGTGATTCAAACATCAGCCTCTAACAAGTCTGCCCTTTAAGCAGGAGGGGAGTAGAGGAGGTCTGTTAAAATTACTGGAACAGCTGGGTGCTAGTGGTTCACACCTGTAAGCCTAACTACTCAAGAGGTTGAGATCTGAGGATCAAGGTTCAAAGCCAGCCAGGGCAGGAAAGTACTTAAGACTCTTTCCTCCAATTAAACACCAAAAAGGCCAGAAGTGATACTGTGACTCAAGTAGTAGAGTGCTAGTAGCTTTGAGCACAAAAAGTCAGAGACAATACCTAGGCCCTGAGTTCAAGCCCCAGGACAGGCACACACAAAAAATTATATACATACATACATATATATATACATATATATATATATATATATATATACATATATGGAACCATGAGGAAAAGACATTACCTCTGCAAACACAAAAGAAATGGTGTCTGTTTATACTGGCACACACCTGAAATCCCAGCACTCATCATCAGAGGCAAGAAGATCTCAGCTCCCAGCTAACCAAGCTACATAGTGAGTTGGAGGCCAGCTTGAACAACATAGCAAGATCTTATCTATAACAATAATAAGAGTGATACTTAAGGTTGTTTAAGCTTTGTTGAGATACAAGTTCATTGAGAAAACTTGTATTCACAAACAACCCAAAGACAAAACTGAAGTATACACAGAACTTGTAAGGAGACTATTTTGAGGGCATTATATTAATAGCCAACAACTGGAATTAATCTTCAAAGTTCCAAAATGTGGCTGAAATGATTAAAAAAAAAAAACAATTCTTATTGGCTTTGCCATTTTAACTGTCTTAACACAGTTCTCTTAAGATAGTATTAATTAAATTTAGTGAAATGATTTTCAATTGTTGCTTACCACTAGAGCAATTCCTTTATGACATTCAGTTAATCTAGTGTAATGCAGATATAATTTAATTTACTCTCCAACATTTAGCTGAAGTCTATTGTATATTCTTATATATTCTTCTGCTGTCAATTACTTTTAAACAAAATTATTTCTATTTACATGATTTAATAATTGTGAGATTACAGAAAGAAAGAGGGATAATTTGAACAAATAGAGTTTGTAATAATTACAGATCGCCAAATTGGCTGAAGTGAAGTCTTCCCACACTGTGTTTTCTAAAGAAAAGCAAAAATGTGACATTAACAAAATGTACTTTAAAAGGAAAACTCTATCAGAGAAACCATTAATGTATATAAGACCAACAGTCTGCTGCAACTGGTTTTGAATGTAAGGCTTTTCTTAGCTTTAGCTATGTGTTTGAGTTTTATATTTCTAAAAATGTTTCCCCACACAGAGCCGTGAATTACATGCAGCTCTCTGCATCCTCAGCCAAAGATAATCAAGTCAGCAGCAAAGCAGGCTCAACACACTCTGGGCCAACAAAATCCCTGATCTTAAATTTCAAGAGAGAAGAAACAGACTCAAAGACAGTTGTTAAAGAATTCTGGCAGAATCTCTTCACAGAGAGAAGTTAATAGGTGTAATAAATGACCCAGGGCACTGGTAGGAACAAATTATATAAATAAACTTAAGAAGACATTATACAAGGATGGTAGACCCAAACAAATGTGACTCTGTAAGTTACAAATGCAAACTCCAAGGACTGCACAGCCCATTAGAAGCTATTTGACCTCCAGAACCTCTGTTCCTTTGTCTGAGTTATGAGACTATCCCCTTAAGCTGTTACTTTTACAAATGTAAGCAAAATAATTTTATAAAGAGCTATTTTGTCTTATTAAACACTGCCCCAGTACAAAGTCCAGATTTCCCTCTTAGGAAAAGTGAATGAACATTGGAGCAGAAGGTTTACATTAGAGTTTTTATTTAAATTGTCATTAGGTTGGGCTCTTAAATCACCTAATGATTCGTTTGCTTAGCAAACCTAAAACAGAACTTTGTAAGATAAACTTTAACTTGCTACAAATCATAAAATTATTTCCATATAAAGTCTGTTTATTAAAGGTGCTAAACTGTTATATGGCCCCTTAAAATTTATGGAAAGGCAAAGAATTGTCTGGCAATAATACCATTAAAGCAGTATACATCAGAAAAAAAACTTTATACCATATAAAAATAGAGTACACAAAGAATATCTGAAATATCCGAGACTGGAAATAGAATTATTAAGTCTAACAAGAGCCAAAAGGATCTATTTTTTTTTAATTGAGCCATCCTGAAGGCATAGCTTACAGCTCTAAACTTCATCTATTTGACTTTCATTATTTCAGCTAATCTAAGAATAGACACTTTTGCCTTCTTCATCTACTGATTATAGGGGATTTAATGACTAACTGAGGTTCAACAGCATGTAGTCCTTTCCTTCATTTTTTGGGTACAAATATATTCCTGAAAAAGAGACGGTTACAAATTACCAGCACTTCAAGTCCCAGATCATAAGGTTATTGTTTTAATGTATCTGGGATATAATTGTTAATTTAAATATTTTAGCTGCAGACACTCTTATAGTCATCCCTGAGAGGAATATATGTGGGCCAGCTTAGCTTGGTAATACCTCATAACCGGTACGTTAAGCTGTTAGGAAAGTTGTTAGCCACAAACACCCTGCTCCTGCCAAATAACAAAAAGATTTCCTGAAACAAGCTTGCAGCACTGCATCAACAATCAAACATGGCTTCCTACAGCACAGCAGAGAGATTAGCACGAAGGAAAACTGTGCGGCATTAGATGCTGACCAAGTCACAAAGGCTCCTTTCTGAAGGAATAGCAAGTATAACTTCCATTAAACTCTTTGTGTGTGTGTGTGTGTGTGTGTGTGTGCGCGCGCGCATGCACGTGAGTGCATGTGCACATGTGCACACAGGAAGCTTATATATGATAAATTGATCATGTGTATAAATGTGGTTAATCTGATTGTGTGTGTGTGTATATATATATACATATATGTGTATATATACATAAATGTGTGTGTTATATGGTTACTTAGGGGGAGTAGTTTATGAGTTGTGTTTGTGTTTCCCAAGAGTTCACTGATGTGCTTATCCAAAGATTACAAATTTCAAAGAAAGTATCATATTAGAGTATCTTGTGACAAGTTGCTAGCCAGTGAATGTGCATGTTTCAGACACCGACTTACTTCCCATAGCTATACAATCCTTATCAGGAAGTGATATTATTCCCACCCTTCTCCTAGTTGCCATGTCAAAAAATCCATGAACACCCACAACACAGAAAACAAGTGGTATGTTTTCTTATAAACAAATCTGTCATGTTAAGTTATTACTTTCATTGCACCAAAGAACGTGACAGTCTTCTGACTACCTCATGAGATTGTGATGAAAAATGAAGAGCTTAGAAATCTCTAAAGAAGTCTTATCTGTTAAGATACCAAAAGACAAAGCTACGCAATAAATATATGTTATATATCTGAAATACTTTTCATTTGTGTCACACATCTTTCCAAAGGAGAAAGATGAGTTTGCATGTGTCTGTCTTGACTCAGTAACTGGTTGCCTCATTTTCTGATAAGGAACCAAGAAAAACTATTTGGATTATTCCATGTGGATATTCCAGAAGCTGACATCTGAGTGATCATGAAAGTGAGTGTATTTTCCCCATTGCTACAGTTTTTTTTACAAGGTAGGGCATGAACAATCCGGCCAAGTCAAACTCACATATTTAAATGAGATCATGTAGGAAAAACACCGTACTATGTAGCTTCCATGTTGTGAACACAAATCTTACTGCTGTGTCTAAACGACCTTTATCAGGATCTCAAAAGAATAATAAACCACAATTTAGAGATTAATATCTAGGATACACTCTCACTTGCTACCTCATTTAATCTCAGAAACAATTATACATTGTGGGAATTAGGATCCTCACTTTGTAGTAAATTGATTGAAACTTAGATGTAGTGTGATTTTTGCCCAAGACTATGAATAGTAACTATAGGAGGCAGATTTTTCATTCAGGATTAAGACACCACATCCACTGTTCTTTCCACGGCCCCAGATTGCATCCTTACACAACACTCAATATTCTTTTTGGCTGAGCAGCAATGCTGAGAAACGCTCAGTATATGACTCAACATATGAGTGGATTTCCAACAAGGCTCATTGAGAGATAGGAAAGCAGGCAGGAGAGCACCAGTAAATCCTCAAGTGTCATTCAACAGAAAACACCCAAAGCCATTAATTTTAGCTTTGGCAAAGGTGTATTGACTTTTGGTTTAGTTTCCCTTTTCTGGATTTCATTAAAAGATGGCACATGTGTAAATTCAAAGAAAAAAAGAATACAATTCAAATTGGCTAAAAGCACATGCATGAGGAAGGAAACCAGTAATCATTTTACAAATGCAATACTCTTTATAAAACAAATTATTTTAGGCAGGCACCTGTAGCTCACGCCTGTAATCCTAGATATTCAGGAGGCTGAGATCTGAGGATCACAGTTTAAATCCAGCACACCAGGAAAGGAAGGTCCATGAGACTCTTATCCCCAATTAATCTCACACACAAAAAGAAAAGAAAAGAAAGAAAGAAAGCCAGAAGTGAAGCTGTGGTACTAGCCTTAAACAAAAATAGCTCAGAGACAGGACTCAGGCCCTGAGTTCAAACCCCGGACTGGCCAAAAATAAAACAAAATAAAAATACATATGTATAAACATATATCTATGTACATATACATGTATATACATACAGATGTATGTATATATATATCAGTTAAATTGTATTTTGGATTCATTGGAGAAAATAATTTCTTTAATGTACCTAGCACAAAAACAACAACAATTTTAGAGCCAGACTGTAGGATTTTAATTGTGGCTCCTGAATTTACCACCAATGTAGCCTTGAGTAAAGATATATAATTATTATCTGTTTCCTCATTCATAAAATAGGGGCTAATAAAACTAGTACACACCTAAGCAGTGCACTAGTAGCTCAAATCTGTAATCTGAGCTACACCAGAGGCTGAGATTGTTGAATTACAGTTGAAGACTAGTCCAGGATGAAGAAAGTTCTGGAGAGCCCCTTCTGAGGAAAGAGCTAGACATGATGGCATACCTGCTGTCCTAGGAACCTACCAAGTGGATTACACCCACCCATGGATGGACCCTATCAGGAAGTGAAACTGTCTCAAAAATAGAGCAAACCAGGTGCCAGTGCCTCACACCTATAATCTTAGCTACTCAGGAGGCTGACATCTGAGGATTGTGGTTCAAATCCAGCCAAGGCAGAAAAGTCTGTGAGTCTCTTATCATCAATGAACCATGAAAATCTGGAGGTGGAGCTGTGGTTCAAGTAGTAGAGCACTAGCCTTGACCACAAAAGTTCAGGGACAACACTCAGGCCCAAAACTCAAGCCCCAGGACCAGCAAAAATAAAAATAAATAAATGAATCAAAATAGATAAATAGCAAAAATTAGCTGAAGGCATGACTCAGTTGTCAGGTATGATACTGGGAATGTACAACCTCAGTCCTTGAAAAATAAAACATCATTATTGGGAGCTATTGGTTGCAACAGTATGTACTAAACATGTTAACTACTGATATCATGTTGTTTAACAATTCCACCTATGTTACAAATTACTACCTAGCTGGGAGCTGAATAAACACTGCTAATTGCATGATCGTGATGCTTATGGGAAGCATACAACTAGCTACCTTATTGGCCATGATAATGTGTAGTTCTTTGGTCCTAAGCCAAATCTCTATGATTAGAGTTACAGTTAAGCCAGTTTTTCAGATACATGAGATTAAAGTTGAGGAATGTAGAAGTACTGATGTGAGCCAAAATAAATAGGGTAGATAGATAAAGAAATCATTAAAATTTATAGATTCAGAAATGGATTGGCAGTCAGTACACACATGAAATAGGACAACACTAAGGTGAAGAGACAAGTCTGCCCAAACAGCAAAGTTCTGGGGACATCGTAACAACTATTCCTACCCTCATGCCAGCAAGTCAGAAATTTTCTTATTAAAAGTTGTATCCTATTAAATAAACTTTCCTCAATTCCACTTTCAAGTATTTTTATTTACTTATTTCTGCTATAAGTGGACTCATATTTTGGGTTTATTTTAAATAAAATTATTCCCAGAAGAGGTGAGGTTCACATAAGTTCATTCATAAGAAAGTGTTAGCACCCTGTCTAATCTCTTTTCTAGGGAAATGGAAGGACACAGGGCAGAGGAGTTCACTAATCGTCAGGATTGTGCAGGCGAGAGGATGAAGAGGAGTAGACAATGAGAGGAATCGACTGTCAAGCAACTGTCAGGAAGTCACTGAAGAGCACAGAACCAGCTCTACTTGATTTTCATCTCTTCCTACCTTCGAGACCAGGCTTACCAAACTTTACTTTGTAAAGGAACAAAAAGTTAATAAATTTAGCTTTACGAGCTAAACAGAAGTACTCAACTCTGTCCCTATAGCACAAAACAACACTAGATCAGAAGTTAAGGGAGGAGAATTCTGAGAGATCAAGACCAGCCTGAACTACACTGCATAGCACAACTCTCAAAAATCAAAAAAACAGCTCTATAAAATATCTAAACATGTGGAATTGTGTTCCAATAAGCCTTTTTATTTATAAATTTTAGTAGATGTCTCACAAGCATACTGTATGTCTTTTACAGGTGGACTCTAGAAGGAGAAAGACATAAAAATAAAAGATTATGAGGGTTATAGAAGAGAAAGAAGAGGGAAGCCGGGCACTGGTGGCTCACGCCTGTAATCCTAGCTACTCAGGAGGTTAAGATGGGAAGATCGCGGTTCAGAGCCAGCCCGGGCAGGAGAGACTGTGAGACTCCTATCTCGAATAAACCATCAGAAAACCGGAAGTGGCGCTGTAGCTCAAGTGGTAGAGCGCTCACCTTGAGCTGAAGAGCTGAGGGACAGCGCCCAGGCCCAGAGTTCAAGCCCCACGACTGACAAAAAAAAGAAAAAAGAAGAGAAAGAAGAGGGGAGGGAAAGAGAAAGAGGATGGACATGGCCAAAGTACATTATGTACATGTGTAAAAACGTCATAATAAATCTTTTACATGGTACAATTTCAGAATTTTTTTAAATGGGTTTTTAAACATTCTAGCCAGAAGCAGAGACTCATGCCTGTAATCCTGCTACTTAGGAGACTGAGAGGAAGATCAAAGTTTGAAACCAGTTTGGGCTAGCTTCTCAACCACTTTCAACCAACAGAAACAAAAAGTTGGCACACTGGCACACATCTGTTATCCCCGCTCCATGGGAAGTGTTAATAGGCGGATTGCAGTCCAGACTAGCCGTAGACAAAAAGTGGTGTTATGCTCAAAAAAAGTCTTAAAGGCAAAAAAGTCTGGAGGTATGGCTCAAGTGGTAGAGCACTTACCTAGTGAGTGAAAGTTCCTACCTTCAAATCCTAGTACCATGGGAAAAATGAAAAATATCTGTTCCAAAATAGTAACAACACTAGATTTTTTTTGTTTTTGCCATATCATCTCACATAAAATGTAGTTTTAAAAATTTAACTAGTACATTTTAACTAACAAAAAATGTATTGCAAGAATTTCTGCAAAGGGAGCACATATTGGGGCTGGGAAGGTGGCTCAGTGGTAGAACGCTTGCCTTGAGCTGAAGAGCTGAAGGACAATGCCCAGGCACAGAATTCAAGCCCCATGACCAACCAAGAAAGACAGAGCCAGAGAGAGAGGGGTAGGAGAGAGGGAGAGGGAGAGAGAGAGAGCATGCACATATAAACCTAAACATTTAATTGAGCATGTAAATTGGAATGCAGGATCAGCACAAAGCTCTAATATACATATCTAGTTATAAGCCCTCTCTGATAACACCCCCTCCCCCGCCACCCCAGTGGTCTCATCCAGATGTAGAATTGGTGGCCATTGTCTGGCTCACTGTTTTCTATACCCTGTGCACATGGGCTTCCATTTTAACAAATAAGGAAGCAAACTCTGTTAAGGAACACAGTCAACCTCACAGGTGACAGAACCCAGATTTATACCTAGATATGCCTGATTCTGAGACCTACGCTGACAAGATAACTTCGAATGGACATTATATTAGGTAGCTTAGAGATTATTTTTAGTGTATGGGAAGATGTGGGGAGCTTATCTACAAAGAATTATGGTATATTGCACTAGGGACTTGAGCATCCACAGATTATCCACAGAAGATTTTAGGGCTAATGCTTCATAGTTAGTGACAGATGACTGCATTTAACTTAAATGTATAATATTAACAATGATATGCTGTAGAAGGGGAAGTATATATTTAAATTTTCCAAGGGCTGGAGCTGTGTCTCAGTGGTAGAAATACTTGCCTAAATGTCTAAACATCAAAGGGAAACAGAGTAAGTACATCGAATTAAAAACATTTACTGTTCTCTTACTTAAATAACATGAAACACATACACTACCCAAATAGGCAATTCAAATTTAAAATGTATAATCAGGTAAGACTCCAAATTTAAGAACTGCTTCTCACAAGAGAACTACCTGTCATAATTCACACACAGAAGAACATGATATTGCAATGTACATTTTATTTATAAGGGATTAGTAGGTTCTATTCTAAGAATAAGATCCATGCACCTCAGATTCCCCTTAGGCTGTAGAGATTATACATTGACATTGATTTCTACATCTGTCAACACACTGTAACCTGACAACCTATTGCTGGTCTAGTACAAACTGTCTTAGATCTTTGAGTCAAAGCTCCTATAGCACAAAGCCTGCAGAAAAATCATCACAAAGGATTGCAATTGACTGAACTCTGAAACCCAATTTTAATTTTGCACCATACCTTCTTTGTTACTCAGACTAAATTACTAAATCAAGCACATTCTACATAATACCTTTAAAATTATAAGCTGGGCACTGGTGGCCCATGCTTGTAATCCTAGCTACTCAGGAGGCTGAGATTTAAGGATCATGGTTCAAAACCAGCCAGGGGAAGAAAAGTCACCATGAAACTCTTATCTCCATTTAACTAAAACTGGAAGTGGTGGTGTGGCTTGAGGGACAGAGCACTAGCTTTGAGCACAAAGAGGCTCAGGATCAGTGCGCAAACCCTAAGTTCAAGACCCACGACCAACAAAAAAAAAACGAAAACAAAAACATGATTTATCAGATCTCATGATGGCACACTAGGTAATATTGACAAAAGCTCAACTAGAAAAGCTGAAGACAGCTTTTCTATTACCTTTTCTTATAACAGTAACCCCTCTGTACAGTATTTTCACAATGAAAAACTTAATTAGAAAAAGAAAATAAAAGCTGAAGACATTGTTTTAAGATATGTTTTTGAAGGGTTAAAAAAAAGAGGCTGAGAATGTGGCTTAGTGGTAGAGTGTTTGCTTAGCATGTATGAAGCCCTGAGTTTGATTCCTCAGTACCACATAAATAGAAAAGCCCGAAGTGATGCTGTGGCTCAAGTGGTAGAATGCTGTCAGTGACAGTGCCCAGGCCCAGAGTTCAAGTCTCACAACCAACAAAAAATAAAATAAAAAGAATAAGAAAACCAAAAGAAGATAAAGAGGCACCAAGCCAACATCTGGGAAAGACTGAGGACCAAAGAAATGAACTTGGCATTTGAGGCTACCCATTCTCTGGGAGATTTGACATATCTGCTCAGCTGAAAGGCTACAACCTGACTGACACTTCACCATGGTTGGAGAGCTAAAGAGAAAAAGGATTCAAATCCAAAGGCCACTAGCTTCCTTTTAGTTAGTGCTTGCATGCAATACTTTGACTTAAACCCATATAGATTAGTGTTTACATGAAGAAAAGAAACTAAATATGCCAATTAAGAGGAAAAAAATATCAGATTGGCTTTTTAAGGCAATTATATGCTATAAGAAACACATTTAAGGGAAAAGAGATACAAAAAGTTGGAAGCAGAAGAATGATAAATGTTATGCTGTTGCTAGGGTTTGAATGGCCCCACCAAAAGTCATGTTGAAATGTAAACCTCATTGTGAAACCATAAGAGGTGGAGCCAAGCAGGACTTTCAAGAGGTGATTAGGTAATGAAAGCTTTGCACTCCTGAATAGATTAATCCACTCATGGATTAAGAGATTATTAGGTTAATAGGTTACCTCAACAGTGAGTCTTTTATAAAGCACTCTCTTATATGTGCCTCTCTGTCATCATGTCATGTTCTGTAACAACTGCTCATATGGTGAGCTGAATAAACCACTTTTCTTTATAAATTATGCAGTATCAGGTGTTCTATTAAAGCACCAGAAAATAAACCAAGACCCATTAAACTCTTTAACAAACTAGTGTAAATATATGAGCATGAAACACAATAGATGTGAAGTCACAAGATATAACTAGAGGGGATGGGGAAAAAAACAAGCTATAACTAAAGGTAAAAATAACATTTTTTTATACTAAAAGTTCAGTTCACTGGGAAAATAACCTAATTTTAAATGTATGAGCATATGGTAAAGTAGCCATATCATAAATAAAACAAAAATTGACGTTACTATGGGGAAAGACAGACCCATCTATAATAATAATGGAAAATTCTAGTAGACCTCTCTCAGTAAATGTTAGGCCAGTCAAAATACCAATAAGAATATAGATTATTTGAGGGTATTATTAACAAACCTGACCTACCTAACAGACATAAAGCATTGTACCCAGAAACGCAGAATACATATTTCTCAACACATATAAATCACTTATAAAAATAGATCTTCGTGTTGGGCACTGACTGGTAGTTCACGCCTATAATCCTAGCTACTCGGGAGGCTGAGATATGAGAATAAAGGTTTGAAACCAATGTAGGCAGAAAAGTCCACGAAACTCTGATCTCCAATGAACCACCAAAAAGCTGGAAGTCATAAAGCAAGTTTGAATCCATTTCAAAGGACAGAAATCTGCAGTGTCATCTCTGACCAACTAAGGTAAAAAGGATTGCAAAATCTCTGTGCAAGAGTTCATTGCTGCACTATTCACAATGGCCAACATATGGAAACAGCCCAGATGCCCCATATCAGATGAGTGGATCCAAAAAATGTGGTACCTATACACAATGGAATTTTACACAGCCCTTAGAAAGAATAAAATAATGCTATTTGCTGGTTGGAAAGCCTGTAATGGATGGAAAGCCAAGCTCAGAGCGACAAACAGCACGTGTTCTCTCTGCTAGGCAGAAGGTAGATCTAAAATACCCTGAGATATGATAAAAGTAGACAGGAGTCTAGATACACAGTGAAACCAAAAGAGGATACTCTTAGAGAGAAACGCCAAGGCCTAACGCTTAAGTGCCTCTTCATATTTATATAAAATAAAATATATAAGGACTGGGAAGGTGGCTCAGTGGTAGAGTACTTGCCTTGCATGTATGAGGTCCTGGGTTCAATTCCTTGGCACCACATAAGCAGAAAAAGCCGGAAGTGGTGCTGTGGCTCAAGTGGTAGAGTGCTAGCCTTGAGCTGAAGAGCTGAGGGACAGCACCCAGGCCCAGAGTTCAGGCCCTATGACCAGCAAAAAATAAAAAAACAAAAAACAAAAAGGTAATAATAATAATATATACTAAAATTAACTCCAAAATATGGAAACAAGAAACCTCCTTTTTCCCCCCCTTTTCTTTCTTCTTTTTTTGTTTTTTAGTTCGTTTTTTGATGGTTCTGTCTTCTGTACCTTATATATAATATGTGCATCTTCAGAAGGGTTGTGCTAAGGGTACAGAACTTGAGGGGAAAAGGGTGAAGAAGTACAGCTGTGGAGCTCACTGGACACTGGTGAACGTGAACTACACAACTCCTGGGTGGAGATGGGAACGAGGGAAGGAGAGACTGAGAAAGAATGAGGGAACAGAAGACACTGTCTGTAAGGAAATGTACTTATTACCTGACTCATGGACTTGTAATTCCTCTGTACGTCACCTCTATAACAATAAAGTAATATAAATAAATAAACCACTTAAAAGCTTAAAAAACACCTCTGTGCAGAAATCAACCAGCGTTTCAATACAGTCTCCCAAACTAAGTCTACCAGTCTTCTTCATATAGAGACTTATTGAATGCAATGGAAAGCCAAGAAACATTCACTCGCCCATGGAAAAAGTGATTTCCTAACCAAAACAGCGGCATAACGGCAAGGGAAGGCCGAACACTTCCAAAACTGGTGCTGAGGCATCTAGATGCCCCTTGTAGAGAAAAAGAACGAAAACTTGATTCTGCCTCACACCGAGTAAAATACAAAAGGCAAATGAGATCACTGCGAATGCTACAAGAGAACATTTTGTGACCTTGGAGTGGAGAAACTTAGCTTTTGTTTTAAATAATTTTTATTATCGTTAAATAGATATATAAAGGAGTCTTCAACTCAACGCGTCAACTGATGGATACACTGCATCTTGATCAATGTCATCTCTTTCATCATCCTCCACCCTCCACCGATCCCAGCCCCTCCCATCCCCTCAAGATCCCTAGTTCCATTTTCCCATATGTACATTGAATATTGTGATTGTACTTGCCCATCATTTCTCTCTACATTTGTCTGTCACCCTGCCCTGGACCTTCCCTTCCCTCACCTCAGAAGAGTCATGGAAAAAAAATAATTCATGAACTGGAATGCATTGATTCTGGTCTTAATCTGAAAGACTGTGAACGAAAAAGTTCTACCGTGGAGTATAGTAGAGTTAGGAGTATAGTAGAGTTAGGATTCAACATTTCTGTTTTTCAAAAGACATCACAAAGTATTTCCGATCCACCACAAATCAGTGAGAAAAGGCCAAAGGGGTGATAAGATGGGTAAAAGACTTAAACACATGTTTTGCAATAAAGAATATCTACATAGTCAAGACATGTGAAAGGTGTTCAACATCACAAATAATCAGAGAACTGGAAATTAAAGCCACCATAAGCTACCACATCAACTAGCAAGGCAACCAGAATGAAAAAGTCTGATACTACTTATATTTGAAAATGTGGAGAAGAGGAACCATAAATACCACTGGTAATAACAGAAATGCTTAGGGAAATGGTATAAAAAACAGACTAAAACTCTTATTTAACTTTGAAGATTGTGAATGTGTGTGTGCATGCATGTGTGTGTGTGCGCGCATGCACGTGCTTGGTGTTAGCTTTCCACCACTGTTAAGAAATCTTTGAGATGGTCATTTTATGAAGAGAAAAGGTATCTTTGGACTCACAGATTCAGTGAGGTTTCAGTCCATGATTGGCTGGTTCATCTTGTTCCTTTCCAGCCTGAGGTAATGCAAAAGAAAGCCATTCACCTCATGACCCAGATGTATGTATATATAGCAGTACATATATGTATACCTACATACATATAAGCGAGGTCATAGTAAGGTGCTTGAGATGAGTTAACTTTGAAAAATATTTTCAACAATAGAGCCAATCCTATAGCAGTATTAATAGCAAGACAGATAATATTCTGTGTCAAACATTATGTCAACCAATGCCTATATATTATATTTTATTTTATATTACATTTTGTATTTTTTTTCAGGGGAGAGCATGAACACAGCCCCTCCACTACCACAAATTATGCAGTTGAGTTTCCCACACCCAGTCAGCACATCCTGAGTGCAATGGGTAAGCCTCACCTTCGTGATCATGGTATCTCTGCTGCCAGGTAAATATTACATTTTGTATTTTTATGTGTTTATATATTATATAGAAATAAATATGTGATATATTATATATAAATATATTTACAGAGAGGATGTATATGAATATACACTTATATACATATATATCTATATATTCATATACACTTATATACATATAAGTGTATATACACTTATAAGTATATGTAAGTGTATATAGATATATACTTATATGTATGAGCATATATATACACATATATTTACCTATACATATATACATAAACTTATTTAATCTCACAACTACATATATTCACTTACAATTACATATACTCAATCTTACAAATCCTATAAAGCATGGAATAGAACTATCTGCATGCATCTTCTTTTCGAAACAGGAATCGCAAGAATACTATTCGTGAAGAAATACAAAGCACATGAGAAACACCTCTGAGAAATCAATGCTGCTCCCAGGGGTGAAACCTTGTTGAATGCCACAGGTCATGGCAGACAAACAAAACCACTTGTCAAGAAGCTCATGCCAAGCCAAAGAGAGATTAGATATTTTCAAAGCGATCAAGTGCCTGTCCTTCAGCTGAAGGTGGGAACCAGTAGGAATGTATTATAGATGCAGGAGTGAATTTAACAGATTTTTTTAAAACTGAGATTGCTAACTGTGACAGAGTTTTAGGTATATGTACTCTGGCCTTAAAATCTTCCTGATGATCTAAATGCAAAATACTCCCCTTGTTAATTTTTAATTCACTATAGTCAAAATAACTTTTCTTTTCTTTCTTTTTTTTGGGGGGGGTCCGGTCGTGGGGCCTGAACTCTGGGTCTGGGCGCTGTCCCTCAGCTCTTCAGCTCAAGGCGAGCACTCTACCACTTGAGCCACAGGGACACTTCCGGCTTTTTTTTTTCTGCTTATGTGGTGCTGAGGAATCGAACTCAGGGCCTCATGCATGTGAGGCAAGCACTCTACCACTGAGCCAACTTCCCAGCCCTCAAAATAACTTTTCTTAACATCAGTGTTCCAAAGAAAATTAAACTGACCTCAAAGAGTAATAATAACAAATAGCTACCAAATACACTCAATCAAGCAAGACACCAGTAAAACTAAATATGTAAACACCACTGGGAATGACAGCTTTATTTTTTCTAAACTCCAGATTAAAAATTCACCATGAATTCCCTATTTGTTTGTGACCATTGAAATGTCTGGTCTACTATGTGATCAAATATAATCAGCTTTCTAAGATATATGCACTGCCATAATAAAGTAACTGGCAGTTAGTAGAATATTTCACTTTTCAGTGCTTTCTTTCAGGTTTTTGTATTCATTACTTGTTTGAACTCGTTGGCTCTCTCAACACATAAAAATAGCTACAGAAGTAGAAAAAATTCTTCTATGATTTTGATTTTTTAAAAATCCATATTGAAGGGGTGAAACTGATCAAGATGCAGTGTACTTATAAACAGACATATTGGATTGAATTCCCTTGTACAACTACTTAATGAAAATTAAATATAAACAAAATTTAAAAATATTAATATGAGGATTTCTTTGTTGCTTTGTATGCCCCTCCCCCACGGTATAACCTTGCTTTCACTGTATTTGATGTTGGTATAATTTGTGGAGGAGAAGGGAAAAAACAAATCGTTTAAATAGGGATACAGGTGGAGCCATTGCAACAATGAGATGTACAAGTCGTTATGTTGAAAAAAGAACTTTACAACTCTGGCTGGGAAGGGAAGGGGAGTGGGGAGGGGAGGTGGAAGATGGGAAGGGATGGGAAGGGGAAACAAAGGAGGAGGCTACAATGCTTGATAAGAAATGTACTCATTACCTTGCCCATGTAATTGTAATCATCCTGTACAGTATTTTCACAATAAAAAAGAAAAAAATATTAATATGGACCTTCTCGCTGGCAACTCCACTTACTGGGTCCAGGAGACCTGGCAATGTGTCATCTGTTGCTCTAATAAATATAACTGAAGGAGTATGGAAAACTATTCTGCTTTATTTGAATTTATTGAAGAGCTTAAGACTATACTTTTATATTTTTTTCATTATTTAGAGAATATTAGTTTCTGTAATCAAACCTACGTAGATAAGACCTTACATATTTAATACAGTGTGTTTACCCCTGTACAAATGGAAAAAATTTAATTTTAACATTTCTAGACCAATATGGCTATTAATTTCTGTACAATGACAACTCAACACGGTAAACTGGGATACTTTTTCCAAAGTTGACAGCACAGCTAAAGTTTCCAAAAAATCAAATTATATATATATATATATAATCATATTTATATAAAAAGACCAATAATAGCAGTATGTTATGCAGCAACAGCTTATATATTATATATTATATGAAAACACACACAAAATAAAGTCACTGTACAAATACTTGTCTTAGTGAATGTGTTTTTACCTTAGGGAAGGTTTATTTTACTTTCCTCGTCCTTGACATTATCAATAGCAACATGAACTTTTTCTTTTTCTTTTTCTTTTTTTTTTTTGGGGGGGGGGGGGTCCGGTCGTGGGGCCTGAACTCTGGGCCTGGACACTATCCCTCAGTTCTTCAGCTCAAGGCTAGTGCTCTACCACTTGAGCCACAGCGCCACTTCCGGCTTCTTTCCTTTTTTTTTTTTTTTTTGCTTATGTGGTTCTGAGGAATCGAACCCAGGGCCTCATCATGCAAGGCAAGCGCTCTACCACTGAGCCAACTTCCTAGCCCCATGAACATTTTCATAACAGAAATATCAGAAAGAAATCTTAAAATCCATTTTTCTCTGAAAGATAGAACGGAATTGTAACTCACAATCAGCAATCTGTACAGTATGATCAAAACTTTTCAGGGGTAATAGACTTACTTTAAATAGGAATGTCTTGCCAGGCTCCATGGCTCACACCAATAACCCTAGCTGTAGCGGAGATTGGAGGATCTCTGTTCAACTCGCGCAAGAGCAAGAAAGTCCATGAGACTCATCTCCAATTAACCACCAAAAATCCAGAAGTGAAGATGTGACTCAAGTGGTAAAATCATGGTCTTGAGCAAAAAAACTAAGGGACAGTGCCCATACCCTGAGTTTAAGACTCAGCACCAGCACAAATAATTAATAAATGAAATTCTAGACTCTATCCCTAGTATGTCATATTCTTCTGTTCAGAACTAGACCATCTTTTGTAAAGCCTACTATATATTTTGAATTAATTTTTTGTGTGAGATAATTGTTCATTATATGCAGTTTTAGAAAACAATACAGGGATTGTATTACATGTACAGCTTATCAAATTTCTTCCAGCAAGGAAAGCAATAGTACAAGATTACAGACGAATAATACACACACACACACACACACACACACACACACACACGTCTTCTAGGACTATATTCTACATATAACAGAAAAAAAATGTGCCCTCTGTACCTCTGGATCATAGTCATTTGTTGGAACATACCTGGGCTATTTGTAGTTTGGGAACTATTACAAATAAAGCTTTCAAGCAAACATGAAATCTTATTCCTCTAGAGTAAGTGCCCAAAAACACAATAGCTAATTCATGTAGAAGTTGCACCTTTACATTTATAAGAAAAGGCCAACTGTTTCCCAAACTAGCTGCGCCATTTTACATTCTCATCAGTAACATACGACTAAGGCAAGTTCTCTTTATTCTGACAAGTATCTGCAGATCTTTAGGGTCTCAACCGCAGCACATGGCTAGGACACAAATATTCAATGCATTTATGTAATTCCATTTCCTGAAAAACAAAGGTCTGTTCCACTTTAGATAAAAGGTGAGCAGTGACCAAAAAAATAAGAATTGAGTCAATAAAATATGTAATAATATCCAGTTTCATAACAACATGTTTTTCTAATGTATCCTTTTTTTTCTTTTTTCTTCTTTTCTTGTTTTTCTTTTGGTGTGGGTCAATAGAATCTGAACACAAGACATGACCCTCATGTAGCTTCTTTTTCAAAGCCAGCACTCTTACCAGTTGAGCCATACCTCCACTTCTGGCTTTTTTCTTATTGAAGATAAGAGTCTCTCGGTTTTTGTCTACTTGGGCAGAGATCTTCAGATCTCAACCTCCTGAGTAATTAGAGTTTAGCTATGAGATACTGGCTCCTGGATCTAATGTAATTTTTATAAGTCAATGACTTATCTCCCATTCAAAAAATATCCACAATGCTAGGTTGTCTTCACAAACCACAAGAAAGATAATTATAATCTACAACACTTAACTATACATTTTAAAATAATTAGAAAGCATTTAAGGGTCCCTAACACATAGAAATAATAATAGAGAAGATGAAAATGCTAATTATCCTGGTTTGACTTATATATTGCATATATGAATCAACTTAGAACACTACATCCCATCAATAACTACAAATATTATCGATTAAAAAGTGAAAAGTGAAAGTTGCTACCACCTGGATTCCCTCATTTTCTTTCATTTTTTCTTTGTTTTCTTGCATGCTTGTTTTCCCTTTGCTTCAGATTATTCATCAAATCCAGTTGTAACTTCTCAAACACAATTGTCCACAGAAATGTTATTAATCATTTGAAAAGACTTCGGTTTTTAAAAATGTGGCAATCCATCTAGACTCAATTCTGTACCTTAAGAAATCCCTAAGAAAAAAGAA
Source organism: Dipodomys spectabilis (assembly GCF_019054845.1). Classification (NCBI taxonomy): domain Eukaryota; kingdom Metazoa; phylum Chordata; class Mammalia; order Rodentia; family Heteromyidae; genus Dipodomys; species Dipodomys spectabilis. The sequence goes on along the minus strand of NW_024870974.1, from coordinate 180,034 downwards.
AGAAAGAAAGAAATCCCTAAGATTATATGCCTATTTGGTTATTTGGGGAGTAAAACTCCAGGCTTAGGTATAATAAGAGCTTGCTACAATGTCCTTTGTCCTCTTGCGGAAATCCACATCCTCACATGCAAAACAGAAAACCAGGAAGCAAGCACAGGAGGAGGAAAGATAGCAACAGAAACTGAGAATAACCAGAGCATGTACTCTTGTGTTTTGAGTTAGCCTTGGCTTTCCATACCTTGAGAAGCACCAAATTAAAAGAATGTGACTCAAGACCACAATAAAAAAGCAACCACATAGATTTACAGACCTGCACATAAGTCCACTGAGTTGCACAGCTCCAAGAAGAAGGTTTATGTTCATTTAAGAATGGAAAATTTTCAAGTTCTTCCAGAAGCACCATCTGTTTCTAGTGGCTGGTCTTGCATTGAATTATTTATTACAATAACCTCAGATTTATCAGGTTAACCTTTGGATTGCGTCCTAAAAAGCTGAAAATATTTAGAATTTTTTTTAGTAATGTAGTAGGATACAAGAATTTATCCTGCCATTGTACTGAAAACATCTTCAGGTTTGAAAGATTACATTGTTCATCACATTCAGTCAGTTTGATTCTTAGTGCTAGGTAATTGGTCCACAAGATGGCACTATAGGGGTAAAAAATAGTTCAAGTAATGGTTGCAAATTTCAAGCTAAAAACATTTTCAATTCCTACAACAGTTATCACAAGGTATCTGTCTTATCAGTCTGTTAATGGGGAATGGAAGAAAACAGAGCTTCCCAAATCAAAGTCAGGACTTTAAAAGCTGACAAACAGCTTTCCATGAATCTTTGTGATCTGGCAAGTCTCAGTATCTTAAGAAAATTATAAATGACTCCTTAAAAACCACTAAACTGCATGATATGAAAGGATTAAATATAGAAGTACTGTGAAAAATGCATTTCCAAACAAGAGTGGAGATGTAGAGAGATGTACAGTTACATTCACCTCAAAAACATTTTTTTAAGAAATAGGGGGAAGAAACACAATTTTGCACATTAAATACTTCTATTTATATTTTCTTGGTTTGTGTTGACTAGAAAAACAAACCTCCAGTGAAAAGGAGATGAAGTTAGCTAGGGCATCAGAATACGTCTTACCTGAAATGTGAGCACTAATTGGAAGGATTGGATGATGAGAGAAGATGATGGAGAGCAAATATGGTCAAAATATTTCAAGTACATACACGAATATGGAACAGTGAAACGCACAATGAGATTAGTTTGGAAAAGAACAGAGAAATAAATGGACACGTTAAAATAAGACCCCTTTGTACAACTAATTTGTGCTAATTTTAAAAAAGAGAGGGAGATTAATTTATTTGTCACTTAAGACACTAACTTTGACACTTAAGACACTAAGACACTTAACACACTAAATTGAATATAGATTCTCCACAACTTATGATAGGGGGTTACATACCAATAAACTCATTGTAAGTTGAATATACTGTTGTGTGTGAAAATTTAACACACACCTAACCTACTAGCCATCATGACTTACTAACCAGAATATGGGAAAGCATTGGTTATTACCCCTGTGTGAATTCACTGCCTGATCATCTCGAGAATATAATATCTCATATGGCTACCTAAGAAAAGATCAGAATTTTAAAAGTTGAAGTCATTTTCTATTAAATGTGTAATGCTTTCACACTAATAATAAAGTTTTCCAAAAAATCCATAAATCCTATGTAGGCAACTTCTTAATTTCTACCTTCTTAAATTGTCTGCAGGCCATTAATACAAGTAACACAATGCAGCTGAGTTTTCTCTAGCACTGGCTTCAAAGCAGCTCCTAACTTGGCTGATGACACTAGAGATTGGGGGAGGGAGTTAGGGGAAGACCTGGGTATAATTCCTTATAAAGGAAAGCCACCAACTCTTTTTCCTCTCTATTTTATCTGATTTTCTCCAGGATTTTTTTTAATAGGGGGTAGGGAATCTCAAGTTTTCCTACACTAATATCTAATATATGTGTATATGTGTGTGTATACGCGCACATGTGTATATATGTGTATGGAGGGCCAGCGAGAACTAAAGGCAATGTTCCCCCTTTTCTGCTTGAAAGTGTCAGTTTGGTGACTGGTAGACATCTGAAATGTCTAGATATTTACGTGTGTTAACATAAAATTGGTTAAGTTCATTAACACATGAAAAAAGAACAAGAACAATCCCAGGGGCTTTTGAAAGGATGAAAAGCAACCTCAAAGACCAGGCCCAGTCCCCTAAGATCCATTTTTTTTTCTAATGGGAAACATTTCAGAGTATGAGTCATAAGTAACTTAGCTGGGAGTTTTTAAATCTTTAAATCTTAATCCTTTGAATCTTTATGGAGGAGAGTCCTTAAAGGAAAGCATTCCAAACTTAACTCCTACGTGGCCTCTTTCATATTAAAGTCTACCATCAATTACGCCTGGCCATCTTGAAATTCTCTATCCCTGAGTAAAGTGGTGCAGAATTCATCTCTTAATTCCCAAGTTAATAGTCAATGAAAAGAAACATACATTCTCTTCTCTGGATAGCTGTTCAGTAATATTTAAAGGACATGGGGAAGAGGAAATACACCACCCCCTCCATCTCATTATTTCTCTATTCAATGATTACCATTGGATGTCTAGCTTACATTGAGCGCAGTCAGGAAACAGAGAGCAGTGTTGGCTATCCCGGCACCCACAGGTGACACCCAGCTCTCTCTGTACCAGCAGCATCGGCTCAAGCAGGCAGGCAGAGCATGAGATGAACAAGAACCCCAGAGTGCACTTGAATGTGTCTGAAATTGGCATTTTTTTTTTGTAGACATGAAGAATTGGATATGGAACAAAATGCTATTCTTGCCAATAGAATTCAGTTTCCAATGGTTCCTAGTACAAAGAAGGCACTCGGCTATTGAGAAATGAGTAGATGAATGAAAGCATGAATGGATGAAAGATCGTGAGTAGTCACTTTGTGCCAAACATTGTGACAGTGGCAAAATGACTCGGCCATAGAACTTGAACCCGTGAATGTGGAAATGAATTTGTTGTTTTAATAGCCAGTAATCAAAGCTCCCTTCATCAGGGGGAAGGGATGAATTCTCCAACATATATTCTTCCAGGAGGGAGGTCTCTCACTTCTCTTCTAAGAGCAAAAGAAGTCACAGGTTTCTCTGCCCACCAATAGCAAAGACAAAGGTGTACGGCCTATGTCTAGTCACTCAAATATGTTCACTCAGTCCCCAGAGGAGTTACAAACGGGTGCATGGTCCAGTCGTGACTTCTCCACTAAGAGTCCATCACTGTGTTTTTTCAGGCATTCTCTGTTCGGTGTGAATTTTGTGGATGGCTAACCCAGATGCTTCCAGTCCTGTCTACCATGAGGCAATGTCAGGTCTGTCCAACAGGAAAACCATGTTCTGTCCACCAAATCCTGTTGTCATTTCAACAACTGTTAGCTGGGGCATCTCATGAGTATGTCGATCAAAGGGAACCTAGCTTACAGGAAGCAAAATAGCTCATGATCCTCATTAGTAGGTAAAATTTTATGTCTCTACATCTCTGTTGAAAGTAATTTTTTTTCAAAAGGACATTAGCTGGGCACGTGTGTTTTTTTTTTTTATGAGTGATTTTTTTTTATTATTTTAATTTAATTTTATTTGTGAACATACTCTACAGAGGAGTTACAGTTACATGGGCAGGATAATGTGTACATTTCTTACCAAGCATTGCAGCCTCCTCCTTTGTTTACCCTTCACATCCCTTCCCAGCCTCCCCCCTCCCCCCCTAATCCCAATCCTTCTCCTTCCCCCCCCCCCCCCCCCCCCCGCACCAACATTGTAAAGTTCGTTTTGGACATGACAACTTGTACTTCTCATTGTTGCAACAGGTCCACCTGTATCCTTAAACAACTGGTTTTTCCCCATCTCCTCCACAAGTTATACTGACATCAAATATAGTGAAAGCAAGGGTTATACTGTGGGGGAGGGACATACAAAGCAACAAAGAGATAATCTTATAAATGTGTTAGAAACACATGCATGAAAGAAAAAAACATTAAAATACACATCTAAGGGTTCATTTTCCTGACATCACATTATCTGAACTTTTCCGCTTGACTCATACATATACTAGATATTACAAATAAGGGAAACCATGGGACCTACGTTTCTTTGGGCCTGGCTTACTTCACTTAATATAATTTGTTCCAAGTTTTTCCATTTCCTAACAAATGGGGCAATGTCATTCTTTCTGATGGAGGCATAGAATTCCATTGTGTATATATACCACATTTTCTTGATCCATTCATCTACTGAGGGGCATCTGGGTTGGTTCCATATCTTAGCTATGGTAAATAATGCTGCAATAAACATAGTTGTGCTGGTAGCTTTAGTGTGGTCTTGTTTGTAAACATTAGGGTAAAGGGCACGTGTGTTTTTATTTCACCCTGCAACATGGTCGAGACATACATCTTTTCTGTTTTTGCAATCACGCTTTTAAAATGAGAATTTGCCATCTCATTTATTGTGAGTGTGTTATAGCCACTGTTTGGGTTTGTTTTCTGTTTTTTTTTTTTCGCCTCCTTAGAAGAAAGCAATCACCTATCAAAATCAACCCCAGAGGAGATCTCCACTCATGAAACTGATTTTTGGGCTTTGTAAGAATCTCTGCTGAATTGTAAAGTAATGCAGCACGCATAAAAGTTTAGATGAAGTCAGGTATAGTGATTCACACCTGTAATCCTAGCTACTCAGGAACCGAGTGTAAGGACAGACTGAGCATAAAGTTTTCTGGACTCTATCTCAAGCCATAAGCTAGGTGTGGTTGTGTGTGTTTGTCATCCTACTTGCACTGGGGACCTCATGCAAGGTTGTTCCAACTACAATCTCACCACCCTGTTAGAGAAATAACTAAAGCAAAAAGGGCTTTGGCTGTAGCTTTCATGGTAGAGCCCTTGCCTGGCAAGAATGAGGCCCTGAATTCAAACCCAAATAAAAATTATTTTATTACAACTCCTCACTAATGAAGGAGTCAAAAAAGATGCCTAGGACGAACATTAAAAAGTTTCTCTAGGCCAAGCATGGTGTGTTTTCATAATCCCAGCTATCTAGTTAGGATGATCATGGTCCAAGGCTGATAGGAACTTTTTTTAAAAAATGAGACCTTATCTGAAAAAAATATAAAAACAAAAAGGCCTGGAGTGTCATTATATGATGGTGATTATCATATAGTTTCTAGCTGAAGCCAATAGATATATATAGAAATATGCATTTCTACTGGTTAGTCAATCTTTAAAAGCACATGTGACCTGCAACAGAATTATTATTTATAAAGTAAAGCAAAAGAGTATTGGAAGATAAAGATTATATTCGATATGCAATATCTTCTATTAATGTTGCCATAATTTTAATAATAATGATGACAATTCACCATGTACAGTTCCTATTGGTCTTATGATAACCTATGGTTAAGGGTCTGATTCTAAATCCAATATTGGCAAATAAGGAATTCATCCCTTAGTTAGTAATTTGAGAGACAACAGTTTGCATAAATTAATATCCCATTTATAGAGAATGAGTACATAAAAATACTGGAAATAAGATATTGTGAGTGGGTAATATTGTAATTAAAATACCATAGTAGATAACAGAAGATAGAAAGTCAGGTAAATTGCAAATTTTCTAATATGGTATTTTAAAAAATACAACTTCTCCTAGATGTAGTTTTCAGTCCATAAACCTTGGTAAAATTTGAGAAATATTCCCATTTATCTCCAGGCAGCAAGGAACCATTGAGTAATCCCTCATGTCAGAAATGTTTCAGTCATGTCATTCATTATTAGAGAGTCAGACATGTTTTAGTCATATCATTCATTATTAAACTGGTGCACAATGCATCTCTGCAACATCTAATGCACCTAACCTTGTCATTGCCAGGGTGAGTTCAGAAGGTAATGGGAACTTTCTAAACAAAAATTAACATCCTTAGCTTTAAAAGTAGTTTGCTTTAGGACTTCCTAAGAGAACTCAATGGTCAGAGCCAAATAATCAATAAAATATTCTACCTCAAAAATAGCAAGAAATCAACTACCTTTATGTATATAACCAAGGGAACTCAGGGTTAAGCGTCCCTTCATTACATTACTTGAATTCAGAGAGAGATTCCTTGCCTGATGCTAGAGCTCCATCCAGTGGCAACTGATGGTGACCTAGACAGCAGAACATAAGCTAACAGAGAGAGAGAGAGAGAGAGAGAGAGAGAGAGAGAGAGAGAAAGAGAGAGAGAGAGAGAGAGAGAGAGAGAGAGAGAGAGAGAGAGAGAGAGAGAGAGAACACAAGACAGGTACTGCCTAGAAACTCCAGGCATTACTTCAGAATAGTCAAGGTTTCAGAACTGTAAAGCCATATAGAAGGGAAGAAATTGAATCATTCAAGACCCCACAGTTATGTCTACAATGTGTAAAGAATCCAGAGCAAAATGAAAACTAGGAATCCACTGTCTAGATATTTGCATCTCCATACATGAGAAGCCGGACCCTCACATGGCACTGTACATTCTTGGGAAATATGCATATCCAAGATTAGTCTGAGCATTTCACCATGAGTGCATTGTTTCTAGCTGATTTCCATGACATTTCCTGGAAAATGCTGTTCTCTTTGGTGACTGGAAGGGAAGAAGCAGCTCTAATGGTCTGCCTCATGTCTGCATCCCAACTGCCATACATTCTCTGAATTGAAGAAGACATGCGATTCCTTTACAAATACATTAGAGAAGTGGTTATTTACTTTATGCTCACACGAGCCTTTGCAAACCTAATAAAAGCAAGGAACTCTCTCAAAATATGCATATGTAATTCCATAGTTTTAGGGGGTTTGAACTCTAGCAATCATACAGAGGCCAGAAGTGAGTAAGTTCCCTATGAAGCACACTGAGGCCAAGTTCCTAATGAGGAAATTAAGGTGAAGAATTGTAAATGCCATCTTTATCGACATTGCTTGAGCTGTTATTGCAGATTCTGGTCTGAGAAAAGCCAGAATGGCAATTATTGATAATAAATGAAAATAAAATTAATGGGGGGAAAATGAATCTGTTTTCTTTGAAAGTCATACAAAAAGAGCACAGAAAACCACCCTTCTTCTGTCACCTTAAGTGGGTGTGGCCAAAGTGACTGCAATGATAGGGGCCTGAAAAGGACAAAATTAACCATCCAAGGGCCTCACTAGGGTCTCCAGGGGTTTTGCCACAGATCCTGACTCCAGTATCTGGGATCTAGACTCTGAATTCTGCCTGTTCCTGCGGTGGTACCATTGGCTTTCCAATGTCCTAAGTGTTGCCTTCTTTTCTTACCAACATTTCTCTTGTAGAAGGTAAATTTTCCTCATTTCCCCACCTAGGGCATTTCTTTTTTTTACATAATATTTTTTATTGTGAAAATACTGTACAGAGGGGTTACAGTCACGTGAGCAAGGTAATGAGTACATTTCTTATCCAGCATTGTTGCCTCCTCCTTTGTTTTACCCCTATCATCCCATCCTTCCCACCTCCTCAACTACACCCCCCACACCCCGCCTAAATTGTAAAGTTTGGTTTTGGACAGTGTTTTGCACAATGGGTCAATCTGTATCCCTATTTAAACATTTTGTTTTTTCCCTTCCCCTCCCCAAATTATACCAACATCAAATACAGTGAAAACAGGGGTTATACCATGGGGGAGAGACATACAAAGCAACAAAAAAAAAATCATATGGTGCCTTATAAATACATTGGAAACAATAGCAAGGAAGAAAAAACCACTTGTGTCCCTATCTTGGGGTTCATTTCGCTTAACATCATCTTATATGAGCTTTTTTGCTTGTCCCAGATATATACTAGTTATTGCAAATAAGGGAAACCATGGGACCTATGTTTCTTTGGGCCTGGCTTACTTCACTTAATATAATTTTGTCCAAGTCTTTCCATTTCCTAACAAATGGGGCAATATCATTCTTTCTGATGGAGGCATAGAATTCCATTGTATACATACATACATACATATATATATATATATATATATATATATATATATATATATACCACATTTTCTTGATCCATTCATCTACTGAGGGGCATCTGGGTTGGTTCCATATCTTAGCTATGGTAAATAATGCTGCAATAAACATAGTTGTGCTGGTAGCTTTAGTGTGGTCTTATTTGTGATCATTTGGGTAAATGCCCAAAAGTGGCATTGCTGGGTCATAGGGGAGCTCTATGTGGAGTCTTTTGAGGAACCTCCATACTACTTTCCAAAGTGGTTGAACAAGTTTACACTCCCACCAACCATGCAGTAAGGTTCCCGTCTGTCCACATCCCCTCCAGCATCTGTTATTATTAGAGTTCTTGATTATATCCATTCTAACTGGGGTGAGGTGGTATCTCAATGTTGTTTTGATTTGCATTTCTTTTATGGCTAGAGAAGTTGAGCATTTCTTCATGTGTCTATTGGCCATTCTTATTTCCTCTTTGGAGAAGTTTCTCTTTAAGTCTTTAGCCCACTTATTTATTGGGCAGTTGTTTCTTTGAGGATTTGTTGTTGTGAGATTTAGTTTTTTGAGTTCCAAGTATATTTTAGATATCTGAGACTCTTGTCTGTTGTATGGTTAGTAAAGATCTTCTCCCAATCCGTGGGCTTTCTATTGATCTTACTAGCTATGTCCTTTGCCATGTAGAAGCTCTGCAGTTTCATGCAATCCCATTTGTCCAACCTTTCTTTGATTTGTTGTGTTTCTGGATCTCTATTAAGAAAATTTTGGCCTGTGCCAAAGAGACCTAAGATTTCTCCTATTCCGTTCTGTAATGTTTTCAGAGTGTCTGCTTTGATTCTGAGGTCTTTGATCCATTTGGAGTTGATTCTGGTACAGGGTGATATATAAGGATCTAGCTTTAGTTTTCTACAGGTGAATAGCCAATTTTGCCAGCACCATTTACTGAAGAGGCTGTCTTTCTTCCATTCTATTTTTTTAGCTCCCTTATCAAAGATTACCCACCTAGGGCATTTCTATGCACAGGTCTTGTCCACACTGTCATCTACTTTAATTCAACTGAGCTATTATCTGCAGAGATCTCCTATTTTCACACCACTGAGCTAAATAATTGGGTTCTGTATATCAAATTACACTGAATAATCTGAAAAAAAATAACTGTATGGAGGGATATTTTAAATTGATGAATCTTTCTAACAACTGGAAAGTTCTATTTTGGAGAAAGTAACTTTGATTTTGTATAGTCTACACAGTGGAGTATAAGCCTACATTTCTAAGGAATCTGTGTGCAAAGCCTTTCCAATACTTCTTTCCCTATCTCATCATCAGCCCAATGTAAACAGCAAACACAAGCATTCTACTCCGTTCACAGCTCATACACAATGTGTATTCATTCAACAAATAGAGTGGAGTTTCATATTTGCATCCTTTGCATTTTTCTCAAGTTAAAAGGGAAGTCAATTCATGAGGAATCCACATGCCAACTAATATACCTGATGTAGGCAGATCAGCCTAGAACAGTGCCAGACTGATAAATATTTATTGCCCAATAGAGATTGAGCAATGTCTTTGCCAGTTACTATCTAGCCATAAAATCATTAAAAAAAACTAATAAAATGTGATATTTGTTCCTCCCCCACAGTATAGCTTCCCCTGTTTTCACTGTATTTGATGTTGGTATAATTTGGAGAAGGAAACGAAAAAAAAACAAATTGTTTAAATAGGGATACAGATTGACCCATTGCAACAATGAGATGTACAACACGCTATGTCGAAAAACAAACTTTACAATTTAGGTGGGGGTGGAGGGTGGGGTGGGGGAATGTAGTTGATGAGGTGGGAGGGATGGGATGGTAGGGGAAAAACAAAGGAGGAGGCAACAATGCTGGATAAGAAATGTACTCATTACCTTGCTCATGTAATCGCAACCCCTCTGTACAGTATTTTCACAATAAAAAACTTATTTAAAAAACTGATATTTAGGGCTGGGAAAGTGGCTCAGTGGTAGAGCGCTTGCCTTGCATGCATGAGGCCCTGGGTTTGATTCCTCAGCACCACATAAGCAAAAAGAAAAAAGCTGGAAGTGGCGCTGTGGCTCAAGTGGTAGAGCGCTAGCCTTGAGCTGAAGAGCTGAGGGACAGCGCCCAGGCCCAGAGTTCAGGCCCCACGACCAGACCCCCCCCCAAAAAAAAAAACAAAAAAAACTGATATTTATCCTTTTGAAATCTTCCCATTGAATTTCCATTAACAAGAGGAAACAAGAAGAAGATAGAAGCCCTTTATTCTGACTTTTGAGGCATTTAACCAAAACATAATTCAACTGCAATGTAACTAGTATAGTGTATATAATGGCTTGGAATGTTTGCTTGGTCATACCTTGTAATTTTCCACTGAGTCACTCCACCTTCCTGTATTAATGGAAAGTCCATTTTCTCTCTCTTGAGGCCTACCCTTCCCCACTCTAAGCCTAAAGGCTTGCCTGCTTTCTTGTTTGCTTGCCTACTTACTCTCAGTGCTTGGCTGATGGGTTTGACAGGGCTGTGTTTTCTTTCATGGCCACTAGATGTTGCAGATGAACACTCTCTTGATGTTCACAATCTGAAAGCAGGGCAAACCTGCTGCAGAATGCTTTCCAGGCCTAATTCCTCTATGACTTCATCCTAGAGTATAAATCAGACTCTTTAATTTCCTTCTCAGATATCAATTAAATAAGGGCAGCGGAGTCCAGGGATACTCACAGCCTCAAATATATCCACGTCAGAACCAGCCACATCATGGCCTGCAAACCAGGGGTCCCTAGTTCAAACATGTCTCCTTGATATATTTTGTTTACCAAAGTGTGTCTGAATCCGGATTTCCAGACTCTCATAACTACAACATGGAGCTCGTATCTGACACCGTGGCAGCCATCTGAAGGTGAATAGCATCCATCTTTCCCCTCATACACCACAGTCCTTTCCTTCCAGAATACTCCTTGACCCCTCAACTGTCCAGTAACAGGTTCTGTGGAGAAGACTGGTTAAGTAAGTTGCAAGAACCCCTGCAAAATGAAAAACTGTTCAAAAAATGGAGGAAAAAATTTCCATGAAAGAACTACAATATAAAACACTTTTATCTCTTCCAGAGTCCTTTCTTGTGCTCTTTTTTTATTTGTAATTTAATGCCATACTCTCTCAAGCGTAGGTTGTTTTTTTAATAAGTTTTTATTGTGAAAATACGGTACAGAGGGGTTACAGTTACATGAGCAAGGTAATGAGTACATTTCTTAGCAAGCATTGTTGCCTCCTCCTTTGTTTCCCCTTCTCATTCCTTCCCATCTGCCCCCCTCCCCCGCCAAAATTGTAAAGTTCGTTCTCCGACATAATGACTTGTACATCTATCTCATTGTTGCAATGGGTCCACCTCTATCCCTATTTAAACATTTTGTTTTTTCCCTACCCCTCCCCAAATTATACCAACATCAAATACAGTGAAAACAAGGGTTATATCAAGGGGGAGGGACATACAAAGCAACAAAACAAACCACATGGTACCTTAAAAATGCATTCGAAACAATAGCAAGAAAGAATAAACCACTTGTGCCCCTATCTTGGGGTTCATTTCGCTTAACTTTTATCTGGTCATATGGATATAGTTTTTGACCTTTTCTATTTGTCCTAGACGCGTACTAGTTCTTGCAAATAAGGGAAAGCATGGGACCTATGTTTCTGTGTATGCAGATTCAGAGCCCCCCTACATCTCTCTTGCAGAAATCCACTCTCTACCGACACCAGACTGCCATGCACAAATCGAGCCAGAACAGAGAGAGAGGAAAATCTCCCCATGTCTCAGGCCTGTCACTCCATAGTGTCAACACATGGCAGGTGAGCACCCACTAAAGAACTGGAACCCTCATGCCAGGCTGTAGCCAAAGCCTTCTCATTTGCCCACAAAGCACGGAGATGCCAGCCTGAGGCATGGACAGCCACGCATCGCATTGCCCTGCTCTGAGACATCTTGGTACCCGTACCCACGCTGAACCTACCCTTCATGTTTCGATTCCAATGGTGAAACACCGCTCAGCGAGTCTCCACCAATAGAATCTGCTTGCAGCCCCAAGCCCAAGCACAAGCTGAGAGGTAGAGGCTGAGCATGGCCAACGCTTGAGGGAATGGGAAGCAAACAGCCAGGTGGAGAAGTGACAGGAAGAGGAAGATATGAGCTGAGCTTCCTAGCCCTCCTTCTAACCCATGCTGCATCGCCACATGGTATTTCGTCAAGAAATGCACAGTCTAAGAAAGCAATGAAGACATCTATGATGGTAGCAGACACAATGGTGCACATGTATCATCCCAGGACTTTGATGGCTGAGGTAGGAGGATCTCAACTTTCAGGCCAAGCTGAGCTACATAGTTAAGACCTTGTTAAAAAAAAAAAAAATTCCATGACAGTAACCATATAGCATTCAGCCCCAAGTCTGAGGCCCTTCTCATTAGCGGGTTTTGTGTGACCACACTGATCCCACACCCAGAAAGCTAAACCCATCAACAGACAGAGGATGCAAAGAGGTGGAGCTTTAGAAGCCACAGAACACTTTCTTCTCAAGGCTAATACTCTAATACTTGAGCCACAGTGCCACTTTCTGATGGTTCACTGGATATTAGAGTCTCACAGACTTTCCTTCCTTGGCTGGCTTTGAAACGCAATCCTCAGATCTCAGCCTCCTGAGTAGGCTAGAATTACAGGCGTGAGCCACCTGCACCCGGCCAATTTTATTCTTTTAAATCAAGTTTTCTATCACTAAACATGGTAGCTCAGAAGGCAAATCTTCTAGGAAATGCAATTCTTTTTCAATTGTTTAGGTTTAATGATTTTTAGCAGTACGTTTGTTGTATAAGCGTGACTTCATTATGACATTTGTGTACGTGCATGCAATGTGTCCCCATCAATCTCACCCATTCTATCAATCCCTCTCCCTCACCCCACCACCCCTTCCTAAAACAATTTCAGAAGGTTGTTCTATGTTCATATAGGCAGAAAAATCGCTCCAACCAAAATCATCTTCATTCTCCTCTGTTAACTCTCCCAGATCCCACTGATACTCACTATCTCAATACAATGTTTTACTCTCCAGTCATTCTTTTTATGTAGTGTGTATTCATTTTGTAGCATGGTATGTCTGATGTACACATATATTTTAATCAGAATAACCAACTCTAGTGCTTGGCTAGTTTCTAAACATAAGATGAATAGGCTTGTATTACCCTAGTGGAAAGGCATGATAAAATGTTCTGAGACTTCAAAATATCCATCCATTCCATCCATTTTCCTACAAATGAGGTAATCTCATTGCTTTAAGGTTGTGTAATATTCCATGATATATACATACCATATCTACAGTTGATGGGCACATTTTGGCTACAGTGAACATGGGTATGCAGGTATCTCTCCTATATATTATAATGTATGTATGTATGTATGTATGTATGTATTCAACAGTGGTTTAGCAAGGCCATAAAGTAGGCCTATTTTTTAGTTTTTGAAGTGTGTAGCTACATCAGATAAAACAACAATGATAAACTTTTTAAGCACAATCTGCCCTGTGCTTATTCAAATGCTCTTCGCTTTTACCTGGATTTGGTAGAAAAGAGAGCTAATATAAACTCATATTTTATTTAAACTACAGAAGAGGGAAAAACAGATTGACATGCATAGTCTATTCTGGGACATTATCAAATTATCAATAAGGAACAGTATTAAAACATCTGTAATCCTAGCTACTCAGGAGGCTGAGATCTGGGGATCAAGATTCAAAGCCAACCTCTGCAGGAAAGTGCGTGAAACTCTTTTTTGTGTGTGTGATTTTTTTCTTTTTTTTTCTTTATTGTGAAAATACCATTGCGTGAAACTCTTATCTCCAATAAACCACCAGAAAACCAGAAGTGGCGCTGTGGTTCAAGTGGTAGAGCTCTAGCCTTGAGCTGAAGACTTGAGGGACAGCTCTTCAGAGTTCAAGCCCCACGACAGACTAAAACAAAAAACAAACAAAAAAAAACAATCAGGCTGTAGCTTAATGAGGAAACCCAGTAGCCCCTTCTCAATGGGAAGAGGCTGGTAAGCAGAAACTATGACTTTCTTCCTCTGTGTTTTTTTTTCTCTCTCTCTTTCTCAAGGCAGTGGCAGTTCATTGTGAATATCCCCTCCATTTATCCTGCTCTGTACTTTGTAATGTTATTTTATCATAGTTACTACAAATATGTTTGTCTATGTTTGTGATTTACAATTATGTTATTTCAATGTAATGCTCTGGTAATGTCAATGTTGAGATTAGTATAGTTTTATTAAGTATACATCAGACTGTAATGAGTATCAGTCACCAACTTAGGTTATAGCAATAAGAATACTAGGAAAACAACCAAGTATATTACTTTTATAAGGCATAAATCACCAGGCAAACATTCAACTTTATTTAATGGCCTGTTTATTATTCCCTTCCATAGTGATAATGGTTTTAATTTTAATATATGAATGCAATACACAGTCCATAAATGGTTTTGTGTGTCTGTTTTGATAGCAAGAAGATTAAAATTAAAGGGAGTAAAGGGGAAATTTTTGCCATCTGTTTCTTTGAAGAAATGTTATATAAAGTTGCTTCTTGCATAACTACCTTTATCCATTTTTGTCTTTTCAGGAAACAAATTTGTATGAAACTTATACCTTCAAAGACCTTTGAGTGTCTGTAATTCAGAGAACTTCCGTCTATTCCAGTCCCTTTGATCTCCTCTGTCCTGATCTAATATACTTGAGGAAGTTCTCTCCGTGGCCCCACTTTGAACCTTGTTTGCAATTCTCACACCCAACTTCAAAACATGCCTCTCAGATCTCCTCAGCCTCTCCTGTTGCTAGCCTCCTCACTCCTGTGCCTCTACTTTTAGACTTGAACTATAGACCCTTGGCTCCTCCTCCCTTGATTCCGAGGCTTACCACTGGATGCATCATTCCTCAGTCACAAGCCTCACTTCTGGGAGCTTGCGTGCAATTCCATAAGAACCTCAATGTTGTGTATCCATTTGTGTTTGGCCTTCTCCCCTCTACGTTCATCTCACATTTATGACGAGTTTACCTCCTCATTCTTGGCTAGTGAGCTCCCTTAGACTTCACTTCATCCTTAATTCATCCTCTCTGGCCTGTTTCATGTCCACTCTTTTCAGCCCTACTCCATTCCTCCACCTCTCCTCCGTATTCAGATACACAGCATCTCCCGCTCATCCGGGTCCTTCCACTCAGACTACAAGCATGCTCAACTGGCATCTATTTCTAAACACTATAATCAAGCTCCCTTCCTTGATTCCACCATGATGAACCCTTTCTTCCTGCTAATACAGGGTTTTATATTGTCATGTCTTATTTGCCCAACCTCCCTTTCAGGCCATTTCTCTTTCCCTATTAAATTCAGCTCATCTGTGGAGACCAGGGCGCAGGTCATTTCTTTGGGGGAGAATTTGTCTTTGCTGCTTAAATCAATCAACTTCTTTTGTTTTCCTTCAGAGAATTCTCCCAGCCTATAATTGAATAATTACAGAATAATTTGAAGTGATTCATTTATCAGTGTCCCCATTTACTCTTCTGGCTTTGAAACAACAGACTCCCTGCTGATTTTGACCTGCATTGCAAACTCCCCTAATATATTAGACACATCTTAGAATGTGTATGGTGCATCATTTCACTGATTAGATCTCCCTCATCTTTCTGTTGAAAGCAATTTATTAACCAGACACTGGTTCACACCAGTAATCCTAGCTCCGCAGGAGGCTGAGGTTTGAGGATTGTGGTTTAAAACCACCTTCAACAGAAAAGTCCATCAGACACCTGTCTCCTTTTAACCAGCAAAAAACCAAAAGTGGTTCAAGTAGGAGAGCACCAGTTGTGAGCCAATGTCCTCCAACTTTACAGAACTCAAAATATATCTTCAGTCTTTATAAATATTTCATCCTACCTAAGAGAAAAAGAAACCGAGTCCTAAACAAGTTCAAGCTCCCCATGGTAGCCAATCATTTCACACTGAAATCTTTGCTGGAGAGATATACATAGCACAAGACTACAACAGCACTTTGGTAACTGGCAGTGACCAAGGACATAGAGACCACACAGACCACAGGGAAGCCTCTGGTAGCCATACATGGATGAGAAACGCGGTTGGTGCCTTTGAGTCAGGCATTATTGCTACAGCAATATCCATCTTTATTTCCATACAGTAGGTCCCAGAGGGTTTCCTGAAAGTTAATCGCTATATGGAAAGGGACATTGATTAGCCCACACAAATGAGAACCTGTAATGTAACCCTTAATAACCAGCTTTTTCAAGAGGAAATCAATTTGTCCTATAATATAGCCTGAGGAAATTCAGTTTGAAGACATTTAAATAAACACATCTGCAATCTGTGTGTGTACGTGCTGCAAAGATGAATTTTACAAAAACTATGTTTTCATGAACCACATGAAAGAGAGAACTGGGGTATTTTTAAATCTATATTCCTGCAATGCATATTACAAAACATACTCCACCCTGGGGTTTTTTTCCCTGTAGACAATCCTGTTCACATTTCCTATTCCAGATAGATAATTTGTTACTTTTTAAAAACCTCTTGTGATGACACTCACTTCTTGGCAAGATCTCAACATGATTCATGTCTGAGAACAACCATCGTATCATCTGCAAGAAGGCAACATGTTTTCTTCCAGTGATTCTTGACCTCATTTGTGGCTGCGTTTCCTCACCCTGTGGATGCCATTATCCCCAGATCCTGCAGGAGAAATGATTCATCTGCCCAAATGCAAACTTCTCGGAATATTTATTTGAAATCTACCTGACTCATGATTATTGTTTATTCTTTGATTTTCTGTGTGTGTGTGTGTGTGTGTGTGTGTGTGTGTGTGTGTGCGTGCGTGCACGCACATGCGTGCACCAATCCAGGGGGGCTAGGTCTTGAACTCAGGGCCTGGGTGCTGTCATGAAGCCTTTGTGTTCAATGTTAGCACTCTACCCTGGAGCCACACCTTCACTTTCAGTTTTTTGTGGTGGCTGATTGGAGATAAAAGCCTCATAGACTTCCCTTCCCAAGTTGGCTTTGAACAACCTCCTGAGAGACTCTTCTCTTGGCTGTGTCTCCTGGCCTCCTCTTCTCATGCACACTAGCATGGGGATCTTTTTCTAGGGTGGGGAGTGTATGAGGAGAATGGAATGGGAAAATACCACAAAAGATGTCTATTAGTGTCCTTAACATAGAGGCCTAGAAATCGAATTTCTGTCTCAAATGTATGGACAGCTGGGCACCAGTGGCTCAAGCCTGTAATCCTAGGAGGCTGAGATCTGAGGATTGCAATTCAAAACCAGCCCTGGCAGGCAGGTCTGTGAGACTCATCTCCAATAAGCTACTCAGAAAACACCAGAAGTAGGGCTGTGGCTCAAGTGGTAGAGAGCTAGCCTTGAGAAAAAAAATTCATGGACAGCACCCAGGCCCTGAGTTCAAGCCCCATGACCAGCAAATAAAATGTATAGGCACTTATAGCTAACGATACACATTATAAAGTTGTCCTATAGAATGGTTGAGCCAAGACATGCACTACACTACTACTAGATGTGTACCATTAGCTCTACACGAGACAATACCACGTACTGCCATGACCTGTGGTTAATAATTGGCATGTATTCAACCTGTATGTCAAAGTGGTTAAAGTTATCTTTATTTAATTTATTTCTCACAGCCATACATCAACTGAGATAATAGCTTGGCCATTCTTAGAACTCTCTTCCTAACATAGGATGCATGGTTTCCCTCATTTGTGGTAACTAGAATGTGCCTAAATCTACAAGTAAACACACTGGAAAAATACACTGGGACATGATAAATTACACAAGACTCTAGGCAATCACATGCAGTGAGACCAAAGGTGGACACTCCTAGGGGAAGAACAGAAAGGCACAATGCCTGTATGCGTCTGAGCATACAATATGATATATATCAAAATGAAGTCCAGAAAATGGAAACAAGAAGGTTTTTTTCTTTGTTGCTGTTTTTGCCTTGTTTATTTGTTTATCTGTCTTTGGGAGCATAAGGGAAGGCACAGAAATGGTGGAACAAAGGGTGAACAAACGCAGCAGTGGTGCTCACTAGACACTGCTGAAAATGAACTAGACAACTTGAGGGTGGGAAATGAGAGGGAAAACTGGGAGAAGGGTGACATTAACCAGAAAGAAATGTACTCATTACCTGACTTACGTAACTGTAACTCCTCTGTACTTCACCTTTATAATAACAATAAAAAAAGTGCTTGGGGAATAAAAAAAGAACTCTCTTCCTGTCACTCTGTATCTTTACACTATCTTTACTGAACCTCTTCATCCTGGTATATCGGGATACATTATGGTTTTGTTTGATTTGGTTTGGTTTGGCTTGTGCCCTTTATACTGCTCTGGTAAATTATAACCTTATAAGAATTAGGGTTACTGGGTCTCCTTGGCTCAGGCCGAAATTTTCTGAATAGAGACCCGGAAACACAACAAATCAAAGAAAGGTTGGACAAATGGGATTGTATAAGGTTGCAGAGCTTCTGCAGGGCAAATGACATAGCTAGCAAGATCAATAGAAAGCCCACGGACTGGGAGAAGATCTTTACTAGCCATACAACGGACAAGGGCCTCATATCTAAAATATACTTGGAACTCAAAAAATTAAACCACTCAACAACAAATCCTCAAAGAAACAACTGCCCAATAAGTAAGTGGGCGAAAGACTTAAAGAGAAGCTTCTCTGAAGAAGAAAGAAGGATGGCCAATAGACACATGAAGAAATGTTCAACATCCCTAGCCATAAAAGAAATGCAAATCAAAACAACATTGAGATATCACCTCACTCCAGTTAGAACAGCAAAAATCAAGAACTCTAACAACAACAGATGCTGGAGGGGATGTGGACAGAAAGGAACCTTACTTCATTGTTGGTGGGAATGTAAACTTGTTCAACCACTTTGGAAAGTAGTATGGAGGTTCCTCAAAAGACTCCACATAGAGCTCCCCTATGACCCAGCAATCCCACTTTTGAGCATTTACCCTAATGTTTACAAAAAAGACCACACTAGGAGGAGATGGGGACAAACAAGTCGTTTAAGGATTCAGGTGGACCTGTTGCAACAATGAGAAGTACAAAATGTCATGTCAAAACCAGCTTTACAATGTCGGTGAGGGGGGGGGTGGGGGGGTATGATTGGGTGGGAAGGAGGGGGGAGGCTGGGAAGGGAGGTGAAGGGTAAACAAAGGAGGAGGCTGCAATGCTTGGTAAGAAATGTATGCATTATCATGCCCATGTAATTGTAACCCCTCTGTACAGTATGTTCTCAAATAAAATAAAATAAAATAAAATAAAAATAAATAAATACAAAGTTATAACTCAAAAAAAAAAAAAAAAGACCACACTAAAGCTACCAGCACAACTATGTTTATTGCAGCATTATTTACCATAGCTAAGATATGGAACCAACCCAGATGCCCCTCAATAGATGAATGGATCAAGAAAATGTGGTATATATACACAATGGAATTCTATGCCTCCATCAGAAAGAATGACATTGCCCCATTTGTTAGGAAATGGAAAGGCTTGGAAAAAATTATATTAAGTGAAGTAAGCCAGGCCCAAAGAAACATAGGTCCCATGGTTTCCCTTATTTGCAATATCTAGTATAGGTATGAGTCAAGCGGAAAAAGTCAGAGAATGTGATGTTAGGAAAACGAACCCTCAAATATGTATTTTAATGTTTTTGTTTCTTTCATGCATGTGTTTCTAACGCATTTATAAGATTATTTCTTTGTTGCTTTGTATGTCCCTCCCCCACAGTGTAACCCCTGCTTTCACTATATTTGATGTCAGTATAACATGTGGAGGAGATGGGGACAAACAAGTCGTTTAAGGATTCAGGTGGACCTGTTGCAACAATGAGAAGTACAAAATGTCTTGTCAAAACCAGCTTTACAATGTCGGAGGGGGGGAGGGGGGGTATGAATGGGTGGGGGGGAGGGGGGAGGCTGGGAAGGGAGGTGAAGGGTAAACAAAGGAGGAGGCTGCAATGCTTGGTAAGAAATGTATGCATTATCCTGACCATGTAATTGTAACCCCTCTGTACAGTATGTTCTCAAATAAAATAAAATTAAATTAAAAAAAAAAAAAAAAAAAGAATTAGGGTTAAAGGACTCACTTCCACCAAGCCTTCCTGGAATGTCTTTAGTGCATTTCTACACTGCTTCACTGAATTCTCATAATGACATGGAATCCTGACTGTGGGAGGTGTATCTGGATTTTGTTTTGCAATAGGGTCTTCTTGTCTGTAGGCAGAGGGTATGGACTTCATGTTATCTTTGGGTTATCTATGTGACTCAGTGGACCAATTCTTCTGGTTCTCAGGCATAGATCCTACCAGAAAGAAATAACCTCTTCCTTGCCTGATATTTCTCTTACATGTTTAGAATATTCGAATGCTGTCACTCATTCAGCCCAAGTGGAGGTGGAGATGTTTATCTGAGTGAAAACATTTGACATGTGTACCTCAATGACGCCATGAATTCATGTTGATTGTGACAACACAGGGTTCTACCTTTTTCTGCAAGGAGTACAGTAAGTCTTGGTGGAGAAGGAAAGGCTGCAGGGAAGATTTAGTCCAATATGATATTTTCACATCCTCATGGATAATATGGCCTGGCTGCTATGACATTCACGTTAACCTCCTACTAAAGCAATCCTTGAAATGGTCTTTCCCAGCAATGGGGGTGATGGCTTGTTTCTGTGCTGTGGTGAGCCAATCAGAGCTAACGCTGTGCTTTCACAAGAATCATGGGAAGACCAGGAGGCAGGCATGTGCTTTTCCAGCGGACTTAAATGGAACAAGATGGCATCCAGTACATGCAGGGGCAATCATGGAGGCAGAGCCAAAGCAAAGGCAAAATCCAGGTCTTACTGACCTGACTCCATAAAGCGACTTCTTCCTGAAGACAGCTCTACAATTTACACTTCGAGATGAATAACCCAATGCATTCTTCCCATGGATTTTCAGTTGTTTCTACTAGAAAGAGTCATTTTATGGGAACTACCTAAAGGATAGGAAGGTGAAGTGAGAAACCACTAGTGAATTGCTACTGGAGTATGAGAAAGAAGTTCAGGTGAAATTTATGGAAAAGCTCCACGTTTGAGTCAGCTAAAGTCACAATCATGGATCACTATCATCAACGGACACTAGTTTATGCTTGTTATGCTAGCTACTTAGGAGTCCAAGATCTGAGGATCACAGTTCAAAGCCAACCCCAGACAGGAAAGCCTGTAACGTTCTTATCAATAATTAGCCACCAACAAGCCAGAAGTAGAGATGTGGCTCACGTGGTAGAGCACCAGCCTTGAGCCAAAATGTGAAGGGGCAGCACTCAGGCCCTGAGTTCAAGCCGCAAGTAGGGGCACAAAAAAGAAAAAAACGAAGTATCCTCAAGCTATGTGCTGTCATTTAGTGAGGGTAGGTGTAAGAAATCATCTCATGTGAGGTGGGAAGTTGGGTGTGTCATGAGAGCGCACAGTAGGACATATACCACTGCCTATGGGTGCCTGATGGATTGGGGCTTTATCAGAAGATACAGCAGCAGGTTTTTGAAAGCTGAATAAGGAGTCACTTGTAAGAAGACAACAGGATTGGCTTTCCAGACAGAGAAAAGAAATTGTGCAGGCATTGAAGCACAAGATAATATGATGCTGGGGAAGGACTTAGACTTATTGAACCCTGAAGCATGAGAGGAAAAATTTGAGCATATGATTATGTCTTTGGAACATATAATTCACATAAGGGGAAAACTAGAGGCATGGTATAAAAAGGGACATTGTCACCAGATTTTAGAGCACCCTAAATGCCAACAGAAGCAACAAAACTTAACTCTGTAATAAATCGTGGGGTAAAAGCGGAGCGATACTTAGATAATGACATGATAGAAATAATAGAAACTAAATAATCTGGCTGCCCATCCACAGTATGGATTGGATGGTGAGATACATTACAAAGCTATTTTCATTAGTTCATCTGAGAGGCAATGAATATAGGGTTTTTTTGCATTTCCTGGGCACACAGTAGGTATTCAATCATCATTACAGACAGCAATTGAATTGTCTCCATTTCTGCTGGTTTTATATCTTCTTCAAATATGTATCTACATTTCATTGATAGAGTTTATATTTGTTTGCACTTGTTATCAGCATCTATAAAAAAATGAGTTTATGATGGCACTGGTCCAGAATAGAAAATACACAGTGATTCCATGATTGGCTACTGAAAAACTACATCCTGTTTAATAAGAAAATAAGAGGCCACTCTCCAAATTTATGTTTTAGCTTTTTAAATTAGTAGACATGATTGAAAGAATATCAATATATAAAGAAAAAGAAATGGAGCCAGGTACTTGTGGCTCACACCTGTAATTCTAGCTACTCAGGAGGCTGAGATCTGAGAATCATGGTTCAAAGCTAGCCCAGGCAGGAAAATCTATGAGACTCTTTTCTCCAATTAGCCACCATGAAGCTGGAAGTGTCATTGTGACTCAAGTGGCAGGGTGCTATTCTTGAGCAAAAATGCTCAGAAACAGTGCCCAGGCCCTGAGTTCAAGCCCCAGGACCAACACAGAGGAAGGAAGGAAGGAAGGAAGGAAGGAAGGAAGGAAGGAAGGAAGGAAGGAAGGAAGGAAGGAAGGAAGGAAGGAAGGAAGGAAGGAAGGAAGGAAGGAAGGAAGGGAAAGAGAGAGAGAAAAAGAAAGAAAGAAGAAGAAAAGGAATTGGAGGTGTCACTACCATTAACTGCAACCCAGACACCTGCAGCCAACCCCTGGCCTGCTTCCCATAATGCTTTGAGGGCACAGCCTTCAGCTTGTCCTGTGTATGAATGCAGTTCATGGAGAACCCTCCCTTCAGCTAGGGCCTTGAGCTTCTACAGTGGATACAACAATGGTTCTGAAATGAATTGAAGATTCACTGCAGAATTTGATGCCAGCCACACCACCAGAGATTCTTAAGCAGTAGATGTGGGCTAGGATTCTGACTGATTAAACATGCCACCTGACTCTAAAGCTGAAGGCCCATGGACCATGTCTGGAAAATCACTTGCTCCTTCAGTTTCCAAGAACACAAATACCTAGATTTAGAGTATGAGTTCAAGGTTGTGGTATGTACTCTAGTTGAGGTGTAATGCCACAGATGAGAGAGAAAGGTTAAGTTTGCTCAATGGAAAGGAAAACCAAGAAGAAGGCAAAAGAGGTCCCCCAAGAGAAGGTGATATTTGTCTGAGATCAAAAGATGAGAGGATTTTTTCAGTCAGGAAGTAGAATGAAGAAAAAGAACAAGGAAAATAAAGACACCTAGGGAGAATAGTGGAAGAGGTGATGTGGATCAAGATGCGATATACTCATTAGTGTACTCATAAAATGCCATGTTGAATCAAAAACTCTGCAAACAACTACTTGGAGATAATAAGAAAATTACATAAATAATTAAAACGTGTTATAATCATAAACTGACATGTTGAAATCTTTTTGGCAACTATTTAAAAGATAATAAAATAGCGTGGTGCTGGTAGCTCATGCCTGTAATCCTAGCTACTCAGGAGATTGCAAGCTAAGGATCTAAGTTTGAAGCCAGCCTAGGCAGGAAAGTCAATGGGACTAATCTCTAAGTAACCAGCAAAATGCCAGAAATGGACATGTGGTTCAAGTGGTAGCATGCCAGCCTTGAGGGGAAAAAAAAAAAAGAGTAAGCTACGGAACAGTGCCCAGGCTAAGTTCAAGCCACACACGCATGCACGCACGCGCGATAAAATTAAAAAAAAAAAACCACTAGTGCATGCAGAAGAATTACTGATAGAGATAGCAAGATACAAAACTACAAGAATAGACATGAGTTTTATTAGAAATTGCTTGAGGTGTTGGGGTGTCCGGTAAGAATAAAAACAACAAACCAAAAGGAACTTGACAAGGCAAAGTTTACTTCTGCAGAAGGATGCACCATCAGCCAACAACCTCCAGCAAACTGGCACACAAGCCCAACGTGCCTGCATGCTGCTCCCTTTTTAATCTCTCCCCCCAGCAGGCTCCACCCCTCTGCTCCCACTGGCTGAGCTCAGGTTCACACTCTACAAAAAGGTGTGGTTTAGTTACCAGGATGTAGTTGCAATTGAAGGAACTTCTAAAAGGACATATTAATTAAAATATTCAGAGAAAGGATATGTGTAACTAAACTGTAATTAGCAAACACCAAGCCACCTGGCCAAAGCAGGAACCCTTCAGAAAAACAACTCTCTCAAGATTAACAGAAAGGAAATAAACCACTTTGATAGAAATGATGCCTTTCTCACAGTTGGCTAAGGCAGAAGTTTATGTCCTGTGCTCAGAGAGCAGTGTATCTTGCAGATGAAAGCAACAATCGCACCAGCAATCTCCCAAGGTTTGTAAGAAAGTGAAAACCCGTGGATGGACCCACTGAATCCACTCCAGTGAGGAGAAACCTGAGTGTGTGGACTTTTAAGGCAGGGCCTGAGGAGCTCTGGAAGGCAGCCACTGGAGAGCCCACGGATGGACAGGTGGACCCTGTAGAGTATGCCACATCTGAACGGATGTCGAGAAAGATCCAACCAGAGAAGGAAAACATGGTCAAGAAGTGACCCCGAAGATTTCCACAAACAAAGAGGCAGATGACAGATGAGAATTAAGTTATTTAAGCTGGACTCTAAAAGGAGCATGGAAGGTAGTTTCTAAAAATGAAGAGAAAGTACACGGACAGCTGTTGATGTGATGTGGACTCTAGGACTCTACCCAGCACTGTCAGGGCAGGTGGCTTCATCGTTGAAAAGACCAATGGAGAGATAAATTGGGGGGGGGGGGGGGGGGATTAAGGCTGAGGTTGGGATACCACAAGAGAAACTTCAAGACTCTCTGACATTGTGTGGGAAGAACTGACTTTTAAGGCACAAAGAAAAGAGGAACAAGGTAGAGTGAGTAATCTTTCTCCACTTTATAAATACCCAAGATGTAGAATTCGGTTTCCTTTTCGGTAAGCATGTAGGACTGTTCTTTAAACTGCCAGTAGATGGCAGAAGAGTTTTGGGAAGTAAATAGATTTAAATCCGTGTTCTGAAAACAAAACAAAAACCTTACCATTAAAAAAAAAAAAAAAAAGACCTAGAAATCAAAGATACAAAATTTAAAAAAAAAAACTTACTTATGGTAAAAGATTCATATTACCTACAATTTTACAGTTCTCTAGTTTAATTTGTGACGGATATATTGCACAAGCTAGCCAGAAATGTAACAAGGGATGGGTCACATGATCATCAAAGCCACAGTTAAAAAAACTATGAAGGAAACTGGGCTCAGGTGTTTCACATTGTAATCCTAACAACAAAGGAGGCTGAGATCTGAGGATTGAAATTCAAAGCCAGCCTTGGTAGGAAGACCGTGACACTCTTACCTCCAATTAACTAAAAAAGTCCATAAGACTCTTATCTCCAATTAACCAAAAAAGCCAGAAGTGGAGCTGTAACTCAAGTGGTAGAGCACCAGCCTTGAGGGAAAATGCTAAAGGACAATGCCCAGGCCTTAAGTTCAAGACCCAGTACTAGCACAAAAACAAACAAACAAAAAAACACAAAAACCCATGAACAAAAACTGAACAAAATTAAATTTATTAGAGGTTAAACATGTTCATTTTCTGTAAAGCTGCCAGTCATAAAAATACATAATAAATATGATATGCATATATGATATAATTATATGTATTTACAAAACATTTTCATGAATACACATGTAGTTGGAGTTGATTTTATGACTGTCTTGCAATATACTTCAAGCTGGAGTAATTATTAAATATAATTCTTTATCCTTTTGAATTTAAAACAAAGTTCAAATATATTTAGGACCTATTCCCTACATCCTATGTACTGCATCTAATGGATAAGTCTATGACATTGATGTTTGGCTGATTTAAGATGCATAAAAAAATGAATAATACTAGAGGGAGAGGAGTTTGAAGGAGAAGGCTGCCCATGGACTGCAATTCTTTTGAAGTTCCATGTTTTATCTTAAAACTATAATCAAATATTGTAAGTATATACATATTTCAAATCTCTTGCCATCCAAATAAACCGAAAAGATATTTTTCAAAAGAAATACAAATAACCAATAAATATGTTGAAAAATAATCAACATTGTTAGCCATCAAGGAAATGCAAACGAAAGCTGTATTAAAGATTAAATGCATGGACAAGTGGCAACATGTCCCTGAGTACCATTAAAAAAAAAATGTAAAGGAAGAAAGAAAGCCCAAAAAAATAAAAAATAAAAAAAACCACTGACATTCTGTCTGCACCCAGTCAGAAGGACAATCATTAAAAAAAAATTAAAAGAAAGAAAGAATGAATGAATGAATGAAAAGAAACACCCACAAATGGTGATGAGAATGCAGGAGGGGGGAAAGAATTCTTAAATTCTTATCCATTTGTTGGTGGAAATATAAATTAATCCAATCACTAAAAATAACTACATGATTCTTCTATACCCTTCCTGGGTATGCCCCTAGAAATCAGAGTCAACCTACAATAGCAATATCTGCATTCCTGTGTTTATAGTAGACCTACTCACAAGAGACAAGTCGTTGAATCTGCCTAGATGCCATGCAACAGATGGATAAAGAAAATGTGGAATATATATATATATATATATATATATATATATATATATGCTGGTATCTATATAATATATTATGTATACACACACACACACACAGTATTCGGAAGAACAAAATTACCAGGTGCTAGTGGGTCACACCTGTAATCCTAGCTACTCAGGAGATGGAGATCAAGAGGATCTAGAGGTCAGGTAGGCAAGAAATTCACAAAATCACATCTCGACCTATAACTTGATATGGTGTCCCATGCCAATTACAGCAGCCAGCACAGGTGGGACAATACAAATCTAGGTAGGCCTGCACCATCCAAAAAAAAAAAAAAAAAAGGAGACCTTGTCTCAGCAGTAATCAGAGCAAAAAGGCTTGGAGGTGTGGCTCAAGTAGTATAGTACCTACCTAACACTCTGGCCTCCAGACATAGACTTAGAAACTTAACAGGGAAGCAAGGTGAAGTGTGCATTCATAGAGTAGCTATCAAAAGGAAGTAGAACAAATGTATGGAAAAGAATATTTTCATTTTGAGAGTTGTAGATTTCAATGGGTGAGGATGGGAACAGAAGAGAGCTACTATAATTCTGAAAGGTTGAAGTTTTAGGAGTATAAAAATAGCAGGTGAAATACAACCCCAAATGCAAGAGTTAGAAAGCTCAAGCCACAGGATTTGTTGGGGAGCAAAAAAGCAGCATTCTAGTGCATTCTGAGAGCCATAAAGCAGAGTGAAGCAACTTAGGATATCTGGGATCCAGGGATCAAAGGTGAAGAGAGGAATCCTTTCTCTTAGTGGATTATGCCTTTGAATACTAATTTGTGCTACAGAAGCTGTAGCCTGAGCACTGACCCTGAACTTTTCTGCTCAATATTGATAGTTTACCACTTGAGCCACAGCTCCATTTCCGGCTTTTGGGGTTTTTTTTGGGGGGGGGGGTACTTAATTGGAGATGAGAGTCTCACGGACTTTCCTGACCAGGTTGGCTTCAAAATATGATCTTCAGGTATAAGCCTCTTGAGTAGCTAGGATTACACCATGATCCACCAGTACTTCTTTTAGGATTTTGAACTAATTAGAATACCCATTTGTTTATACATAGATCTTGAATCATAAGCAAAATTGAACCTATTTCCCATGATTTTTCCTAGGTTTCCTACATTGATAAAGATGTTTTAGATTTAATTTACTCTTAATGTTTTACATATTAAAATAGCAATTCAACAACTTCCTATGTTATCAAACAAAACTACATTCTTTCATTTCAAATTTGTATTATCTTTACTTTCCATTTTAACTCTAATTTTCTTTAATAAAGATTGGTGTGGTCTAGTGCTTACTTACATAGCTGATTCTCACCATAACCTTTTTTACATACTGAAAGCTACAAAAAAAAAAAACCTGAAGAGTAAACATACCAGCTACCTGAATTTCCTGCTGTAATAATAATGACCTACAGTCAAGGTGGGATTTATACACATTCCAAAACAATTATTTCTATGCAAAGAACTGGGGGTGAAGACTTGGCAGAGACTCGTGTGTTAATAATTCAGAACAGAAACAAAACATAAAATACCAAAGAAAAACACGTGAAAAGTTGCTTTTGTTTATTTACTGGTAATTCCAAGGGGAGTCAGTTGAGTCTAGCTTAAGATCTCAGGAAAATGATGGGAGGGGGGCACAGCAGAGAATCTGCTGGCTTCCAGATGCCAGAGGAACAATGCTACAAATTGCTTTAGCATTTGCATCTAGCATTTGTCTTTCATTCTATCTATGAAGCTTGCCCTACATCCAGCATTACAATTCCCAGGGAGTGGAGCTGAGCATCATGAGAAGAAGCAGTATAAAGTTTAAAACCAAATTACTTGAATTCAGATCTGTCCACCAATACTTATTCGTTGTATAACCAGAAGCAATGCCTTCTCAAATCCCCTGTTTTATAACCATAAAATGGAAATCGTGATAATAATAATATCTACCTCATACATATGTGATGACAATGAAATGAGCTATTTCATACATAAGCCTTTAGCTCCTAGCACCTGCCGTAGAGTAGGAGTTCAAAGTTTGGTATTCGTTACATTATTTCTTATTCCAGGAAATGCCGTTTAGCATATGTCTGTTCAGGATGATGGGAGCCCTGGGTGTTAGGAGCAGAGAGGCTTCCTCCAGTACTTCTGCCAAAAGCAACTTGAAAGTTAAACATTTGTTTGGGAATTGTACAAGTTCAATGGCAATGAGCAAGAACTAAAGGTCAACAGTTGTTTCCTGCGGAAACTCACTTGTGCTTTGGCTCTGGGGATCAGCTCAGCTAGTGCAGAGGAATAAGCAAATCATCCTCTCTACACCCTTACCACATACCGACTTTTATTCTAGCCTGTCTTCATAGCCAACCTCTTCCTCTCATAAACATTTACACTAATAGTCTTGTGTAAGGTGAATTTTTGTTTATTTTTCAGGTACTTGGGTTTAAACTCAAGGTCTTGCATCTGCTCAGTTTGCTTGATCAACTGGTGCTCTACCACTCGAGCCATACCTCCATTCCAGCTTTTCAGAGACAAAGTCTTAAAGATGTCATCTACTCCACCATTGTGTCAATGAGGAAGACATGCTATCTACTAAAACATTTCCCTTGATTTATACTCTTTCCCATTCAAAAATCATTTCTTGTTCCACGGTACATTACTATATGGTTATGTACCATGTATTCCCAGTCAACATTTATTTGATTCAAAATCCTTCTGAAGAGATTTATGTCCCTCATGATTTTAGTGCTACCTGTATCCTACCTTGTATCATTTGCCTTGAGCCTTAATGGGAAGATACTCATCACACAGTCTTTGCTCTTTCTGCAAAGGGAGAATGGCTCAATTCACAGATGTCCTTTAAATATGCTTGGGATGCAGAATCCAGGAGCAAAAGGATACAATTAGTATCCAGCTTGTGTTCCTCAGGTCTACTTGGAGATTTTTCTTTAATCCCTTACCTCAAATCTCTGCTTTTATCCCTTCATTTATGTTGCATACCATCTAAATTGCTTACATCTCTGTTCCCTAAATTATTCATTCTGTCTTAGGTATCAGTAGTCTAAAGATGCCAGCTATACACAAAGCACACTAAATAAGAATTTTCAGAAATACTGCAAATGCTTTAGTGTCATCAACAACAAATATTTTGAATGCTTTTACTAAGTCAAAAGATACCCATTGGAAAAAAAAAAATACCCATTGGGGCCTGGCACTGGTGGCTCACGCCTGGAATCCTAGCTACTCAGGAGGCTGAGATCTGAGGATCACAGTTCAAGCCAGCCCAGGCAGGAAAAGTCCAAGACTCTTATCTCCAATAAACCACTCAGAAAACCAGAAGTGGCACTGTGGTTCAAGTGGTAAGTACTAGCCTTGAGCTGAAGAGCTCAGGGACAGTGCCCAGGCCCAGAGTTCAAGCTCCATGACTGACAAAAAAAAAAATACCATTGGGGTTCAGTGTAGTGGTACAGGCCTATAAGAAGTTGAGGCAGGAGGATTAAGAGTTTTGAGCCATCCTAGGTCACACAGCATAACCCAGTCACCAAAAAATAAATAAATAAATTCCTACTAAGTGTTGCTCTCATAATGACAAGTAAAAGTAATGACTTACCTTTGTAAGGCTTCCTACTTAGTGAAGGAATCCAACATGGAGCAAGTAGATCCAATTAATTTATAATTATATTTAAAATTATAATTTAAATTACTATAATTTATAATTATAATAAACAAGAAAAGGAAAACAAAAGGGAACATGGGATTGTGAGGGGGAGGGGCCCAATGTATGTTGAGAAATCAATGAAGACATAAAATAAGATATGTAATTTGAGAATCAGGGATTGTTAGAGGTTGGCCAAGTAAACATTTGGGAAAAAGTCCTTAGGACAACAAAGAGTTTAGGAGGTAGCACTGTGGCTTAAGGGTAGAGTGTTAGCCTTGAGCACAGCTCAAGTTCAGAGACAGCTCCCAGGACCTCAGTTCAAGCCTCATGACCAAGAAAGAAAGAAGGAAAGACAGAAAAATAGGCAGGAAGGGAGAGAGGGAGGGATGGAAGAAGGGAAGGAGAGGAAAGAAGGAAGGAAGGAAGGAAGGAAGAGCCCAATATGGTAGCACTTGGGGAAGAATGGAGAGAATTTTGTAAGTTCAGAAGATTCCATAGATTGGTGATTCCTTCCAGTTATTAGTTAGTATTTCTAAATAATGAACAATGTGGATTTAAATATCAAGTTCCTAGCAAAATTATGCAAATAAGCAGACTCCTGGCATTTCCTCCAGTCTCCCCACACAGCTCCCCTCAGAAATGCCCCTGAGAAACAGTGGCTACATCGTTTAACCAAACATATCAAGCCACTCTATATTCAGTATAATGCAAACATAAGCATAAAACTGATCTTTTTTCTCCTTTAACAGTGCTACATATATCATTTTCCTATATTTTCATATCTAGAGCAAATTACATAATCATAGTTACTTCAGTTATTAATGTACAGCCTAGTCTAATGTAGTTTTTACAACTTAAGTCTCCATCTGATTTTACGTTGGCATTTTCTCTGGCCTGGGCAGAGGTCCATTTGATATGCATGGCAGGAAGAAGATGGACTCCTTTTGTTCATTTGACCCTTCCTCCTCATATATGTAAAGAGGAGACCTAGATACTGAAGAGCATTCTATGCCAAATTACAGTGTGTGTGTGTGTGTGTGTGTGTGTGTGTGTGTGTGTGCGCGTGTGCATGTGTGCGTGTGCAATGTGTGTGTGTGTGTGTGTGTGTGTGTGTGTAGTTATGTCTGTGTGTCTGTGTGTTGGCATTGGAGCTTGCGTTCAATGCCTGGACGCTGTCCCATAGCTTTTTCGCTCAAGGCTGGTGCTCTAACCACTTCAGCCAAAACTCCGCTGCCAGCTCTTTGGTGGTTTATTGGAAATAAGAGTCTCATGAACTTTTCTGTCTGAGCTGGCTTCAAATCATAATCCTCAGATCTCAGTCTCAGTGTGAGCCATAGGTGCCTGGCAGGAATAAAAGGCTTTCTTTACTAGGAATTGGGTTTTATCTTGTAAAGGGACAAAGTAAAAATTACAAGGGAATTACACACATAAGCGCTCATTTCAGAATGACCCTTTGGACTCGCCATGAAGAATGGATTAGAGAAGGGCGGGGCAAGGATTTGGATTGCAAGAACACTGGCCCCTGTTTTGCTCTCTGTACACTGCCCTCCTTACAGACTTCTCATAAATGCCTTGCAGCCTTGATTGCTTTTGAAGTGCTCTTCCAAGTCCCCCTTCTAACTTGGGACAAGTGAGCCCAACTATTTTTTAGGATTTAATAATACACCACTGTGGAGAAAGAAGCACTTTTGTTTGATTCACCATGACTTGAGGGTTAGCAAGATGTTAAAACAGGACTGCTTGGTTTGGAGCATAAGGAGGAAAAAAAAGAGCAAAAAGGGCAAATTCAACAATCCAACTGATTTTATTTAAGAGGAAGGCCTAGGAAGGGCAAGCAAGTCGCCTGGCTGAAGGGAAAATGGCACACTCCCTTACAACCAGGGTCTCTTTAAATAGTAGCAGAATAAGTGAAGTGAGGGGTCAAATGGAAGTGGGGTGAAGCCGGGCAGGGTGGGAGAGCAATCTTAAATGTTGAACAGAAGGTTTCAAGGTTTCAACAGCATCTCTGTCCACTGGAGCATCTGCATAGCCTGGGTCTCGGGCTCTCTTCAAAGACTACAGGGTGCATCTGTTAGGGAGGAAGGGCAGGGGAGATGACTCAGGGGTGGTGGGCAGCAGGCACAGTTCTAGGATATGACTGTCAGGGGAAAAGATGAGTGCTTTCAGCCATTTTCCATCATGGAGTTTCAGCTGGGCCTTCAAAATCTGAAGCAACATAAATTGAGGCACTAGACTCTCAAACAACATATCTTAAGGACCATCTTACTGGCCCAAGCTCCTATCTCTGGCTCAGTAAATGTTGAGCGGAGGAAACCTACAATAAGAAGGGCTTAGAAAGGACATTTGGGTACCATGGATGGGATGACTTTGTAGGTACAGGAGCTTCTATGCCCTCACAAAACAGTCTACAGTCTGGAGAGATGGGACTACCCAGATAGACATCTTTGCCCACCTTTGCTGTGAGAAGATACAAAAGAGCCATAAGATTGACCTATTACAACGAAAAGAGGGCTATGTCGACAAGATTTTCAGTTCAGTGAAAATGAGAAAGTGATGTTTGCCTATCAGGACCCAGATATGCACACAGGAGCAAAGAGGCAAGCTGGGATCTGAGCGGTCAAGGACCCACACAGAGCACCAGAATTGCCTTGTGCTACTGGAAGCCTGAGGCGATGGAGTGGAATGTCAGTGGCTCACACCTGTCATCCTAGCTACTCAGGAGGCTGAAATCTGAGGATCAAAGGCAGCCCAGGCAGGAAAGTCTGTGCGGTGCAACAATGCCACAAAGCTAGAAATGACGCTGTGGCTCAAAGTTGTAGCATACTAGCCTTGAGCACAAAAGCTCAGGGACAGTGCCCAGGCCCTGAGTTCAAGCCCCAGGACCCTCACAAAGAAAATTGTCAAAAGACTAAAGGTATGACAGCATGACTCACTTAGAGGGAGCTGCAGTGCCATTCCTCTCGTAGGAGGATCTTTCAGAAGGGAGCTTTAAGAGAAAAAAAGCTCAGAGTTGCTTCTCTGATCTTCTCTGATCTCTCATCTATGCTTCCTACCTTTCAGTCTGAGTTTGAGTGTGATTCACTGTTTTGTTTTGTTTTTTTTCTGAGTATACAGATTGAACAGAGCCTAACATGCATGTTGGGCAAGCTATCTACCCGTGAGCTACATACTAAGCCCTTTTTATTTGTACTTTTGTTTAGGTACAGGGTTTCTGTGTTCCCCAAAGTGGCCTCAACACTTGCAACCTTCCCTGTATTACCTGGTTGGATGTAAAGGTGTGTACCGCCCTGCCTAGCTGTGATTGACACTTTGTATGCCAGTACTGGGGCTTGAACTCAGGGCTTTGGACTCTCACTTGAATTCCTTGTTCCTGGCTGGCATTCTACCAATTGAATCACCCCTCTAGGTCAGATTTCTTTTCTGGTTAATTGAAGATGTAGTCTTGCAGTCTTTTTTTACTTGGGAGAGTTTTGAATAATAATCCTCCAGATCTCAGCCTCCTGAGAAGCTTGGATTATAGGCATGAGCTACCTGTTCCTGGCTTGTGACTCACTTTTAACCATTAAAATGTAGCAAAAGTAACACTGCATACATTCTGAGGTTAGGTAAGAAAGGCTGATATTTCTTTCACGTTTTTTGCTGAGAAACTAACTTTTGGAGCTCTGGCTACCCTGAATTTACCATACTTTAAGGAAGCCCAGATAACAATGAAAAGGCAA
Organism: Dipodomys spectabilis; assembly: GCF_019054845.1. Taxonomy (NCBI): domain Eukaryota; kingdom Metazoa; phylum Chordata; class Mammalia; order Rodentia; family Heteromyidae; genus Dipodomys; species Dipodomys spectabilis. Next base: position 145,886 of record NW_024870974.1, on the reverse strand, counting down.
ATAAAGGTATTTCCATTTGACAATGTTGCTGACATCCCATCAGACAAACAAGAGAAGACACTTCTAGATGATTCCAGCTCTAGCTCTTGACTTGCCCCTAGCCATCCACGCTTCTCAACTGAACACCAGAGAATAAGCTGGGACGGGCCATGGGAAAGATACTTTGGCCACAAGTCCTGACCAACAAAATATGTGAGCATAATAAAATGCTTATGTTAAGCTTGTAACTTTGGTGTAATTAGTTACACAGCATGAATAAGTACAGTAATAGAAACTGCACAGATTATTGATGGCCCAGTAATTTTAAGAATTTACCCCACATTAGTCTCTTTAACTTGCAGGTTCAATTCTGCCTTATATATCTACTGAGATTTGAATTATGTCTCCAACCCAACTCAGATACAGTCATAACCTCAAGGGCCTCCAACTGTGACCTGCTGTGGAAATAAATTCTTTGCGGAGGTAATACAGATAACGTGTGACCATTAGAGTATGTCTCCAAAAGGAGAAATCTAGAGACAGATATACATTCTGAAAAATTGGAAATATAAAGTCTTTGAATATAAAAACAGACATCTGTGGGACTCATCTCTAATTAACCAGCAAAAATGCCAGAAGTGGAGCTGTGACTCAAGTGGTAGAATGCCAGTCTTGAATGAGAAAGTTCAGACCTAACACACCACACACAGACACATAGACACATAGACACACACACATACACACACACACACACACACACACACATACACACACACACCTGTATATTGATACTACCTAACATCCTACAAGGAAGTGAGTTTACTGCCACACAATGAAGAGCTTTGAAGACTCATTCAAGGATGTTGTAGAGAGATTAGTCAAACAGATAAAGTATTAAATTGCTTCTCCTCAAGTAAATCTTTTTTTATTATTTTATAACACTGGAGACTTTATATTCTCTCATGAACTGTCTAATGAAAAAGGCACAGAGGGATACCTAGTAAAACTTTGATAGTAACATTTTATTAAGACCCCAGAGAAAAAGAAAACTGGGGGGGGGGGGGGGGAGAAGACTGAGAACATTCTGGAATGTAAACAAGAAGCAGAGCGTCTATCTTCTTAAATCAACTAATTTTACTCAGTCATATCATCACAGATGCTGGTGGTAGCATTTTCTCTAATGCAATCTATATAGAATTAGATATAATCGGCTCTGTCAATATTGAAATGTGAGGGCTTAGAGAAAGATTGTTTTTACATGGGTTGTCTCCGTGACATTTCCAAACTAACATGTCTACAGGTCAATCTCTGAAGCACAGTTTCTTTTTAGGACAGTGTGCTTGAAGAAAGCTCTTATTCTAAAATAAATAATGAAAAGGTTAAAAGGAAGAAAATTCTCCGTGCCTGTCCCAATATACAAGATTGTTAGTATTTCAAAGCTGTCCACCTTCTTGCTAGTTTCCTTTAAAAAAAAATTCTTAAAAGCACCAGGGAGGCAGAGACAGGAGATTGTGAGTTTGAAAGCCAAGCTGGGTAACTTAACAAGAGTGTCTCAAAAATAAAAAAAAAAAGAATTCTGCTTATGGAGTTCACAAATAAGGTTCACCTATGACCTTTGCTATCAAAACAGGAAATACAGAGTTAGACCAGCTGTACAGTAATTGCTCAGTGTGTACAAAGCTCTGAGTCTCATCCCCAGAAAATACAGAATTGTATAAACACAGGGTACCAACATTGCAATCACAATCCTATTTTTACCTTGGAATTATGAGCTCTTTCCAATCTACAGTCTTTTTAAAAAAATTAAATTTGGAGAAAGAGGCAGGCTGGGGTTAAAGGAAAGAGTTGCCAAAGGTCAATGAAAGGATTTTCCCAGCTTTAGAAGATTCCTCCAAAAAAATGTGGCTTTATTCCTATCTCAAAATAAACTTAGATTTAAGAAAAAAAAGTTTAAACCAAACCAAACAAAAAAGGAACCCAAAACATCTCCCCAAAATTAGAAATTCTTTTTAATCTTCAGAATAGAAGATCTTAAAACACAAAAGCCAGTACATTAGTAAGTTTAACTTTATAAATTTTAAATATCTCATATGAGGATATACAAATAGAAATAAAACCATGGGCAACAGGACACGAATGGCCATTCACACACAAAAATTCTACTTGATTTCATTTTTAATTTAAAAAATTGAAATCAAACTGGTTACTAGTGACTCACACTTGTAATCTCAGCTACTTGGGAAGATCATGGTTTGAAGCCAGGCTGGGCAGAAAAGTTCATGAGACTCCATCTCAAGGGAAAGAAGCTCATCCTAGCTACACTGGGCAGGAAGGGAGACCCTATCCAAGCAATAACCCACACAGAACAGAGCTGGCACATCTCTGGCCCTGTTCTGTGCCAGCCTAGCATGTACAAGGCCCTGAGTTCTAACCCCATTGTGAAGAAGAAGAAGAAGAAGAAGAAGGAGAAGGAGAAGGAGAAGAAGAAGAGGAGGAAGAGGAGTAGGAGGAGGAGGAGGAGAAGGAGGAGGAGGAAGAGGAGGAGGAGGAGGAGGAGGAGGAGGAGGAGGAGGAGGAGGAGGAAGAAAAGAAGACACAATCACATAATCTATATTAGAATTAATAAAATATATTGTCATGAGCGGAGGAATATTGTCATGAGCATTTAATATACTGTCTATGAAGCACTGAATTGTTGCAATTTTTAAAATATTATATATTGCTATTGTAAAGGTGATATACAGAGGAGTTACAGTTACGTAAGTCAGGTAATGAGTACATTTCTTTCTTTCTGTCTTTCTTTCTTTCTTTCTTTGTTTTTGCCAGTCCTAGGGCCTGAACTCTGGGTCCCTCAGCTCTTCAGCTCAAGGCTAGCACTCTACCACTTGAGCCACAGCACCACTTCCAGCTTTTCTTCCTGCTTATGTGGTGCTGAGGAATTGAACCCAGGGCAAGGCAAACACTCTACCACTGAGCCACCTTCCCAGCATGAGTACATTTCTTTTTTTTTATTATTGTGAAAATACCATACAGAGGGGTTACAATTACATGAGCAAGGTAATGAGTACATTTCTTATCAAGCATTGTAGCCTCCTTTGTTTCCCCTCCCCCCCACACACCAAAGTTGTAAAGTTCGTTTTTTGACCTAATGACTTGTACATCTCATTGTTGCAATGGGTCCACCTGTATCCCTATTTAAATACATTTCTTTTTTAACAGTGTCACTCCTTTCTTTGCTTTCTCCCAAGTAGCAAAATTATCACTTTAATGTTCCCTTTTACTTTTACAGTCTTCCAACACCTACTCAACCGATTTTCCATAGTAAATCTCTTTTAAAATAACTGATCTGTTCATAGTCTATCAACAATGCAATGAATAGAGTATAATGTATTTTTAACATTTTTATTAGCCTACATTAGTTATACAGAAGGAAACTTCCACATATTTACAAGCTATTCCAATCAATCTTATCTCCTCTAACACTCGCCCTGAGTAAAGTGTAATGTATTCTTAATGTGAAGTAGAAAAAGGAATGAATAATCCCCTCCTATACCTAATGATATGGATGTATCTTATGAATAATTATGAGTGAAAGAAACAAAATACAAAATAATGTCTGAGTCTATTAATACAAAATATAAAGCTAAGTAAATTTAATGCATAATATCTAGAAATCAAGAAGATAGTTGCTTTTGATGGAGGTAGTGGGAGAATGGCTATAAACCTATAAAATAATAATAGCTATCACTATCAAGCAATTATTTGTAATTCAAATGAACATTAGCAGTATTTTTATGTCATAAAACATATATACTTTAAAAAGTAGAGGAATCATGAGTAATTCATATTTTACAAATGGTTTAGTCTACAAAAATAGACAATGTACAACAGTTGTGTTAATCATTTCATTTCTTTCATTTTATAAATTCAGAGTACTGACTACAATATCAGTTATTCTCTTTAACCCAAAGTGCTATTATCACTGTGGATTGTCTTAGGGTATGAGAATCGTGGTGATGATTTAAGACATGGGTCTTAAACCAGTCCTTGACAAATTGTCAATGCTGCAGCTCTTGATTGCTACTGGCCGTTTCACAGTGCAACCCTACTATGCACTAACAATCTACCATATGCTTTTTATGTGCTTTCGTTGCAGCCTATTGTGTCCTTTTCCCACACTCCATTTGCCTAACTGTACTAGTTCCACCATCTTCCAGCTGTAATTCATCCTCCTGGGCAGGCCCTCATTCTCTTTGGCAATGACTTCTAGATCCAATGATCTGATTGCATTTCCTAAAGAGTTACCTATGACATATCTTTCACATTCCCAAGTCCCAGCCCTTGCTGATCTTCCCAGTCCTGCATTCTCTTTAGACCAGAGTCCAAAACCACAATTTTTCACAAACCCACACACCTGAGCATTGATAGCCCAAATCATCAAGCACAGAACATCAAGCACATCGTACGGGCAGTTTGTGTGATGTCTGGGTGAGACTGCTAAAATGATTTACTCATCCTTAGGTCTTGTCAGCATTTCCCCAGTGCCATAACACCAGTTACGCTTCCTGGATCTGGTGCAGCAGTAGAAATGCAGAAGGTCCAAGCTTTTTAATCCTGACTCTGTCACATTTTTATTATTTGATTCTTGTTTGTTTGGAGGGAGGAAGGGAGGGTTCAGTAAGGAAGTTTGAACTCAAGGCCTTTATCACTCAGCCATGCTTTGATTGTTTTATATGTAAAAAAAAAAAATTAAAACATGTCTGGTGCTGGAGGCATAGCTCTAGAAAAAAAGCCCTTACCTGATAACGGTAAGGCTTTGGGTTCAAATTATACACATGTAAAGAAAATTCTAAGACTTAACAATTACCTTTCAAAATAAAATTTCAAGAATAACATAGTGGTTCACCCCTGTAATTCTAGCTATTTGGGAGGGGAAGAAAGGTGAAGAGAGAATTAAGTTAGTAATGTAACTACAGTGTCCACCCACAGATATTACTAAAGTAAGCCAATGACTTCTCTAATGATTTGGGACAACAGCTATTCAAGTTACCAAAGGAAGTAGGGGTGAGGCTCAAGTGGAAATAGAGACCAATGTGTGAAGCAGCGGGAAGCCAAGGTCCACTCCCCTCCACCCACTTACCCCCTCAAGGACTAGAAATTTAACTAAAGCAAAAGAAAAAACACTGAATTCCACTATAGAGACTGGAAGGCTGCAACTCAAAGAGGGAATTAATTGAAAATCTGGGTGCACTGAAACCCAAGACTTGGTGGTGGATTTTATTTTATTCTTTTTCTTACTCTACGTTCAGAGCAACAGACAGCATCCTCCCCACTGGACCCCCTCGCATTTTCCCTTCTTCCCCAACTCAGGCCGCACTTCTATCCAAAATACTGCTCATGACTATGTGACAGAAATCCTTGTCACATTGGAAAAATCCACAGTCTCAGGCAAACCTGGCCAAATGGAAGGTGATGGAACTATTCACTGAAGGGAAAGCATTGTACCATAAGAGCTGTGGTACAATGCACAACATGGTTCCACAGAGGCTAACATTTGCACAGCCACGGTAATGTAAACACTGCGTATTGATTCAGCAATAATCAATGCTCCCCACCCCCAACATGAAACTATGTCCCCTCCTTGAGGGAAGGCTCTAGGTACAGTCATCTGACCTTTAGTTCATGTCATCCTTACACTTGAATGTACCCCTGTTGCGCCTTCCCCCTCCCCCGTCCCGCTCTGGCAACTTAATCCTGGAAACTGGGAAGTTGATGACCACATATCCTCAAAGCTCTTGCTGCTACAGAGCTGGAAGCAATCCAAGTTCTGTCATAACACGCATGAGAGTGCTTTTCCTTGTGGCTGCTAGTAAACAAAGTAGTCAGATTACTAAGAACCTTTGCAGCCGGTGAGCCTCACCCCCGCTTCTATTCAGAACCTCCTTGAAACATGGCACAACATAGAGGTGAAGGCAGCATCTTCCACCCTGTGCCGCTGAACCCAGTAGTCCTGTCATGACCCTGACCCTATTCAGTGGTTGCCTGCTCCAATTTGGTAAGTGCCTAATTCCTTGCATTTAATTCACAGATTAAATACCAACCAAGACGGAGAGCAAACTTAGGCCCAAATGGCATATTGAGAAATAGAAGTATAATGCTTTATTTAGAGATCTAGAATTACCAGGGAAACGAACTAGAAGAGTGGAGAATTAACAGGCTAGAATAGATAGATGTGAATGGAATGTCTATGTGATACTTATAGTTCCCCCAAAGCATAAGTTGGGGCTTACTTTATTCATCTCATTGTTAAGATTAAAGATAGTAAGTAAGCATAGACAAGTTTTTCACATGCACACTATGTCAGTTCTCTTCTCTGAAAGTTTTCTTGTGTCCATTTAACATTGCCAGAGAAAGATGTATTTCGAAGCCTTTCACAGTATCACTGACCTCTAAAAACAAAATAAATATCATTATGTGTGACTACAAACAGAATATTGCGATGCATTCATTTGAACCCATATTCTCTTCTGCAAATCTCAAACCACTTTCAGCCTGCGTTTCTTTCACTTTTGGTTCTGTTCCTTGTATTGAATGGCCATTTTTGCATCTGCGAACTCTGTCCAGCCTGCATAGATGCATACAAGGTTGTGCAAGTACCTTTATTGTATTCTGGTTTATAATCCTTACCTGCTCAAGAGCAGTATTGCTGGATCATATGATAATTATTCATTTTCTGAGGAACCTTCCTCCTGATTTCCATAGTGGTTAAACCAGTTTACATTTCTACCAACAGACAGCTGTTGAGTAATAAAGAACGGGAGGAATGAGGAAAGCGAGAGTAAGTGAGGGGGTCAACTTGATTAAAGAGCTCTGTGTGTGTGTGTGTGTGTGTGTGTGTGTGTGTGTGTGTGTGTGTGTGTGTGTGTGAAAAATGCGATGGTGAACCCCTTTGAATGATCAACATACAGGTCCTGTTGGGGTATGGGTACTAGTAGGAGCGGATGGGGTGAACAGAGAAGGTGAACAACAGTGAATGTGGTCAAAAAACATTATATGCATGTGTAAAGATGGAACAAGGAAACCTGGCTGTGACTGGTTTAAGATAGGGTAAGAAATGAAGGATAGTAATGACTCATGTACGTTGTATGCCTATTTGGACGTGTCACAATGAGCCCCTCCCTACCCTGGTACACTTGACAGCTAACAAAAAGTGTGAGAGGAGATCAGCTTACAACATTCTTGAATATTTGTCCATGAATTCTAATGAGCCAGAGGATCTCGCACCAGCCTATCGATGAAAACCCAGGATTGGACTGGTAACAAATAGAAATTTTATTTAAAACAAAAACTGCTTTCGAGGAATTTACATAGAATGAATAATGAAGCCACTGATCCTTCCCACCAGACTAAAAGATACGATGTTATAAATCCACTTCAACAGATTATTTTTTTAATTCAAAAATTAGAGGCCCTACAAAGAATGAAGAAAAAAGCATATTCTGGAGCAGAATACAGACATAATTTTATAACAGTGGTATCACCATCCCAAACCAGGTGCCAAGATCTGTGGTAAGGATGGGGAATTGGCTCCATGTGCTTTGAACCTCCCTCCAGTTATAAGCATACCCCTGGCCTATACAGTCAAGTAGGGTACTACTTTATTTCCTTACCATCCTGGGCATTTGCTAAAAGGAGAAGTGCCAGACATTTCCCAGGCATGGCAACTTTAGTGAGGAGTTACAGTTTTCTGAAACAATAACTTACTCTTCTGCTATTTAGTGCATGGTGTTTGCGGATTTTTTTTTATTTTGAGGGGTGGGTACCAGTCCTGGGGCTTGAATTCAGGGCACTGTCCCTGAGCTTCTTTTGCTCAAGGCTAGCACTCTACCATTTGAGTCACAGTGCCACTTCCAGCTTTTTCTGTTTATGTAGTACTGAGGAATCGAACCCAGGCCTTCATGCATGCTAGGTAAGCACTCTACCACTAAGCCACATAGGGAAATGTTTTTATATCAATTATTCCTTCTTTTTACTAATGTAAGCTATCCCCTCCACCAGGCTATCGTGATTGAGGAGAAGTGCTCCAGTCAAGGCAAAAGTCAAAACTTTCATTGAGTGATTAGGCAAGCTAGCTGCTCTTAGGTCCTCTGAGGTCCTGAGAAAAGTTGACTGGAATGTGAACTAATACACAGATTGTGGCAAAGCCTCAAGAATCTGAAAGATCCACAATTCTGATGAAGCCATTCTTGAAAATGGCTTTAACCTCTTCACTTCACTTTAAATTGTTATATGAAGAGGTTTCAAGTGTGAGAGCAAATAAATCCCTTTTCCTTTAGCCAGCTTAAATTCAATTTTCTATTTCAATAAAAGCAAATTCGGTTCATCTTAACAATTCAACTTATTAACTTGTGTGTGTTTTGTTTTAATTTTTCTGTGTCATTGACACTGCCAAAATACATGTTCCTGGACTTTAACCATTAGCTCTCTTCTGCTCTTTAAACCCATCCAGTGTATTTGGAACAAGTACAGACAATAGCAAGGTGCTGTGAATCTAGGCTCCTTTCTCCTTTCTCAAGGAAACTTTTCTTCACGCAGGCCTGTCTAACCCAGTTTGAGCTGTTTATCCTCTCTCGAACCTTATTCACCACCAGAACACTACACCTGCTAATTACACACTGACTTCTTATGGCCAATCTGGCACCTCAAATAAGACACACCCGCCATGGAGTGCAGCCCTAGGTTCCAGTGAGCTGTCCAGGCTGCTCCTTAAAACTAACCTGTCTTCAACTGGGAGGGAAGGGATGGTAGAGGAAAAACAAGGGAGGAGGCAACAATGCTTGGTAAGAAATGTACTCATTACCTTGCTCATGTAATTGTAACCCTTCTGTACAGTATTTTCACAAAATAGAAAAAAGAAATAATCAAGTAAAAAAAAGAAATAATCAAGTTAACTCACTTGTCTTAGAGAAAATCAGATAACAATAGCAGTATTTTCTACTGTTTGGGGGGGGAGATTTTTTTTTGTTTTTATATCAACTCCCTTTCAATTTTTAACTGTAATGTGCTATTATTTATGCCTGCCCAGCTGAACACGAGCAGTTCCTCAAGTTGAGTGACCTACAATCCAATTTTAATTCCAAACAAGTTGAGTGCTCTGCTAAATCCATCGTGCCCAAATCAAATGTGGAATTCAATTTTCCAATGTCATTGGATTGCTTCTCAGAGCAAACACAACAGTCCCAGACCGTGTTTCACTGAACAGCCTGTGAAGTACTTTATATTTGACTTCAAAGGTGACATTTTAAGCAGAATATTTATGGAAAAAATATATATTCTAAGCATGATGGATGCAAAAGGCAGTTAGGTAGAGGACTAAGACTGTCCTCTTGTGAAGAAATTTCTGTGTGTGTGTGTGTGTGTGTGTGTGTGTGTGTGTGTGTGTGTGTCCAGGGTCTTGAACTTGCACTCTTGGCCTGGGCACTGTCCCTGAGCTTCACCACAGCTCCACTTCCAGATTTAGTTTTTCTTTTTGCAGTTAATTGGAGATAAGAGTCTCAAGGGCTTTGCTGCCCAAGCTGGCTTTGAACTGCGAACCTCAGATCTCAGACTCCTGAGTAGCTAGGATTACAGGCGTGAGCCTCTGGCAACCTGGCTGAGAAGAAAATTCTTAAGAAGAGACAGCTGTCTTAAACAGATAGAAGTCTGTCTAAAGGAAATCAGGATATTTCATGCTCCTTATGAGAAGTAAGAATGAGGCGTAAGAGAAGCAATTTAGCCAGTCAGGGTTAAATGCATAATAAAAGGTTAAATGCATAATAGTATGCATAATAATGCATAATAAAAATTAAAATTCTTCCTGTACAACAATGAGTTCCTACCTCTAAAAAATTTCTGGTGGTAAGTCAGCAGCACTTCATCAGGAGATGCTGCAAATGCACACTGCCAACTGGAATTGATTGGATAGCTTTTAAGATCTTAGATCCTCTTGACATTCTAGAGCATATCTCAAAAATTCAATCAGTAAAATCTTTAGTGGGTCTTCTCAAACTTTAGTACGAAGAGAACAAGTTAAAGCATAAATATACGGCCACCTCACTTCTCAAAGATTCTCTTTCTGTAAGTCCAATTAAAAACAGTAAGAATTTGTTTTTCTACTTTTTTAAACAGCATATATTAGTTATACAAGAGAGTTTCTTTTTTTAAGATTTTATTGTAAAGGTGATGTGGGGTTACAGTTACATGATTTGGGTAATGAATTCATTTCCTTTTGAACATTCACTCCCTCCCGTAGTCTCTCCCAGTTTTTCCCCTCCCAACTTCCTTCTGCCCAAAGTTATATAGTTCATTTCCAGTCTAGTATCACTGTGACATTTTCATACATGCATACACTATACCGTGATGAAAGCCATCCCTCTTTGTTCTCCTCCATTCTTCTTCCTTACTTCTTTTTAAACAGTTTCGACATGTATCACTGTTATATTTTCATACATGCTCATAAAGTACTTCAACCATATTCACTGTTCCTCACCCTCTCTGTTCGCTGTCCCCACGTCTGCTGGTACCCACCTCCCCTGTTTTACAATGTTCCTTCGTTTTTCTTTTCGTAAATTGTACAAAGGAGTTTCATCATGGTATTTTGTAAATGTTATACATCATAATTTTAGTCAAAAAAAATTCGGGGGCAGTGCGGGGGTTTGAACTTGGGACCTCTCGCATGTTAGGCAAGTGGTCTGTTGATGAGCCAGGCCTCTAGGCTTGCTTTGTTAATAAGCTCCCCAACAATGCTTTATTCTGTTGGACCAAGGACTGTGCTTTGACTATCCCCACAAATCATAATTATTTATTAGGTACTTGTCAAGAGATGAAGGAAAACTAAATGGCTTTGGCAAGCAAAAAGGGAAATAAAATCGAATGCATAGTTGGCATTCGTATAGGAAATAAAACAAGTGTAATGACTACTTCAAAGGACAAGAAGCCTTCCAAAATGTAGGGCACATCCACCCAGCACTATGAAAACATTTGGAGGAGAAATTAATTGGTACATATGGCTATGGGTGTTCCCTCTTAATCAAACTAAACACTCCATCAAACCCTTCTTTAAAACATTTGGTTAAGTAATTCTGAATGGCTATATGATTTTTTAATCTCTTGTTTGGAGATCAAGGTTCAGATATTTAGGCTCAGATTTTTTTTCTGCTAACTCTAATGTCTCTTTAGCAACTTCCACTGGAATAGTAAGAAAATATGGGGGTGAATTTCTCAATTTTGAGTAAAGGCTAGCAATTAGTGGCTTATAATCAATTTAGTGTATAAATATTTTATTCCTCAATGGTGAATCACAGCATGTAGATGCTGTCTTCCCCCCAGAAATTAACATTAGAATAAAATTTTCAAAGAGCTTTGATGTTTGTGAATTAAACAATAAAAAGAAATCATTTACTGACAAGTGTGTGAAACGATTATGTATTACATATTTTCCTATTTCTTCTGAAAAAGCCTATCCCTCCCTATGTTAAATGTATAAAATTATGCATGTTAAAATATATGCAATTGAATTTTGTAGATTCTTGGAAGAACTTCTCTACCCATTTCACAACTCAGGCCTTCTAATTCTATGCCCACTTGTACATCTTTTAATTACATGGAATTCATTTTTTCTCTGTATAAAGTTAAAATATTGGCTGCTAAAAAAAGCTTCAGCTATTTCTGTCAGCCCTCTCCTGGGACTATGCTCCCTAGATAGGCAGCTATTTAAAACTGTTCTATTACACTGTCTTTTTTCCCCCTACTAGTTATCTTTAAAAAAAAAAAAAAACTCATGGCACTTTTCTTCAAGAAAACAATAGAGAATTTAGCAAACCTCCTTCAACCGGTCCATGTAGTCCTTCAAGCTCAGCCAACATTCTATGTAGTTGGAATGAAGTATCTATTTAGAGCCTTTTTCCTAAGAAGCTCAGTGCATTGCACTCTGAAAGCATGTGTTCTCCAATTAGTCCTTTGAAGAATTTTTTCCCTTTTCACTAGAATAAAAATGTAGAGGCAGTCAGAAGGAAGAAATAATTTGATTTAAAATCAGGAAGGGAAGAAAAACAAGGAAGAAGAGAATCACAGCAAATCAAGTTCCTCAAAGCAGTATATCCCAGCATCTGCTCTCCACAAGATCCTGTAGCTCACACAGCTGAATCACAAAACTCACTCTGCCCTTCATCTGTGTGCCCACAGCATGTCATCAGATGCTGCTGTGCATTGTATTAGTTAGTTGAATGTTTGGCTCCTTGTGCCCCAAATCCTCCTGAAATGGTTGAACTACCACACATACACACTGATATCAATACAACTCCTTGGATGAACTTCACCTATGACATCATCTGGTTGACATGGGAAGTCATCATTTGCTCTTGTCAAAGACTGGTAACAATTCTATGAAGCAGGCTTAAGGAATCATTTGATCACATTTTGTCAACATGTCTTACGGCTCAATTAAATAATTTTCACAAAAGGGCTTTTAAATTAATAAAAGTATTGTCATTATAAAAGCGCTATTCACAATTAATTTCTTCCTATCTCTTTTAGATTTGGTAAAAGGACAACAGGGACCATAAACTTGTGAATGGATCAGAGAGAGGAATGGTTTAGTCTTTTAGGGTACTGTTGTATAGAGCCATTGTAGTTGACAGAAAATATAGGCATACTTCCTGGATGTTCGCTCTCTCTCTCTCTCTCTCTCTCTCTCTCTCTCTCACACACACACACACACACACACACACACACACACACACACGCCGCCACCACATTGTATTATCTAAATAGCACTTTCTGTGTGTGTGCTCAGGATTGAACTCCGGGTCTAGGAAAGTACTAGGCAAGTACTCTAACGCTGTGCTACACCATGAGCCCTAAAGTCTATCTTGGAGAAAGTCATAGGTCTTATGGATTCAAAATCTAACTAATGATCATTTTTAGGTATTTTGTTGTTATTGTTTTATTGTGTCTTAGGTTGTATTTAGAGTTTGAAGTCAGTAACTCTTGCTAGACAGGTGCTCTACACTTGAGCCATATCCCCAACCCTTTTTGCTTTAGTTTCTTATTTCAGATAGGTCCTCAATTGCTGCACTTTGCTAGTGGTCCTCAGTCTATAGTTGTCCTGCCTAAGTTCTCCCCTCATCAATAACCAGGATTATAGCTGTCTCCTACCACGTCTGGTCTGATTGGCTTAAATATATTATCTTTAAAACCTAATTCTTTAAGTTCCCATGCAAGACTATTCTGAAGATTTTCCCAAAGACAGTTATTTGGGTAAGGTCATACAAACTTTATGATAAAAGAATACATTTAATTAAGCAACCAAAGTGGATTGCTTCAGAAACACTTCAATAAAAATTGCTAGAATCTGTGCCAATTTATATGTTCAGGACAATACACTAACCAGATAACCGGGTAAACATCATAGGATATCTGCCTGCAATTGTCTTCCTACCCTCATAAGAGCCAGCTGGCTTAAACCTGGGCCAGGACTAAAGGAAGATGTTATTTCAGAACAGAACTCTTTGAAGAAGCTAACTTATTTCACTAACTTATTTCAAGGTTTTCTCCACTCTAAAACAATGTTTAAATAGGGATATAGGTTGACCCATTGTAACAATGAGATGTACAAGACACTGTGTTGAAAAACGAACTTTACAATGGCGAGAAGGTAGTTGGAGAGGTGAGAGGGAAGGGATGGTAGGGGAAAAACAAAGGAGGGGGTAACAATGCTCGATAGGAAATGTACTCATTCCCTTGCTCATGTAACTGTAACCCCTCTGTACAGTATTTTCACAATAAAAATCTTATTTAAAAAAACTACAAAAAATTTCATGCTTTGTGTTTTCTATTAAATTTTAAACAAATATGTTTAGCAAACAACAAAATAATAGTAGCAGAAAATGTAAACATTAAATTTGTCTATTCTCATCAATGAGTCCACTCATGGTGCCTTGAAACCTATAAGTTTCAAGAAATAATAGGGAAAAAATATATTATGCTTTTTAATATAGAATGTAACTTAAGATCACATAAACTGTAACGCTAATTAACATTATAGCACGCCTTTACCCCAGGTAGGGTGAGAGAGTAGCAAATTTCCACCAGATGACCACTGGAGTTGAATCAAATTAAATAATCAGGATTAAAAGATAACAAAAATTTGCATACATCGTATTTAATGGCAAATCAGAGCTATAGAAAAACTGATGTATCAGGTGATACATCAAAACACAGGTCCAAAACATGACTGTCTCTAACACCAGCCTGAAAAAAAAAAAGTATTAAATCTCAAGCAAAACTGGAAGATTGCTGCAGCACTCCCATCTAGAAACTGAAAACCAGCTGGGAGCAGGAAACACATAAGGTTTCTTCAAAACCACCCCCACAGTGGCTGTCTTCCTGCTCCAGGTCTGCCTGTAGAGACCAGCTTCTTCCTCAAGCTTAGGAACATGCAGTGCTCAGAAAACAGTGGTGTTGGCCCGATTCCTACCACCCACACCAGCTCTGTCCTCAGTGGCACCCTGACAACCCATAGAAACCAGTAGACTCAACATGGTGGGAACCCTGGACTCTCGTCTCTTGTTAAAGGGGCACTGCACAGACTAGACTGAGCGGCCAAACAACGCATCATGAGTTCAGCCAATGCTAAAAAGGGGCATTCTTCAGTGCAAATAACCTGAGACTCAAGGGAAGGAGATCTTCCTAATTACAAATAAAGAAAGGAACAGAAGATACTAAGAAAGAATCACATGAGGAAAACTCTTTTGTGAGGAGTGAAAACCATTGCATAGGAGTCAGAAAAGGAAGAAAAAAAATAATTGAGTTGCATAAACAACAATTAAAATCTCTCTGCCTAAAAATCATTAATGAATGAATGAAGATGTTGCATAGAGTTTTCTGGGAGCCCATGAATTTATCCTTTAAGCAGTACACACTTAAATACAAATTGAAACAATGTTGAATGCAAATCTTTCTCAAATCTGGGGCACATTGATTTGAGTTCTTCAACATAATTATTTTTTTGAAATACATGAAAGGAAACATGGGACAATGATTTATAAACTCCAGAGAAAAAGTTTTTATCTTTTGGGAAAGGGTTGATGTCCATAAGTCTATGCTTTTTAAAATATTCTCAGGTAATCCTGATTTGAAGCCAATTTCAGAAACCAAGAGAATAAAATGAATACTCGCTTAGCCATTCAAACCCAGATAGCATATCCAATAGGCATGCATGCTTTCAACATACATTTATTGATCACTGAATATATCTTACTACTGAACTCTGGTCTAGCCCTGAACTGCTGTAACATAATATCATAGACTGGATGGGCTGAAAACAACAGAAATCTATTTCTCACACTTCCGGAAACTTGGCAGTCCAAGATCAAGGTATCAGTAGATTTAATGTCTGGTAAGAGTCTGCTCTTTTCTCCTAGACAGCATCTCACTTTGTCTTCACATACCAAAGGACAAGGGATTTCTTGCTGTCTCTTTTGTAAGAGCATTAATCTCCTTCATGAGAACTTTCCCCATTCGAACCTCCAACTAATAACAAATGCTCTGGCATGCAAAGTTGAACTTTACATGATTATTAAAGAATTCATATATGAATTATGTATAAAACTACAGTGCAAAGAGGTCAATCCAATAATAGGATTCAATGAAAATCTATACTGGACAGTGAAAGAATCTCCAACTCACCCCGAGCTTCCAGGAAGAACTGATATCCTAGATTTGAGCCCTAAGGATTTGGGAAAGGGGAAATTTTCCACAAATTCCAGTATTGGGAGTTGATGGTAAACAATGAAGAGATGGGTTGATAGGGGGTCCAAGGTTATCGCATAGGAAATTACGTGATTAAAAAGTCAATGAGCGCCAGGCACCGGTGGCTCATGCCTGTAATCCTAGCTACTCAAGAGTCTGAGATCTGAGAATCATGGTTCAAAGCCAGTCCGGGCAGGAAAATCCATGAGACTCTGATCTCCAATAAACCACCAGAAAACCAGAAGTGGTGCTGTGGCTCAAGTGGTAGAGTGCTAGCCTTGAGCTGAAGAGTGCAGGGATAGTGCCCAGGCCCAGAGTTCAAGCCCCATGACCAACAACAACAACAAAAAAGTCAATAGCTAGGAACTGGTGCCCAGCTACTGAGGAGGCTGAGATCTGAGGATCATGGTTCAAAGCCAGCCCAGGTAGGAAAGTCCATGAGACTCCTATCTCCAATAAATTACCCGCCCCCCAAAAAAAGCCAGAAATGGAACTGTGGCTCAAGTGGTAGAGAGCTAGCCTTAAGTAAGTGAAGCTCGGGGACAGCACCCAGGCCCTGAGTTCAAGCCCCAAGACTGGCATCAAAACAAAAGTCAATGAGCAGGATGCCAGTGGCTCACACCTGTAATCTTAGCTACTCAGGAGGGGCTGAGATCTGAGGATCATGGTTCAAAGCCAGCCCAGGCAGGAAAAAACTGTGAAACTCTTATCTCCAATAAACCACCAGAAAACCAGAAGTGGCGCTGTGGGTCAAGTGGTAGAGCACTAGCCTTGAGCTGAAGAGCGCAGGGACAGTGCTCAGGCCCAACAAAAAAAAGAAGTCAATGAATAGAACCATCATATCTACATTATAGTCAGATGACTAGCTGCACACAGGGAAGAGATCGCAGGGGGGGGATAAGGACTCTTCTGCAGCCCAGGATGGTCTAGAATTCACTATTTAACCAAGGGCAGCCTCGCACTCACTAAGTAGCTCACACTGAACTCACAATTCTCCTCTTTCAGCCCCTCAAGTTCTAGAATTATAGTCAGGCATCACCATCCCTACCTTAGAGTATAAATTGAAGAGGATTAAGAAAAGGATGGAGAAATTTGAGTTAGAGATCCATGAAACAATTTCAGAACGAAGGTATCGAAAGCCTCCTAAAAATTAAAAATGAAAATGTTTGCTGTTTGGAAGAGAAGGGGAAAGCGGGAAAAGGTACAAAAGTTAAGAGTAAAAGCAAATGGGAGTCAAGAATGACATCTCCATTCCAACCATTTTAGGTGAACCATTTATTCATTCTACATGTTATTAATAATATGTGGGGCCTAGATGGCTCCTAAAAGAACTTTTAATTCTAGAAGTCTATGAATCATTGTGAAACTGGTTATGTATTATTCAGTGATGGTCTCAGAGCCTTTTAAAGTTTGCTCTTCTACTAAGGGGCCCCTGGACTTCAATTTAGATGCTCTTTGAAAATGTTATTAAATTCTCTCTTGATGTTAACTTGTGAACTATAATGTCAGCTGCTGACAGCTGGGAACAGCTGCATGCTTACAGTACACTGGCTTTTGTATTAACCACAACAAAAAAAAGGAATGGCAAATTTCAATTAAATTGTCACTGTTATTCAATTTAAAAAATAAGCAGTACAGATCAAACTGAGCTCTCTACTGGCTAAGACTAATCATTTTCTAGCTTCTAAAGACTCTGGTACACATTTTATTCAGGAATGTCAACTAATAATGAGGAAAGTGACATTTGGATAAAATTTCCAAAATTTAGAATTAAGCATGGTCTATAATTGAAATATTTAAGAGGACAAGGAGTTATAAAACATTAATATTTTATTCAGGCATTAATAGACGTTGGATCTAATGGATTGCAGAAATAAAAAGGAATCGGTTACTATTCAAAAATTATTTCCAGGGTCTCCATGCCTCTCTCTTTCCTACTTAAGCTATGAAATTGAAAAAAATAAATCTTAGCCATCATGATCATAATACTCCTCTAGATTAATTACAGTTTGGCAAACATATTTTTGCTCTCAGTTTACTCAAGACAATTATTAGGCTTTTCTAAAAAAAAAAAATAATGAGAAAGTAAGCAGAGCAAAAGGGTTTGAAATATGCACAGAACTTGCATGAGTTTATACAGGATGAGAACTCTAGATTCATGCTTAATTAAAAATCAGCAGGACCCGGTGGTTCAAGCCTGTAATCCTCACTACTGGAAAGGAAGAGATGAAGGGATATAATTTGAGGCCATACTGAACTTGTCTCTCCTCTTCTAGGTTTGACAATACTAACAAGACAATTGCCAAGTTCTCCTTATTCCAAAACTTGCCTTTGTTGGCTCTCATACCTAGACCAGAATAGATAAACCATGTGCCTTCATTTACTTGTACTGCTATAACAAATCACCTGAGACTGAGTAGTGAAAAGATAGTATAAAGGGGTGGACACTGTCCTCAGAGGACAGCAGAGCAGAAGAGAAGACATTCACTTCTTCAAGGCCTTTAATGAGGATGCTAATCCTATCTGTGCGGCTCTGCCCTTATCACTTAATTACTATAGACCTCACCTCTTATTATTATTTTGCCAATGCCCATTCAGTTTGAACATATGATTTGGGGGGAAGGATCATAGAAACATGTAACTGGAGTGTTACTCATATCTCCCATGCCATGGCAGTTATTCTTTCCCAGTAAGTTTTATCAAGCCATACACAGTGTGCCAGACATTCACTACCCATAACTGGCAGGAGATGAGATCCATCTGCCTTTCTACAGCTAGGCTTATCTCCACTACAACCATATTGGCAGATACTATTTAGGATCTGATTGCTCGCTCAGCTAGAAATACATATTCTTTCATTCCTGTTTCAGGGCTCTGCATTCTTTTTGAAGCCTGCAGTTAATTTACTTATGACCCAAGCTCATTTGCAGAACAGAGATGATTGAAGTTCCCTTACACAGTGAAGATGGAAGCTTCTCATATGGTATCTGCTCTATTCATATGATATTAATACTGACTAATATACTCAGAGTATGAACGGAGGCAAAAGTAATGCCTTGTAATTTGCAAATATGAAAACGGAGAAATGGAGTCAAGCAGAAAAGGCCAGATAAGATCATGTTAGGGGAATGAATCCCAAGATAAGTATTCGAATGTTTTTTTGTTTTTTTTTCCTTTCATGCAATTGTTTCTAACATATTTATAAGATTATTTCTTTGTTGCTTTGTATGTCCTTCCCCCATGGTATAATCCCTGCTTTCACTGTATTTGATGTTGGTATAATCTGTGGAGGGAAAGGGAAAAAACAAATTGTTTAACTAGGGATACAGGTGGACCCATTGCAACAATGAGATGTACAAGTCGTTATGTCGAAAAATGAACTTTACAACTTTGGTGGGGGTGGGGGGGTGACCAGGTTGGGGGAGGGGGGCAGTATGGGAAGGGATGGGAAGGGGAAACAAAGAGGAGGCAACAATGCTTGGTAAGAAATGTACTCTCAAGTTGTCATGTCAAAAACGAACTTTACAACTTTGGTGTGGGGGGGAGGATTGGATGGGGTGGTGGAGGGAGGCTGGGAAGGGATGGGAAGGGTAAACAAAGGAGGAGGCTACAATGCTTGATAAGAAATGTACTCTCTATCTTGCCCATGTAATTGTAACTCCTCTGTACGTATTCTCACAATAAAAAAAAAAAAGAAAGAAAGAAATGGAGATGGCCAGGATCAGGTTCAGGAAGGGTGAAGACTTAAAACTGTTTACTTCTACAGTTCTACCATCTCTACCTCTCCAGATCTTTCTAAATATTCTTGGGAAGAGTACTTCTTCATGTGGGCATTCAGGCTGACCAAAAATGAACACAGCAAAGAAAATATAGCAAAATATTAACTATGCGATTTGAGTGGTAGCTCTTTGGGTATTCATTGTGTGATCCTTGTAACTTTGGGGGAATTTTGAGACTTTACAAAATAAAAGATTGGAGAAAAAGGACTTCTAAGCCTACTTTCTGCTGTGCAAAAAGAAAGAATAATTTAAATACGTAGCCTTGAAATATGTCTTAAAATTAGAAAAGGACTGTATACTTGCACAAGACAGTATATATTGCACAAAAAAAAAAACTCCAAAAGATGGGGAGGGGGTGGCAGTGAGGAGAGATTGAGAAAATAATATTGGGAATTTTAGCTGGGCCAAAGAAGATATAGCACGAGAAAACTGCTTTCAACCCTTTGCTTTAAAAACTGGACATCAAGTTCAGTGGCATAATCCTGGAATCCTACCTACTTGGGAGACAGAGATTGGGGGATGGTAGTTCAAGATTCATGAGACTCCATCTCAATCAACCTTGGGCATGGTGGTATGCCCCTGTCATTCCAGCAACAAAGGGAAGCAGAAATAGCAGACTACAATCCAGGCCAGCCCTGGCATCAAAGGAGACCCTCTCTCAAAAACAATCAACAGGAAAAAGGGCTTGAAAAGTGTCTCAAATGGTAGATCGACTGCTTCACAAGCACAGGGACCTGAGTTCAAACCCCAATATAACCTAAATGCAAAGGAAAATGGCCAAGATACTTTGGTTAGATCTGGTTATATAGAAACATCAAATTTTAAAGCAGGACGATGTATTTCAAATTATCCAACCCAACCTGCTCATTTTACTGATGGTGAAAATCAGAAGCAAAACAATGTTACCAGGATTTCCAAATTTTCTACAGTTTGACAGTAACAGAACTATCCATTTTCTTACCACTCATCATTCTGTCTCCTTTAATAAGTAATGAAAAGTCACCCAACATGGCTTATGAGAGATAAAAGGGCAACATTATGGTGATAGATTTTTTTTTTTTTTTTTTTTGCTAACAGACTAAAGAATACATTCTTTGTAGTTCTAATGTTTGTAGTGGGTGGCTAAAAGTGTTCATCTATCAATCATGAGTTCTGTTAGATTGACAATTTACTTGTAGGTCCTATGAAGCAAGCTTCCTTCAGTTCCAAGCATATTATCACAGATCAGTCATGTAGACAGGATTTTACTTCTTCTGTTATACAACCTGAAGTCCAAGAATTGAGTTTCATTGGCTCTGATTTACCTAATTTTGGGTCCAGTGTCAATCCGTAAGCCAATTACAGTGGCAAAAGAGGCAGAGAAGGGTGAAATGTATTTGCTTTTTCAGTAAATGTCATTCTTGAGCCCAGGAATAGTCGCTACTGAAATCACAGACTGGATGGTAAATAAGTGGAATGATTTTTTTTTTAATTTTTATTTATTTTATTTTCTATTTTTTTGGTTTTTTTGTCGGTTGTGGGGTTTGAACTCTGATCCTGGGTGCTGTCCCTCAGCTCTTCAGCTCAAGGCTAGCGCTCTACCACTTGAGCTACAGCACCACTTCCAGTGGAATAATTTTTTAAAGCTGTAGTATTATTGACACAAGAAGTAGGTACAACTTATCTGCCCATGAGTAATGAATACGCTTTCTCTTAAAGAGGCACAGCATGCTGCTGGTGGCTCACTCCTGTTATCCTAGCTACTCAGGCGACTCCTGTTGGAAGCCAGCCCAGGCAGGAAAGTCTGTGAGATTCTTATCTCCAATAAATTACCCAAAAGTGGATCTGGGTAGCCTTGAGCAAAAGAAGGTCAGGAACAGTGCCCAGGCCCTGAATTCAAGTCCCAGGATAGCACCAAAAAAATGAAATAAAACAAAATAAAGAGGCACAGATTGCAATGGCAAAGTCCAAAGTCTATCTATTAACAGCAAAGAATAAAGTCTAAGGTGAAGACAATTACACTTTTTTAAATTCCAAAGGTTTGTCTTGAAGGCAATGAAGATTTTTGTTTTCTCTCTCTCTTGTAGTTCAGAAATTCATTAGGATCAATAGGAGGTGTAGAGAAGGATCTAGTTTCAACTCAGTAAATGGGAAGAACTTTCTAGCAATTAAACCCAGTAATTGAACAGGTGGTATCATGAAGTAGTAAGTTGGAAGCCTTCAAACAGAAAGAGGGTGACCATCTGTCAGGGAGTTACAGAAGGGAATGCAACCTTGGGGGAGAGTTATCTCTAAACTGCCTCTTAAATTCTCCCCCAACTCTTAAGATTCTAAATTATTGAGGACAGCATGAATAAAAGATCCAAACCCATTCAAGAACTAAATTATTCAACAAAAGGTAATAGAACTTTTTTGCTACAAAGTTGAATCAACCAGACATTGGGTACTAGCCATGCCATTTGACAAGGAAACAGATATAGATCTTTTATTTTTTTTTTAAAAAAAGGGTGATTTATTTTTAAATTGCAATATTAAAATTAATTTAACAAAGAAATGCATCACCTATAATCATATTGTCCAAGATGCCATTTAAAAAGTGTCCTCAAAGTTTGATCTATGTGTTCACAAAACATACAGATATTATCTCAAACCCAAGCAAAGCTGAATTCTGTACTATTGTTTGCTTCCTAATTGCTGGAATACAGGATAATGAAAGAGTGTTACTATCATCGGTGTGCACTATTATGGCTAATATTGTATTTAAACATTGTTTGGACAGTATCTCTGGTAGTTCCTTTCTGTAGTCCTATCTGCTTGGGAGGTAGAGATCAGGAGGACTGCAGTTCAAAGCCAGCCTAGGCTAGAGTTTGCAACCAAAATATCACCATCAGCTGTGTAGCTGTCATCACAGCCATCCAGAGGGTGAGAATAGGAGGGCCATAGTAACTACAAAGTTATCCTGGGGAAAAACAATAAGAACAATGCCAAAAGAACAAAACAAACACACAAACAAAAAACAGAAGCCCCATCTCAATATAAAAAGCTGGATGTAATGATATGCATGTATCATCTCAGCTTCAGTGGAAAACATAAATAGAAGATTGTGGTCCAGGTTGTTCTAGGCCAAAGGTAATATACCATGTAAACAATAACCTCAGCAAAAAGGCCTAGCAGTATGTCCCAAACAGAATGTCTGCCTAGCAAAACACAAAGTTAAAATCCAAGTACCACCAGAAACAAGTAAGTATCTCACATTGATAGAAAACTTTCATCTTAATGGTTTTAAGGCCTTATATATTTCAGTGGATATACTACAGTTTACTGGACCACTTCCCTAGAGGAGGAGTTTTAGACAAGTTTTAGCTTTCCATGATAGCTCTGCCTTGAACAACAAAAGCATTTTCCCCCTTTCAAAAAGTATCTTATTTTTAGTAGGTGAGGGTGTGGCTCAAGTGGTAGAGTACCTGTCTGGCAAGTACAAGTCCCTGAATTCAGACCCCAATACCATCAAAAAATTGATTTTTGATGGACAAATAAGAATTATATGTATATATGAAGTAAATATGAGCTTTGATATATACACTTTGTAGATGGGTTAGGGCCAGCTAATTATATAGCTGTATTTATCATTATTTTATCATGAGAACTTTTTAAGTCTCTTTTGGAAATTCTAAAGTATACAGCAGGGTGTTATTAATAATGAACTGTATAAGACATCTAAAAACTTTATTCCTCCTGTCCAAATGAAACTTTGTACTCTTCCACTCATCTTTCCCCATATCCCAGTCCACACCCTTTGGAATTATTTCCTAGTTCTAAGGTGAATGAGCCAAAGGTTATAGATAGCTGTACTGTTCAGTCTACTTACAGAGCTTCAAATAATTTCCCTAAAGTAGTATTTATATTGATTTCACTACATTTTTTTAAATGCTGACATTTATTAAATGATAATTTGTAATTGTTTACATTTCAATACTGTGTGTGTGAGAGAGGGAAAGAGAGAGAGGAGAGAGAGAGTAATGGAACTTGAACTCAGGCCTGGGCACTGTCCCTTAGCATTTTTGCTCAAGGCTGAGGCTCTACTACTTAAGCTACAGCTCCACTCTGGCTTTCTGGTGGTTAATTGAAGGTGAGTCTCACAAAGTTTTCCTGCCTGGGCTGGCTTTGAACCTCAGTCCTCAGATCTCAGCCTCCTGACTAGCTAGGATTACAGGAATGAGCTACTAGTAATTTTCTTATTTTCAGTACTTAAAAAAGTGATACTAATCCTATCAAAGGGGAGAACTCAGCAGTCACAGCAAAAATAAAAATAAAAAAGGGAGGCAGGGGATAAAAGAGAAGATGGAGATTAATTCAAAAATCACAAGTGACTCTCAGGAAAGTTAGAGAAGAGTCAGAGGGCATTGGCTCAGCAGTTCCCTGACTCCATTCCCTTGTACCGCAAAACCTTAAAGGAAACAAGAGTTCGCCAGTGAATTCTTTCCATTAAATTTATAGAACTATAAATTTATAGAACTGTAGCATTTCCCAGAATTTCAGTTAAGATTTCAAATGTTTCAAAAATATACTCCCATGCTGAAGACTTTGATAGGTAATGAGAAAGCAGATGAAAGTTCAATGAGGCAAAAATTAAATTGTAGAAAATACATATAAAATAACTTTGGAGTATGTCAAAGAAATCAAATGGCAAAATGAATTGTGAGGTTGTTTCTACAAATAATTAGCTCCCCCCCAACATCCCAAACATCATATGATCAATTGTGTCCAGGCCACTCTGACTTGCACATTTTTCTCTCTGGAAAGATGTACAAATGAAGTGTCTTTTGGTTTATTTTAATGACATTAAAAATAAGTCAAAGCATGAAAATGGGAGATTCCAAGTCCTTGTTCTCACAGCAACTGCACAAATCACATGTGAATGACCCAGGCCACTTCTTAGACTAGCACCTGTTTCTTGCTACACTCTAAATTTCCAGGGAAACACAGGTAAACAAGTTAACAAAACTCCAGCTAAACTTCATACAATTGAAGATAATGTGCTATAGTTGCCTAGGTAATAATAACCTTACATTTCCCATGGGAAACTGGCTGGTAGCTTTATGCTATTCATAGCGTGCAGTGCAGCAACAGAGTGGAAACAACCCACTCTTCTCTAAAGATATGTTTGAAAGTGTATGCTCTGGGATGCAATGTGAATAACGTTTCTGTGTACGGTGCTATTATTAGATTTGTACAAAGAGGTGAATCTCCAGATCTCCAGGCAGAAAAATAAAATATGGAACTAGAGAATATCTCCTCCAAAAGGAGCCCTGGAAAAGTAGACAATACTAAGAAGATGAAAAGATTCTGACTTCAGTCTTAAGTGAGGATCAGAAGGTTCTGGTCACTGAGATTAAAAAAAAAAAAATCTTGGCTTTTGCCAAGAGAAGCAGTCTACAATTAGGATATGAAAATGGAAGTTTCATGAGAATAGAGATATAATACTGGAGCCTAATGGCTAGTAGTCCTTGGGAAATAAACACCTGCTGAAACATTGAATGAATACACTTCTCAAAGAATCGAGAAGTCTGAATTAACCAAAGATGGGACAATGTATTCTAGACTACAGGACTTGAGTAAGACATCCCTTAAGCCAAATAAGCCAATCTCTGTATTTCTTTTCATCCTGTACCTCTTGTCCACCCATATTCATTGCTACACTATTCACTGTAGCTAAGTTATGGAAATAGTCCAGATGCCCACCAGTGGATAAATACCTCAAGAAATGGTGAAAGTAATATATAATGGAATCATATAGCATATGATATATTATATCATGTATTATATATAATGGAATTTTACTCATGTATTAGGAGGAGCAATATGTCATTTGTAGGGAAATGGATGGACCTGGATAAAATCTATGCTAAGTAAGTCAGGCTCAGAGAGAAAATGGGTGTATTTCTTTTGTCATATGTGGGGGATAGTTATCAGTTGTGAACATATATAAAAGCATATATGGGTCATATGTGTATATTATGTACACAACAAAAATTGACCTAAGTGTAGTAGACACTGGGGAAGATTCCAATGGGTAACTCCTTTGAACATCTAACTTAGAGTTGAATAAAATACCAAGAAACTGAAAAATGTTCTGTCAGAGGGATGAGAGCAAGGGGAGGAAGGACAGACAAATGGAGTCATAATATTCAGTGTACAAATGTGAACCAGGAAATGGAACCAGGAAACCTGCGGTGATAGATGAGGTTGGGAGAGAACCGGGGGAATGATGGGAGGGGTGACATTATCATTGTACTCATAAACTGCTATGTTGGACCTAAACCCCACTGGACAGCTAAAGACAATAGAAGTTAAAATAAATTCGCTTGAGTCCTCATGTGTGAAAGGAGTTTCTGTTCATCCCTTACCGGTGCATCCCCATTTGACTTGCAAAGTTAGAGGACACTGGACCAAAAGGAAGGATATCCATATGTTAAGGCCCTCATTTGACAGTAAAGGAGGAAGTTTCATACTATAAGTAATCCTAAAGTTTTATTTTTTTTAAAAAAATGCGGTTACTTTTTTTTTTTTATAAGAAATCATAGCCAAACCAAAATTTCGAACAGGAAAGTAATGCCATTAGAAGAAAGGAACTAGGCCCATCAGAGAGATTTCCAGGTTCCCATGGCGACATTTGTTTCTAATTATACATCTATAAAAGTCAATACTGCCCTCAAGGGTTTTAAAGGCTTTTGAGATAGGAATTAAGCCATATTCATTTTGTTCTTCCCATTTGTGATATCCAAAAGCATGTTTTTCTACTTGTTAGGGAAACTGAATGTGCAGGAGAAACAATTCCAATTTTTTTTTTTGAGATTATATGTGAGAGATTCTGTGTGTATAAGAAATAGGCTAGGTGTCCATTTCACACTGGGATAGATTGTGTGTGCAAATGACTACCTGTATGTGATGTCATGTGTGTGTGTACAAGAGAAGCAGTGTGCTTGAGAGGCTTGTGGGGAAAACGACAAGTGTCATCTGACTACCAAGAAACAGGAAGCATATCGTTAAAGACATCCTGTGAGTTCCTGCCTCATTTAATTCCTTCCTTCTCTGGGCCTGAAAACATTTTAGTACATCTCGTATCATACTCATGTATCTTTTTGCCTTCCACTGGCAGATAACCCCTATTTTATCAATACACTCATTTTCCCAATGTATAGGTAAGGGATAAAACACAAAAGCTTGCTAATTATTATTTTTTTAATTGGTAAAGTCCTTTAACAAAATGGATAAGAATAGCAAGAAGAAAGGATTACAAGGATTACCAGTCACTGAGACATTTCATCTATAGAAATATACACAAAGGTAGACACATCACTAAATGATCCCAAAGCTACAACAACGGGTACACTCCAACAGATACTCAAGAGAGAAAGAGACACCTCCCTTCAGAGAAATATGAGGCAAGAATTTGGAAGGAATGGGAGAAAAGAGGCAGGAAAATGCGAAGGCTGGACAGCTATGCTGAAGAACAGACCATCCTCAACACACTCAGGCACGCCCCAGCAGCGACCAGAAGGTATAGTGTAGTGTGTGTGTGTGTGTGTGTGTGTGTGTGTGTGTTTCTTTCTGTCTTTCACACACCCCTCACCTGTCCCTCACAAAACATCTCTAACTTACACAGATTCTTTCACACACAACTCTCACACTTTGCTTCTCACACTTTCACTCCGTTGCTCATTCTCGTACCTACTTTTCCTCACAATCCTATCTTGACAAAAGCACACACATTCTTCACACAACGTGTGTAGACACGTGTCTCACAAGTGCACAACTACAGACTCCCATATGCATGTTCTAATATTCTCTCAGACACTCAACACAATCGCGCTCAAGTTCCCAGTCTTTCCTATACTCTCTCCCATAGTGTTTGGCATAATCTTTATTACGTAAACTCTCAGTCCTCAGTCCACAGACAGACAGACAGACAGACAGACAGACAGACAGACAGACAGACAGACAGACAGACAGACAGACAGACACACACACACACACACACACACACACACACACACACACACCCCCCTTATTGGCCCTTATCTTCCGGCCCCGCCCCTTGCCGTCTCCGCCCGGTGGCCCCACCCCTCCGACCACGCCCCCTCACTCCCCACGGCCCCGCCCCTTTCCGAGGCCCCGCCCCAAGTGGCCCCGCCCCGGAGGCGGGGCGAGCGGCTCACAGGAGTGGCCGGGCGGCTCCCGCACTTGGCGCGCCGGGGCCGGCGGGGCGCTGCGCCGGAGGCTCCTGTCAGCCGCGGCGGGCACTGCGCTCCGACTGGGGCGGCTGCCGGGCGTCTCGCGGTGTGGCCCAGCGGGCCGCGGGAGTTGGCGAGGATGTGCTCGGCCGGGGAGCTGCTGCGGGGCGGCGGCGGCGGCGGCGGCGGCGGCGACGAGGACCGCGACGAGGACGGCGAGGCGCCGGCGGAGCGGGCGGCGGCGGCGGGGACGGAGCGGGAGCCCGGGGCGAGCCCGCGGCGGCGCGGGCCGCCGCTGGAGGGCAGCGAGCAGGTGAGCGCGGACCCGGGGGGCGGAGGGAGGCGGCTGGGCCCCGGCGTTCCGGGAAGCCGCTCGAGGAGCGGTTGGACGGCGCGGCCGGCGGGCGGGGCCGCGGGGTCCCGGGGCTGAGCCGTCCCCGACGGGGCGGCCGGGCAGGTGCGCCCGCTGGGAACGCCCTGGCCAACGGCCCCTGCCCCGGAGCCTTCCTCACCTGGAAACGCTTTCCTGTAACTTGTCCCCCACCCTCCCCCCCGCCCTCCGCCCCGCGTTTCCGGGCGCTCACCTGGAGTCCCCGCGCGGCGGGGCGCCCTCGCCTCCCCGGCCGGGCGGGCGGGCGGCGCGCGCGGAGGAGCCCGGCGCCCGGAGCTGCCGGGACGGGGACTCTCCCCCCCCCCACACACAGATGGGATCTAAACGTCATCCGAACCCAGAAGAAGAAGAAAAGAACAACACTGGGGCGTTGGGTTGGTCCCCAGGGGAAAGAGTGCCCGGGGGGCTGCGGGGGGCTGCGTCCGATCTGATTAAATAAAGGGAGTGAACGGACATCAGATGAGGCAGGCAGTTTAAAAGATTGGATTTACCTGGGGGTTCACCCACCAACACACTGATAAGACCTTCCAAACCATCCACGACCCGAGTGAGTCTTTCACATCCACACCAAGGCCCAAGGATCTTATCTCAAGGATCTTTGGGATCATCAGTATTGGTATCCGTTACCCCGTTCCTCTCCACGTTTCCTTTTTGGTCACATTTCTCAAACTCCAGGATCATCACAAAATAGGTTTGGAAACTATAACTTTATCTTGTTTTAACATCTAGTGTACACAAAATATGCCTTAGCAGAGGTGATCGCTCTGAGGATCATAGGAGGAGATGGTAACTGCAGCGAGTAACTGACTGAGAGCTAGGAGATCTTCCCGTTTCCCTTCCTCGGTGGTTTTCCTGGGTTAACTTACCAGCATGACTCAGTAAAGTTGTTTCCTCTTCCTTGCTCAACTGGAAGTGGAGAAAACAGCTGCAAGAACTCCCTTGGGGGTGACAGGTGCATCAGAACTTAAGTTTCCCACGCGAATTTTCAAATAATGGTAAAAGCATATGTAAGATACTTGTATTAGGTTGGCGTGAGTTTCATCGATACCGTAATGTAGATAGACCTTATCAAAAACTCTGGTCTTAACCAAAATTGGTAAGGGTCTAAGTAAAATAGATGCAACAGAAAGCTAGGAAACAGATTCCCTGTCTCCTGCTTCCCTCGTGAAATGTCATTTCGTTTTCCTATACTCCCTTGAAGGTGTTATTTTTATTTTATTTTAAACCTCATGGTTTATCTACTCTGATTTCACATACACAATAATTGAAAATCACACCCTACATCGCATTTCATCTTACATCAGCACCAAGAGGCCAAAAAGAAGCAAAAGTAAATAATTATCCAACCCAATCTACTGATGTTAGAAGCAAGCTTTTGTGATAAATCGTTTCTTGGTAATATCACAAAGCCTTGTTTTACTAGCGATTTTAATGCCTGCAAATGAAGTTTAAGATTTCTATGTACTGCCATGTAATGGTGAGAATAATTTTGTCAATTTAAAGATATTTTGAGGGAAAAATATATTCTAAGGACTCGTTTTAGTTTTTATGAAGTGATGTCTTATTCTCTCTTTTTTTTTTGTTCACTTTGTTTTTGTTGCAGGGACAGTGTGGACTCCAAATTATAAATGGAGTAAGTTGTACAACTTGTAATTGATAGCACTTTTTTGTTTTGAGATAGGGTCTTACATACAATGTATCCCTGTTTGGCCTTGAGATCCTCCTCCCTTAGCCTCATGAGCCCTGGGATTGCTGGCGCGCACTCTTTTGCCTAGCTACAGTGAACTTTTCCATGAAAACAATTACACAGGACCAAAGCTAATTAGCTGCTGTCCTTTCTGCTTACCATGCTCACTCAGAGTTCCAGAGGCTTAGCAGCCTGGTGGATATTAAGAGGAAATTGAAGTCAGCAGCCAGCAGATGCCTTCTTATCTCCTTCAGGGTGAGATGGTGTGTTGTAAAGGCAGCTCACTTGTGTTCCCCAGCTCCCTATCAGATCCTCCGTTTTCTGTTATTGCTCGCCTTTCTGTTTCTGTTTACTTCAGTTCCCTTTTTGACAAGAAGCAAGTTTCTTCTGTGAACTGTTTTCCCAGCGAAAACCTTCTCCATATACAGCCTTTTCTTCATTCATTGTTTTACCTTTCCATTTCTGACTGAAAGATATTCTTTTTCCTCAACTTAGAAGACTTCTGCCAAAGTGTATCCTTTTAACATCTGTCTTTGGCTGATTGTTATTAAAATACTAGATCAAAATGTATTTCATGCAATACTGAAATCTGATATTGATACCAAAGTACTGGTTACCATTTATCCTTACGTCCTTTTTTTTTTTTTTTGTCAGTCATGGGGCTTGAACTCTGGCCTGAGCGCTGTCAGCTCAAGGCTAGTGCTTTACTACATGAGCCACAGCGCCACTTCGGTTTTTCTGGTGGCTTATTAGAAATAAGAGTTTCGTGGCTTTTCCTGCTGGGCTGGCTCTGAACCATGATCCTTAAATCTCAGCCTCCTGAGTAGCTAGGATTAGAGGAGTGAGCCACTGGCACCCGGCTTACTTTTGTAAAAGCTAAGTAACTTTCCTCTATCCTTAGGACTTAAATCTTGGCAGGTAGGATGATTAGCAAAGGAGGTCTGATTAAAACTAAATATCACAACAAAGAAAACCTTAGAGAAAGGTTTAAAGTAGGCACCTAGGAGAAATAAGGAAGGAGGCTATCCAAGGGACCGAAGGGATCGGAAATAGCTATTCACAGATGTGTTGACAATTGTGTGCGTGAGTGATGATCCCAGTGTGTTCTTAACAGTGAGGGTGGCTTTATGGAAACCAGTCTGTGACCTTCTGCGTAGCTAGAAGACTAAACATCTCCACACTTTTATTTTGTATTTGTAATGTCAGTGGCATCTGGCCGAGTGCACAGTTCACAGCCTGAATGACTGAAGATGGCCCTCCTCACCCAAAGCAGGGGCCGGTCCCATGGTGCCTGTGGTGACTTCCCATCGTTAACTCTTGATTTCAGAGTCTGATTTATGAAAGTCATGTGACCTCTAATCCTGGCTACTTAGGAGGCTGAGATCTGAGTATCGTTTTTCAAAGCTAGCCTCAGCATGGAAGTCAGTGAGACTTTCATCTCCAAATAATCACGGAAAAGCCAGAAGTGGAGCTGTGACTGAAGTGGTAAAGCTTTAGCCATGAGCACAAAAGCTCAGGGACAGCGCCTAGGCCCTGAATTCAGGCCCTAAAACCAGCACATACCTATACACATTATGTGTATGTACACATTATGTATGTGCGCACATGCACACGCACACACGCATATCTATCTATATGGTGGCTAATATTTCATTCCCCTAATAGTGCACATTTTAAATCATTTCAATCTTTCTTTCATAAGTAATGCTGTATGAAAAAAAAATCTTTCCTTGTAAATCCTCACAATTCTGCCTTGAAACAAACTCTTAGGCATGGAAGAGCTAGATCAGTGAGACAAACTCCTTGAAGCCTCTAAAAACATCACAAAGAAGTTCATTCACTCAAGAAAGGTTGTTTTTTCCTTCATGCAATTGTTTCTAACACATTTATAAGATTATTTCTTTGTTGCTTTGGATATAACCCCTGCTCTCACTGTATTTGATGTTGGCATAATTTGTGGAGGGGAAGGGCAAAAACAAATCGTTTAAATAGAGATAGAGGTGGACCTATTGCAACAATGACATGTACAAGTCGTTATGTCAAAAAAACTTACAACTTTGGGTGGGGAGAAGGAGATGGGAAGGGATGGGAAGGGGAAACAAAGGAGGAGGCAACAATGCTTGATAAGAAATGTACTCATTATCTTGCCCATGTAATTGTAACCCCTCTGTACAGTATTTTCACAAAAAAAAAAAAGTGCATGAGGAGAGTGCCGATTAGTCATCTGGCCAGCAGGGAACACTATCAGTAAGACTGCCATGTTAGGATGTAAAAATTATATATATATCATATATATTCATACTTAAATATTTTTGTCTAGAAATTATAGTATAATGAACTAAATAAATGTCTATATTTTGTGTAAATACATTTATGGTTTTGTTTGCTATTCTATATATCATATCTCTTTGAAATGATTTTATGTACTGTTTGGGCTGTTGTGCTGAAATGATTTTATGTACTGTTTGGGCTGTTGTGCTTTTTTTCCTGATCATTGAATAATCCACTTTCTACTTTCTTTTACAATCCTATAAATTTATAAATCTTGTATATTTTCATATAGACATAAGGGAACAGTTTTGTTTATAAGTCTATAGTAAGCTTTTATATTATTGATACTATGAAAGGCATTTGTCCCATACATTTTCTTGCTGCTAGTTTCCAGCTATTGACTTATATATTTATTGGGGGGTTTTTTTGTTTGTTTTTTGTTTGTTTTTTGGTCAGTTGTGGGGCCTGAACTCTGGGCTTGGGCACTGTCCCTCAGCTCTTCAGCTCAAGACTAGAGCTCTACCACTTGAGCCACAGCGCCACTTCCAGCTTTTTCTGCTTATGTGGTGCTGAGGAATCGAACCCAGGGCCTCATGTATGCAAGGCAAGCACTCTACCACTGAGCCACCTTGCTATCCCAATATATATTTAGTTTTTAACTTTATACCTTTCTGAATTCTAATACTAATAAATACTATTATCTTAGTCTCGACTCTTGCTTACGCTAAAGATATAATCCTCCACTCTTTGGATGAGATACTTTTATTTCCTTTCAATGATAATACCACAGCTCTCTGTCTTATAGTTTGAAATGCCTGGAATAATTAAGGAAATAAGTGAAAGAATTTCTATAACAGTGTTTATCAGAGTTTTCGTGAAATGATCAGTTAAAAAAGATGAAGACAAGCCGGGCGCTGGTGGCTCATGCCTGTAATCCTAGCTACTCAGGAAGCTGAGATCTGAGGATCGCGGTTCAAAGCCAGCCCGGGCAGGAGAGACCGTGAGACTCTTATCTCCAATAAACCACCAGAAAACCGGAAGTGGCGCTGTAGTTCAAGTGGTAGAGCGCTCGCCTTGAGCTGAAGAGCTGAGGGACAGCGCCCAGGCCCAGAGTTCAAGCCCCACGACCGACAAAAAAAAAAAAAAAAAGATGAAGACAGGGCTGGGAAGATGGCTCAGTGGTAATGCTTGACTCATATGCATGAGTCTCTGGGTTTGATTCCTCAGCATCACGTAAACAGAAAAAGCCAGAAGTTGGTGATGTGCCTAAGGTGGTAGAGTGCTAGCCTTGAACGGAAGAGCTGAGCGACAGCACCCAGGCCCAGAGTTCAATCCCCATGACCGACAGAAAAAAAAAAAGAAGAAAGAAAGAAAAGAAAGCAGGAAAGAAAGAAAGAAAGAAATAGTTTGTGTGTCTTTTTTGATCATCATTGGAAATATGTGGAGAAATCTGTGTTAGCACTTAGGGTAACTATAGGTGAATTAATTAGGCCTCTTCTGTGGGCTTCAGTTTCTTCATTAGATTATGATTCCCACCATTCTGCTTAATAGCAGTCATCATTATATCAACCTCGGGAGATTACTGGAGGGATCACATGAGTTAACACTATACAAAGAGCGCAATTAGAGCCATCCCTGGCACATAGCAGCATGCAAGTGTTAACTGTTGGATGTAATTTTCAACCAGAACCTTAATCGAAAATAAATCCAACACAGGTAGTGTTTAAGATTTTCAGCCTTTACAGTTAGAAACCCAGAAAGGAGCCCCAAGAGGAAGGCATTACAAAACAGTGCTTCCTTAACTTGGATGCTTGTAAATTTAATTTCTCATTAAATAGATATTTTGATGCAGTTGGTCTGAGGTAAGAGCTGAAAATTTGCATCTCTCCCAGACTCTCAGCTAATGTCTATGCTGTGCCCACAGACCATACTTTGGCAGGGGAATGAAAGGCAGATAAGCAAACCAATCCACAATATTCATGATACTTGTATTTCAACATGGTAACAAAAGTAGATATATCTGAACATTATTTAAGTATTTTTAGAAGTATTTGGACTCTTTGGAAGATATAAGCCACCCCACCAAGTGATCAAGACTTAATTAGTACCAAGTGATCAAGACTTAATTAGTACCAGCTGACCCTGCTGTTTTTCATTTTTTATCAGTATCTGAAGTAGAACCTTTAAATCAGTAGTTCTCAACTGAGGGTAATTTTGCCTCAGAGAAGACTGACAAAAGTAATTTCTAATTGTTCAGAGTAGCAGAGTACTACTGGAATCCAATAGGAAGGGGGCTAGGATACTAGAAAATATTCCATAATGCACAAAATAATCCCCTACGCAAAGTATTGCTCAGCCCAAAATGTCAATGACGTCAATCCTATCTAAAAAGCATGATGGAACTGGCCACTAGTGGCTCATGCCTGTAATCCTACTACTCAAGAGGCTGAGATCTGAGATATATTTACTGAAATCACAGAGAGAATGGGAAATAAATGGAGTAATTTTGTTTGTTGGTTGGTCGTGGGACCAGAACTCTGGGCCTGGGCAATGTCCCTGAGCTCTTCAGCTCAAGGCTAGCCCTCTACCACTTGAGCCACAGCCCCACTTCTAGTTTTCTGGTGGTTTATTGGAGATAAGAGTCTCATGGCCTTTCCTGCCCAGGCTGGCTTTGAACCTTGATCCTCGGCTCTGAGCTGCCTGAGTAGCTAGGATTACAGACGTGAACCACGGTGCCCGGCTGAAATAATTTTTTTTAAGCTGGAGTACTGTTAACCAAAGACATAGGTACAACTTGTTACCTGCCTAAGAGTAATGAATAACTTTATCTTATTCTAGTGCTGTTGGCACACATCTTTAATCCTTGGTACTTGTGAGACTGAGTTCTGAGTGTAGAAGTTTAGAGCCGCCTCAGGCAGGAAAGACTGTGAGACTTTTATCTCCAATTACCTACCAAGAAAGCTGAAAGCGAAGCTGTGGCTGAAATGGTAGTAAGGTAGTCTTGAGCAAAAAGATCAGGTCAGTGACAAAGGCCCTGAGTTAAGCCTTAGGATCAGCACACAGAAAACAACAACAACAACAAAACACATAATGATTAAATTGTTTTAGGTTGTCCAAAAGGTGATCAAAATTATTTAGAATCTGCATTTCAAATGGATAGTATTCCTTTTCTTTGTGTTTCATTCCTGTGCAACTTACTTAATTTGCTCATCCTTAAATTCCTTTTCTGCTTCTTTCCTACCACCCTTCTCCTTTCTATTCATATTCAGGCTCACTTTCCAATTGTGTTTCTTCCCTAATCATCTGCCACCTTCTTCTTCATCTTTTTTTTTTTTTTTACTTTCTCTTCTCCTACATCTTCCTCTTTGTAGGTGAACATTATGAAAAATGAAGGTGTTGTGGCAGTATAACTGTTTAAATCCTGGCTTTACTACTTTATTAGCCTGATCCTGATTACTTTAATCCCTCAGAGACTCAGTTTCCTCATTTGTAATAGGAATGGTAATGTGCCGGTCTTTGTATAGAAGATGCCTAGCAGATAGTAGGCTCTCGCTAAATATTAGCTCCTTATTTCTTCTTTACCTTCTCTCTTCTCACGTTTTCCTCTAATTAACGTACCATGATAGCAATCTACATAAGTAGAAACTGTATTATTTATTTGCACCTCTTAAGCCTCAGCTTCTATCTTCTCTGGCCTTAAGTCTTATCTTGCATAGGGAATACTGGTCTTCAAAAAGCTACCAGTTATGCTTTGATTCATCGTGTGTGTGTGTGTGTGTGTGTGTGTGTGTGTGTGTGTGTGTGTGTGTGTTTGATAAGACATTTGAAAAGTAGTTTCATTTGAGCAATTGAAGCTACAGTTTTCTGTTCTCTGATTTATTTTTCTCATATTCAGTATTCCTCTCCACCCTCATGTACCTTATTATTGGCAAATTTGCCTAACCTTGGCATGGAAAGAGGAAATGACCAGTCCAATTTGTTGCTGTTTTCTTACAGCAACAGAGTTTCAGATCTAGAAGAAATCAGGGTGTAAATGTTTTGAACTTCATGGAAAGTAAGGGATACAATTATTAATAATAGCTAAGCATAGTGTGATTAAATTTAAACATAATGTTATTAAAATTAAATGCTCACTTGTGGTTGTTACTAGATTTCCTTGATGCAAATTTTGTATTATCTGTGTTTGAAATTTTGTTCATTCTTTCAGTTAATCAAAAAGTTTTTGTTTTTTTGTTTTTTGCCAGTTCTAGGGCTTGAACTCTGTCCCTCAGCCTCTTCTACTTGAGCTGCACAGCACCACTTCCAGCTTTTTTGAATAGTTTGTTGGAGATAAAAGTCTCACTGACTTTCTGCCTGGGCTGGCCACAACCGAGATCCTCAGATCTCAGCCTCCTGGGTAGCTAGGATTACAGATGTGAGCCACCAGGGCCCTGCTTAGAAAATGGTTACTTTTTTTATCCCCTTATCTTACTGGTATGTTCAATGTAAAGAGGTAGAGAATTTAGTATGACACCTTGTGCACTGCAGATTTCATAAGCCTGACTGATTAAGAATCCCTTATTATATAGCTTTAAGAAATAATAACCAATAGCAGAAGGTAAGTTTTAACTACTGTAAATTGAGAATTATACGAGAAAGCTATTTTTGATGTTAGGCTTTGTTGATTTAAAATAGACTCATCTAGAAACATCCAGCATACAAAGTAGTTAGCAGTATTACCAGATATGTTTTTTTGGTTTTTGTTTGTTTGTTTTGTCCGTTGTAGGGCTTGAACTCTGGGCCTGGGCACTGTCCTGGAGCTCTTCAGCTCAAGGCTAGCACTCTATCTCTTGAGCTACAGAGCCACTTCAGGTTTTCTGGTATTTAATTGGAGATAAGAGTCTCATAGACTTTTCCTGTCCAAGCTGGCTTTGAACTGCGATCCTCAGATCTCAGCCTCCTGAGTAGCTAGGATTACAGGTGTGGCCACCAGCACCTGGCTGTTTTTGTTCTTTTTTCAAAAATTTTAGGAAAAGTACTAAATGCACAAATGTCTAGTCCACACTTTGAATTAAGAAGGTGGCTGAAATCAGTCATATTCTCTGCTTTCTGACCCACTATCATCTACCAGGAGGTCAAGTAAAGCCCTTGTTTCTGTTAATTTCATTATCTTTTAACTCACCACTGCTTTCTTTTTTTGAGGGTCCGGTTGTGGGGCCTGAACTCTGGGCCTGGGCACTGTCCCTCAGCTCTTCAGCTCAAGGCTAGCACTCTA
This sequence comes from Dipodomys spectabilis, assembly GCF_019054845.1. Taxonomy (NCBI): domain Eukaryota; kingdom Metazoa; phylum Chordata; class Mammalia; order Rodentia; family Heteromyidae; genus Dipodomys; species Dipodomys spectabilis. Next base: position 108,523 of record NW_024870974.1, on the reverse strand, counting down.
CCACTTGAGCCACAGCGCCACTTCTGGCTTTTTTCTTTTTGTTTATGTGGTGCTGAGGAATCGATCCCCAGGGCCTCATGCATGCAAGGCAAGCACTCTACCACTGAGTCACCTTCTCAGCCCACCACTGCTTTCTTTAACACTACAGTGTTCACAGGTTTGATTGATAGTAGTTTGCAGCTATGCACTATGATTTTAAAAGCATTTAAATAGTCAAAGTTTAAGTGAAAGATAAAAATAAAAGCTTTAATATATAATATTACTGAAAATCTGGTTGGTAGTCTCATTGATTTGTATCCTTCCTCTCAATGCTTTCTTTTTCTTTATTAGTTCTTTACAGTTTGGTGAGATATAAGTATAAAAGAATGCCATAGTTGCATTTAATAATAAAAAACAAAGTGATAAATTTGGTGGTAAATAATTTATAAATTATAGAATATATAATGTTGTGATTAGGTCAAGCCTTATATAATTAGCAAATATTTATGTGGTTCTGACCATTTCAGATTAGAGATTCTTAATCTGAGTCACAGCTGGTCAGTTTCATTGTTGAGATCCAAACCATATTTAAACATACTTAACCACTAAGCCAATGTTTGGCCACAAAATCAATGTAATGGATTGCAAACAAATAAGATAGGACAAGACAGGTGTTGTCAGAATGTATCACACCTAGGAGGAGGGTCAGTTTGTGGACCTTTATTATGTGCTGGGTTAAAATATAAAATATATTTCTTAGGGATCATAGTCTCAATCACTGCACCCAAACAACCAGCTCAGTTCTAGCTCCTGACCTCTGCATGGAATTTATCATTTCTTGGCAAATCTTCATTAGCATCAGTTTAACTGCCATTTATTTCTTCTGAGATCCCAGCTCTGACTCTTCTATGAAAAGAACCTCATATCCCACTACCTCTGTTCTAATGTCCTATTTTATTTTCCTCATAACTCTTCTCACTATTTATAAGTATCTTGTTCATTATTACACGTGTTTATTCTGTCATTCCCTACTCCCTTCTTTCTACAAGCTCACCCTAAAACAGTTTCCAAGAGAATAGCGATTACTTGGTCTGGAAAATGCTTCAGAAAAGTACATTGGCATCTGTGAGGTAATGTAGAATCTGTCAAAATTTTGTTTCAAAAAGACACTGCTGTTAAGAACTCAATGCTTTTGCCAAAGCAGTGTGTCTACCCAGGCAAATTTATCATGATGGAAATTAACTTCAAAAAGGAAGAAATTTGTATGTGTGTAAAACAGAAACATATTCTCTTGTTGGAATCAACAGAAAAGAGAGTGATATGCACTGAGCTTAAAAGATTGCTGTGAAACGCTGGTAGAAATTTAGGCAAGGAAGGCCAGGCATGGTGCCCTACTCTGGCTGAGGCAGGAAGATAATGAGTTCAAGGCCAGACTGAGCTAAACAGGAAGTTTTAGGCTACCTTTAATACAAAGTTAGATGTAGACTCAGTTGCTCTCCAGGTGTTTTCACTCCAGAGGCAGGAGATCCTGGAGGAAAACCAAACTCAGGACAAATAATGATGAGTTTGAAACTGGGCGTATTGAATTTATAAGGGTATACACAACATGAAATTTTGTATTTTCAGTTTGGACATACAAGTCTAAAAACTAGAATTGCCTGAATTGAGAAATCATGCTTAAAATATAGAACTATGAATCTTTTATAAAAAAGAATGATTTAATTTGGTTACACATAGGTAGAGAAATGGAATTGTAAATATGGAATTTGTGTATATTTCTTTATATACTCAGCAGCTTAGTGGCTAGAAGTATAGATTATTTACCTCGTGTACCCTACAGCACTTACCTTGCTTATTTGGGGCAATTATTGTTTATTAAATTGATGACAAGGCCTATTTTGCAAGCTTCCATATTATATGAATCAAGGATTGTGACTTACAAGAGCTAGAGTTTAGTCACAAAGATACTTGATACAGAGGAAGAAGGTTACACACAGCAAGACGTGTGGTTTCCTGAAAGATAGCTGCTGTCAGTCAGTCTACCTACCAGTCAGGTCTCTGCAAGCTTACCACAAGTAAGGCATTGCACATCTTGAATAAATGCAGGTGCAAACCATGCTGACAGGAGAGGCTCATAACTTTGGAATGTAACTATAGACTATCATGTTAAGCAGAAAACTTCTAGTCGTTTTTGCTACCTCACCATTCACCTAAAATTAAAACAACTCATCAAAGCTAATGACATTTACATACTGTGTCTCAAAGAATTTCTTCCTTAAGGAATGTCATACTTTTCTTTATAAGACTAGATTCCTGCAGATTCTTTAGTTCTGTAAATAATTAAAAGCTGTTTAAACCTTTTCCCTATTTAGTTCAAATGATTGAAAACGTAATAGACATTTCATTTAATAACAATTGCACCACAGTGGTTGTTTCAGAACTGCAAAAAACATTAGATAACTCACTAGATTTGACAGAAATTAGTACCCAAAACTAATAGTTTTTGTTGTACAGGACATAGTAAACAACTATAACCATTGCTATACAAATGACACTTTCCTAGTTTTTTGAAAAATTATCAGATTCATAAGTACTGTTATATGAGTATTTGATATGAGATAAAATGAGATTCCATTATAGATTGTAGTAAGAAATTTATAATTTTTATTCCTTTTTTTTTTGTCGGTTGTGGGGCTTGAACTCTGGGCTTGGGCGCTGTCTGTGTTCTTCAGCTCAAGGCGAGCGCTCTACTGCTGGAGTCACAATGCCACTTCTGAGAAGTTAATTTTTAGAGGAAACTTATTTCTAATAAGCAGACTTCTATTAGACATACCAATATGTTTAACACTACAAGATTGAAAATATATACATAACATATAAACCATTTTTTTCAGACTTCTTTAAAGCTATGCTTTCTTGGCCTATATACAGATTTAAAACTCCCTTCAGGAAATTTTGGAGAAAGGTGTTCACAAAGTCACAAATGTTGATTATTACACTTGTAGCATAATAAGTGCTCTACCATTTGAGCCACAACTCTAGTCCATCTTGCTTTTATTTTTCAAATAGAGTTTTGCTTTTTTGCCCAGATGGCCTGGACAGTGATACTCCTATTTATACTTCCCTACGTAGTGCATACCACCACATCCAGAGTTTAGTTGATTGAGATGGAAGTCACACTAATGTTTTGCTGAGGCTAGCCTCTAACTACAGACCTCACAATTTTAGCCTTCTAAGTTTCTAGGATTGAGCCAACAAGTCCAACTTTGCTTATCTTTTTCAACAGATTACAGTTAAACAACCAGAATGCCAGCATAACTGAGATACTGAGTGCTTTTAGGAGCAGTCCTTATGTAGGCAGTGTCTCTGATTCTATCTTGTACCTTTGTTTTGCAGTGTCTTCCTTTTCTTGGTTTCTTTTTTTTTTTGGGGGGGGGGTGGGGGAGGGTTTGGCCGTAGGGCCTGAACTCTGGGCCTGGGTGCTGTCCCTCAGCTCTTCAGCTCAAGGCTAGCGCTCTACCACTTGAGCCACAACGCCACTTCTGGCTTTTTTCTTTTTGCTTATGTGGTGCTGAGGAATTGAAGCCAGGGCCTCAGGCATGCAAGGCAAGCACTCCACCACTGAGCCATCTTCCCAGCCCCCCTTTTCTTGGTTTCTAAAACAAAGTATGACTAGCCTAATATGCCAGTGGTGTTCCAATTAGGATCTCTTCTTTTTTTTTTTCTTTTGATTTAGGAGTGAAAAGGTGTGCTATAGTATGAAACCATGATGCACAGTTAAAATGATAGACTGTTACAGAGCTAAAGTTATAACTAATACAGATGCTTTCGAAGTTCATAAATAATTTCACAGTTCAGGTTGTCATGTGCTTATCTTCCCTTTCTATAATTCATTGTCTTACTGGTGTTTAATGAATGTGAGACTCCTGTTTCTCCCCCCCCCCCAAAAAAAAAAATCTTTTTCTGTTGAGAAGTTGAATGGGATGATAGAGTGGGTTAAATGGCACAAAGTTCTATTTATGTTAAGGGAAAAAACTGGTAGGTCCTCAGAAACTGACTCCCAACTCCTTTCTGTCATCCTTCTTTTCCCTTTGTATCTCCTGTAACTCAGTTCATCAGAAGATTTTATCTATAAAAGAAGGCTTTCTCTAATCAGTGGGTCACATTCTGCTCATGTTAGAAACTCTTTGTTCATAGGCACTATTTTTTTTCTGATTCTTTACCATAAACAAAATCCATTCAAATTACTTTCATTGGAAGTGTTAAGATCACAGCTAGAGAATAGTTCACTCTATAATTAATCTTTTAACAAAACCCTTCATGAAAGCCTTTTTTATTTTTTTTACATTATATATTTGTACTTCTCAGCTAGCATACCAAACTAGACTCAGTAGTAGTTTCCCTACTCCCAATCTTAGAAGAAATATTTCCTTTTCTGTAAATTCATTATTCCCATAGGAAAAGGGTCTAAGCACATTACTACTGAAGTCAGGAAGTTCCAAGGGAGAAGAGTTAGTTATTTTATGGCCAAATAATATACATGTTCTCCCACTAGAATACTGAATAAAATGGCTGGCGGCCTCTGAAGTTTCCTGTGTGGTTAGTCTTTATGCTAATTTATGTGGCTTTTTTCTGATAGGATGATATTAAAGATGGATTTTTGGCTGCTTCATTTTTGTATTCATTTTATGTATTCATTCATGTACTAGGGAATTGAACCTAGGGCCTCACCTCTCGGCGTTGCTAAGCAAGCATCGTCCATCTTGAGCAGGTCTCCAGCCTCCTTTTTAATTAGTTACTTTTGCTGTAGGGTCATGCTTGTTTGGCCAGCTGTGCTGGGCTACAATCCTTTTACTTGTGTTTTCCCAAGTCCCCAGGGATTACAGGTACTAGCCACATTGCCTAGCCTCTGGTTTAGATAAAAGTCTCACAAACTTTTTCTGCCTAGACCAGCCTCAAACCACAGTTCCCTGATCTCTGCCTCCTAGGTAGCTAGGATTACAGGCTAGAGCCACTGTGTCCACTTTGTCTTTTTTTTTTTTTTAAGAAAAGGAAAGGAAAAATGCAAATGTTGGTCAAATCACAAGCATCACAAGCATCACAATTGAAATTAGATGCAGTAATGTATGACCAGCCAAATGTAAACCACAAAACTATTATAAAGTATGTATTTTTTAATCAAGTGTAACTGTTTGAATTATCAGTTCTTACATATTAAACATGATTACAGTACTGATTTTTGTATTGATTCCAATGCATATAGTATAAAGCTTGCCCAAATGTGTCTCTTTCCCTCCACCAATTGTGAGTTGATCTTGGCAAAATTATATATTCTCTCAGTTTCCTTTAGGTTCTGAAAATCAAAGCACATCCTAGATACGTAATAGGTGTTAGTTACTTTTTATTAGAAAATGTGTTGTAAAATAAGTTCAAAACTTCCAATATCTAAATGTTGTTTTCAACTTTTAAAGGTTCAGCTTTTCAGGAAAAGAGGAATAAAAAGCAAGAAATACATCTTTACAAGTGACTGAATGTTAGAGTAAAGGCGTTTTGCCAAAGAATCAGCTTGTTATGGGTGATGTAAGCATCTAGCCTATTACATAATAACACAAAAGTAGTTTAAACTATAAAACACTTACCACATATCCACTAAAAATGTACTTGATAAATGCTAACCTCTTGAAGTTAAGGATGTATAGTCATTTATCTGATACATTATTGGCACAAGGGAAGTTTGATTTAGTTCTATTAAATATAAGTGTCTTTAAAGCAAAATTATAAATGTTGTGCTGAATTTAAATGATAGCTTAAGGTAGTTTCCTTCATTTTTATTCATAGTTATGTCTTTGTCCTGTGGGCTATAAAGGAATTAACTTGAGTGGAAAGTAGAATGTCACTTTAATGGCTCACACAGCATTCTTGTTTGAATTATGACACTTTTGCATCTTTTCAGAACTTTTCTAGAGGGTTGTAAATACTAATAAAAGGTATTTTAGTTATGCTTAAATACTGTTTAACAGATAGATGTATGATGCTTGATATATTAAACACAAATAAGAGTAAAAAAGTACTGTCCTGAGATCCAAATTTCCCACTAAATTTCCTTAAGCTTAATGAAAAAAAATGAATTAATTAGGGCAAAAGTACTTGATAGACTGCTGGGCAAAGAAGGAATTGCCTTTTTAATGGTTTGTTTGAGAAGTAATTAAGGAGGAGGAAAAGAAAGCCATCAATCTTGTGAAAATTTTATTGGTGAATATTTAGAAAGTATTAATAGAAACTCTGATTAAATAAACCTCAGAAGTCAAACTTTTATTCCCAGAAGTTGACAGTCACAGGGCATGAAACCAATAATAAGTACATGCTTAAAGTTCGAAGACATTTCAGAAAACTAGTTATCAGCCATCCAATATTTACTAGTTCAGCCTTCTGGAAATTGACCTTTAACTCACTATCACAAGTAACTGATACCCAGAAATAACCAGTGTAGGACTTTCAGAACAATGAAGACTCTTTCCCTAGCAAAATATCAATTAACTGGCAAAATAAATGAAATATTTAGCAAAGTAAAATGACACTCTTTTACAGTCTTTGGAATCATCCTAAGGTCATATAGCAAATGGAGAAACATTCATTCAAGGAAACCTACTTAATTTTAGAACAGCATTGATGGTACTTGAGCCACATCCCATCCCAGTGTTACAGAATCCCTACCCTCAAAAGAATGGGCCGACTCCCAGTCTAGGGTTACAATTTCTTCCTGGAAAGCTAGGCCCATTCTCATCTTTTTACTCTTCCCTCCATGCTCCATTTACAGATACTCTCTTCTAAGTACTCATCGCTAAGAGGACCAAGTATCTGTTTCTCCAAACTGCCTTCACTCCAGTTCAGCTAGCCAGGAACACTGAAGCCCGAGCTCTACCATAGTTCACTGTGAGGCAGTTTCCATACCATGAAAGACAAGCCAAGAAGATCAAGGGCTTTCTTTTCCCCAACCCCAGGGCCTAATATTAGAACATGTTGCCATCTGAGAGAAAATGAGTTACTATACCAAACCAGTGCAAATGATGCAGGAGCTGTACCCAGGAAGAAAGATAGGCCATAGACGTGAAGAGTCCTGATGTTATTTGGAAAGGGGAGTAGAGAATTCTGTGCCTAATGTTATGGCTGAAAACAACACAGATCTTGGTGAAGAGCAATTAAAAGGAAACTAGTAACTCCATAGTATATCAAAACAGAGCTAGCCAGGGAAAGAATCAGCCAAGAACAGCAACCCTCCTGGGTTGGAATCAACTCTGAGGGTCAGGAAAGCAGGGTTTATGTGCTAGGCTGCACCCAGTCAGGAGCAGTCTTGGGAGGATGTGGGGTAGACTTGAAAGCATTTTGCATTCTGCTTTGGAGACCCATTAGCACAAAACAAAACCTCAATTTCACAAAGGACTTAAATGTAGTCTCTAACAAAACAATGAACAATAAGCTACTCTGACCCAGGGCAGCTCCTAGGAAATGAGCCTGTGGAATAAAACCTTGGTAGTCTGGGAAACTATGTACATGCCCAAGGCAAAACTTCCCAGGGCAGTGAGAGTGGGGACTTTCAAGCTGCTATTTCCCTATCAGCACATAGGGCAATCGTGCAAAATCTCTGAACATGAATAATGGTCTCCAAGACACCCTTTTATTATTTAACAGTGATAAAGATAAAAGGCTGGGTGGAGGGCTAAGCATACCCGTCAACCAATAAATGGTTTGTATTAACCCATGGGAACCCCTACGTAAATGAGACTGAAAAATAAAAATGTGAGCAAACAGACTGTAGGATTCATCCAGCAACTCACTAAGTAAATAAGCAAACCACTACTACCACCCCAGTGGCTATGGGAGATAGGGAAATCAATATCTACTGCTGCTAAAGTACATTATCTAAAATATCCATCTGTCCAAAAATACAGATCATGAGATCTGGAGAAAAACATAACAAAGCAGGAAAATGTATAAGAGCAGTGTAGTCAACAGAATCCACTTTTGACAGGGAACACATGATACAGTTTGCTAACGAAGACTTCAGGCATGGCAACATACACCTTTGATTCTAGAACCCAGGAGGTAGAGGTGAGGTAGGAAGATCACAAGTATAAGACCTGCCTGTGCTACATAGCAAGACACTGTCTTGGGGAGGGTGGGCCTGGGGGGGGGGAAGCAACTCAAAAACTACTACCATTTTTAAACTAAAGAAAATAATGCTTAAAAAAATGAAAGAGCAGTGTGTGATTGCAATGTCTTATCAACTAGAGAAGATAATAGATTTTCTAATCAAATGGGAATTCAGGAATTGAATTATTTTTTGGGGGGGGGGCCGGTCATGGGGCCTGAACTCTGGGCCTGGGTGCTATCCCTCAGCTCTTCAGCTCAAGGCTAGCACTCTACCACTTGAGCCACAGCGCCACTTCGGCTGTTTTCTTTTTGCTTATGTGGTGCTGAGGAATCGAACCCAGGGCCTCATGCATGCAAGGCAAGTGCTCTATCACTGAGCCACCTTCCCAGCCCCAGGAATTGAATTAATATAATACCCTAAATGAAAATAACTTCAACTGGCAAATGAAAATAAGCAATGAACCTGAAGTTGTGCCTACAGAGGTATATAGTCATAAGGACCAGGGTGGGAGGTGGGCGGGATATGGAATAAAAACCTTGGAGGAATGTGGCATTTGACTAAGCACACCAAGATACAAGTAATGGGAATATCAAAAATAGAGAGCAACAGAAAAAAAATAATACTTAGAAATACATAACCCAGATTTCATGAAGAGTATTGTTAAATATCCAAGAAACTCAAAAAAGTCTTAAGGATAAACATGAGGAGATACACAGACATAGTGAAAATGTTGAAAGACAGAAATCTTGAAAGCAAAGGAAAACACATCTCAAAGGAAACCCCAATAAAATCAAGATTAAAAGGAAGTAAGAGAGAATGATGGAGACAAATCAAAGATCAGTAGATTATAATCCTACTGAAATCTAAAAACAGCAGAAGTAGAGTTAAGACTGAAAGAGCAATTGCAGCAGTATTTATGTGGTCATTCACTGATTCATTTGTTCAGTAGTTTACAGATTACTCTGCTATCTAATAATTATTTCTCTTTTATTTGTTATGTAATTTGCCTTCCTTATTATGATGTCCATGGGCCCACATTATTGAAGTTGGCACTTTTCTGTGTTGTCTAAATATTTGTAATTACCATGTATCCACATATTTTCATGGGTCTTTAAAACTAACATTTAGAAAGTTACATTCCATATATTTCCATTTGCCTCATCTCCACTGTTTAATACATTTTTATATTAATTACTGCTTGTAATAATAAAACCAAATTAGTAAGGAAGTAATAAGCATCATGGTTAATCACTTGGACTTTGGAGTTAACTAGCAATACTTGTTATAGAAGATGAAGATTAAGTGGGAAAATGAATACATTGTACTTCCTTAAAGTAATGCCTAACACAGTGAAAGAGAACAGTAGTTGTCCTTTTTTTATCATCATTGTAATCTCCTGTAGTCAGAACTCTTGGTTCCAAGTGACAAAATTCAACTCCTACCAAGTTTTGCAAAACAGGAAATTAGTGGTTCATATTATTGAAAAGACCAGAGTTAGGTGTGTTACCAAAATCTGTACATTTAAGCTATTTTAGCAAGATTCTGTCTCTAAGCAGTTGTTAGCTTTCTTAGTTAGCTTTCCTTTCATCACAGTAAGATGTCCTATATCTTACCAGTTAACTAACCACAGTTTTTTTTTTTTAAATCTTTTTCTCAGGGCTGGGAAGGTGGCTCAGTGGTAGAGCGCTTGCCTTGCTTGCATGAGACCCTGGGTTCGATTCCTCAGCACCACATAAGCAAAAAGAGAAAAGCTGGAAGTGGTGCTGTGGCTCAAGTGGTAGAGCGCTAGCCTTGAGCTGAAGAGCTGAGGGACAGCGCCCAGGTCCAGAGTTCAGGCCCCATGACCAGACTCCCCCCCCCAAAAAAAATCTTTTTTTTCAATAGCAAAAGTCTTAAGTAGGGCTTACTCTCATTGTCCTATCTAGGGTTACATGCTCATTCCTTCACTTTACACCCCTCCAAGAAAATGAAATGTTCTGCTTGTCCAGGCTGAATGAGAACATCTCCACCCAACACATGGAACAAGACCAAGGAAGGTACTAAGTGTCCCCAGAAGGAAAACAAGGGGCTCTTAATGGATGAAAGTTAAATAAATATCAGGTATCAAAACAAGCAGATTCCCAGTGCCGTATATGTTAGAACATGCAGTAACACCCCAAAATATGATTTGGCACTTGAGAAAACAGTTAAAAATGAACCTGAAATTGTCACGGACTCAGGGCAAGCCTGTTGAAAGAGGTGGGGTGCTTTTCTACAAGTGAATGGACAAGAGCTTCTACCATACTACTGTGTGTTCCTTGTACTCGGTGTATACAGAGTGCACACTGCACCAGTGTATACTGTGCGCACTGTACCGTGCGCAGGGAAGTTGCATAGAAAACACTGCCTCAATTTCTTTATAATCAAACTGTTATAACAGTTAAAGAATATACAACTGAATGTAATTATCATAAGAAAAGTGATCATTAAAGTATTTAATTAGGTCAGGTAGCATGGTAAAAAAAATAATCTCAAGACATTAATAATTATTATAATAATTACTATGAGAGTTTACTATGTATAAAGAAGATGGTTTTATGTTTTCTCATCACAAGAACTGTGAGGTAAGTAGGTATTACGCTCCTTTTATAGATATGGAAAGCAATCAATAGTTAGTTTGCCCTATGCCTTGCAGCTAATACCTGAGAGTAGGATTTGATTCTGTCCCATTCTCTTAAGCCTCTGATTTTGTCAATAGATTGTGTTGCTTGGCCTCTTGAGTCCTTTCTATAGTAAGACACTTTGGTTTAATTATCTAAAGAATCCTTCTCAAAAATCATGTTATGATTTAAGGATTCACCTTAAATTAGTTCATCATTCATTTTGAGTATCTTTTAGGATTGTGAATCAATTAGAACATCCATTTATTTTTACATATATCTTCAATCATAAAAAAGATGAAGAAGAATATCACTTTGGGTGAGAACACTGTTTAGTGTGCATAGCATTGTCAGTATTCTGTGTAGCCATAAAGGAAAGTCCTTTGACAAATGTTCTTCCACTGGGGCCTCATACACAGAAAATAAAATTTGGCAGACACAGGAGTGATTAATGTTAGAACAGGGAAAAGCTCCGTCTGCACGCCTGCTCTAGCGCACTGTTCGTGTGTGAAGTATAATGCAACTCTGCCAAGCACGTTGCTTCGTTCTGCTTGGAGGTTTGCTTAGCTTTCTTCCTTCCTTTTTTCTTTCTCTTTCTTGCTTTCTTTTTTCCTTCCTCCCTTTTTTTCTCTATTTCAACCTTTGAATCTAGATTCCAGTCACTTTAAAAGCTGTGAAGATGTGCTTATCTACAAATAGCCTTGCCTTATCCTCATTTTTAAACAAGGTGAAAATTAAAACTTGAACAATTTTCTTGTTTGATAAACAGGTTTAAACTGTGGGAAAAGATAGAGCAAAAAATGGTACCAATGTTCAGTTTGCTGTGTTGAATGTACTCATTCTATGTAAAACAGAATGTGTTACCATAGCTTTCCTTTTTTCAGAGATTAATTACGTAAATGTGGCTCCTTAGAGCCACATTTGATGGATATTAGCTATTAATATAATAACTGGAGGAAAAAAATGTGAGTTACAATGTGGCCTTGGAATAAGATTGTCTGGGTTTATATCACAGATCCTTCAGTTACTAAGTATAAGTCAGTGTCTGTTCATTTAATGCATTTGAAATGTGATAGTTTCCTTATCTATAAACGAAGAGAAACAAATAATGCCTCCCTTAAGTATAATTGTAAAGGCATACAATGACAGTGCTGTGCCTCACATAGCAAGCACTTAGTGTTAACTTTTTCTATCATCCATTCATAATACTACCAGTACCACTATTACTCAACATTACAAATATCTGAGAAAATGCAAGGATCCAGAAACTCATTAGTCCCATTAGTGTCTTTTAAAGTTACCGTTCATAAAATAGAGGTTTATTGTAAGTAGACATGGGCCTAGGCACAATGCATTATACTAAATACTAACGTTAAAATTTATATAGTATACTTCTTGTCATGAATATCCTTAATTGGCTAAAGGTAGTGACAGGAATTAGATATATAAGTAAATTTTAATACAACACTGTGATAGGCAGAATAGTGGTCTTTTCAAACACGTTCACATCTTAATCCTCAGGATCTGTGAATACAATGTTACCTGGCACATTACCAATGTGATTAAGTTTAAGGACTTTACCATAGAGCATCATGGACTACCCAGGCAAGCCAAGCTTAATCACTTGGGGCATTAAAGCAGAGAATTAGTCTGGTGTAGCACAGGCCTATAATCTCAGCATTTCTTCATAGGCAGAGGATTTCAAGTTCAAGGTCAGCTTTTTGCATTACATAAAGAGGCCATGTCTTGAGAAAAACAAAAGCAGAATCTTTCCTTTCTGTCATCAGAAGGATTCTATATATTACTGGCCTTGAAGATAGACATATGGGGTCTAGGAACCAAAGACTATAGACATCCTCTTACAAGTATGAAAGGTGTGGAATAGACTTTCCTAGAGCTTCGCAAAAGAAACACAATTCTGGGGACATGATTTATAAAGTTCAGAACTATAAAGTTAAGTATTTGTATTCTTTTAAGCCACTAAAGTGTACTATATAGTGATCTCAGAGGAAATACAAAGTCAGAGAAAAGAGGTATTGCCTCATTGCATGAAACTTACAGTGATGTTAGAAAGATATGAACCAAATAATCACACACATTTTCATTGAATTATTATGCTTTGAAAGCACATTATCTAATGTTATTAGAAGCAAGTCTTATACTGAGAAAAGGAGAAGAAAAAAGGGTGCTTTAGGCAGAGAAAACAGCATATTAAAAACCTGTAACTGGCAAAAACATGGCCTGAGGCTGAAACAAAGAACTGTGTGACTGAAACAGAGACAGAGGGAGAGGAAGGACAGAATGAGTCTAGAGACCTAGACAGAGGCCAGGCTAAGCAGGTTCTATAGATCCTCTGAGAGATTTCAGCCTTAATCTAAAATCAGAGTGGAGGTGGCATGATTGGATTTGAGTGTGAAAGGATCACTGTGGCTGTTGGGTGGTGCCATGCATGTGCATTAGAGGTAGGACACTGTTTCACTGGCCAATTTAAGGACATTTAGAGTGTAAAATAAAGGTAAAGTGATAAGCAAGATGCAGGATGATGTGAAGTAGAGAAGTCAAGATTACCTCAGGTGAGGCCTTCAGATCTGGCATGTGGTCGGTGATGCCATTCACTGCGATGGAAACATTGGAAAAAACCACTTCTTTCTCACAATCCTACTGGCAGTTTAAATGTTATAGTAAATAGGGACTTCTAAAAATGACTGAATTGTATGCCCTTTTGCTATCTGCATGAAGCAAGTCAAATGCTGATACTTGTGGTAGTTTTGTGTCATTATATCCAACCACACTGACTATTAAAGACATATTTCTTTTGTGTGTGTGTGTGGGGGGGGCAGTCTTGGGGCTTGAACTCTGGGCCTGGGCACTGTCCCTCAGCTCTTCAGCTCAAGGCTAGAATCTACCACTTGAGCCATAGCACCACTTCCGGTTTTTTCTGCTTATGTGGTACTGAGAACTTGAACCCAGGGCCTCATGCATGCAAAGCAAGCCCTCTACCACTGAGCTACCTTCCCAGCCCTAAAGACATATTTCTTAATAGAATTTTCCTGAATTCCATTCATTTAAAATGCAGTTATTTTATGACACCATCTGAATGTGTCATTCTTATAAGCTTAATAATAATAATAATTAGAATAATACACCAGCCTGGCGTCAGTAGCTCATGGCTACTCAAGAGGCTGAGATCTGAGAATCAGGTTTATATTCTGTCTCCAATTAATCAGCAATTGCCAGACTGAAAGTGTTGCTCAAGTAATAGAGCAATAGCCTTAAGCAGAAATGCTGAGGGACAGCCCTCAGGCCCTGAGTTCATTCATGCTGCAAGACCAGTCAATAAATAAGTAAATAAATAAATAAAGCCAAACTAGAAATGCAAGGCTCTTGAGTTCTAGCCCCAGTACCAGAACATACAAGCACAAAAATATACCCCAACTGTTAGAATTATCAGGATTAAACTCACTGTTTATAACCTTGTAATTGTTTATCTCAACTTACCTGCTGTTCCTATAGTAGAGTGTTAGTGCTAGCTGTTAGTGGACCTTAAGAACAAATTATTAACTTTTCAAGGACTTTGTAAGCTGGCTGTTAGTAACTTCAAATTAGCCAAAATGGAAGAACTAATACCAAAATTGGGAGATAATTTTGAATGACACGTCTTTCTGCTACAAATCTTTCTTTCTACAAAGCCTAGTTTATGTTTATGTTTAAAATTTACCACCACACCATTGCTTGGCCTCTTAATAACTGTAACATTCAAGGGGATAATTTAGATACAGAAAATACAGAAATGAGATTCTCTGTAATCTTTCTGATTTAACAATATTGCCTGTGTTATATATTTTCTGTCTTCTTGGGATTGTCCCTATTCAAGTCATTGTTGGATATCTTGAGTATTTCTAAAGAATTTTACTTGTGGGAAATACATTACTTTGAAACATTCTTCAACTGACTGTGTTTTCCTCTTTACTTGATTGCTCAGATTAAGCAATACTATTTGGTAACATGGTAAAATTTTAGTAATTACTAAATCCAGTTCATAGGTACATATTCATTACACTTTCTTTAATTTTATGTGTACTTTAAGCTCTTCATAATTAAAGGAAGATGAAAACAGCAGACTTCCACAGACACAGGTTGGCCAAAATTCTCCTTGCAGGCCTTCCAAGGCCCTTTACAGGCCTATCCCTTCTCACTTGGCTCCTAGGGGTTAACTAATTCCTTACTTTGACTTACTGTTGCAACTCCTACTTTCTTCTTACGGAAGAACTTACAAGCATTGGTAGATTTAAGTGACTTTATAAAGATTAAATGTTCAGAGTGTACCTATTATATTGGACCTAGAGTACTTCACATGAAAGCCATTAATACTGGAAAAGTCTTCAGTAACAAAAGAATCCCCAAGTATGATGAGTGCATCAGCCTCACTCTGAAACTTGCTCGAGCAGACAATCTTGGAATGACTCCAAGCCTCCTGCCCTGGTTTAGTAAATCAGATACCCTGGTAATGAGCCCTACAATCTGTGATTTCATGTATGCTCAATGGGATTCTACTGTATTGCTTGCTTTAAATAAAATACTACATTAAAATATCACAAAGACAGCAACAGCCAGAAGCAACCACCACTCCTAGAACTGCGGCAGCAAAGAAAACCAATGCAATTACTAAAACTGAGAAGACTGAGAAAAGGCCCCACAGAGCTGAAAGTCAGAACAGATCACAGTTTACCAGTGGTATGGGTGTCTGTGTTTAAAGAAGGGACCCTATAGACTAGAGAACCAGATATCCAAGAAAAAGACAAAGCTGGAGCTAGTACCTAGAGCAGAAAGAAAAGTCCCAAACTGCAATCAGTTGCTGCCACTGTACTGAAGGATTATTGGCAGAATGAAACTTAACAAGATCAACCCAGGGACCCAGAGGAAGATGGGTAAGGCCAGGCTCTGGCTTTTAAAACAGTCCTTTTACAAGAACTATTTGAAGCAACAAAAGCACCCCTTGCCCAGTTGATATAATAATCTCCCACTAAATCCGCACCTCCTCTTTTATTTTTTGGTGGGGGGGAAATCATGGGCTTGAACTCTGGGCTTGGGTGCTGTCCCTGAGCTCTTCAGCTCAAGGCGAGCACTCTACCACTTGAACACAGTGCCACTTCTGGTTTTCTGGTGGTTAATTAGAGATAAGAGTCTCACAGACTTTCCTGCCTGGGCTGGCTTTGAACCATGATCCTTGGATCTCAGCCTCCTAAGTAGTTAGCCTCATGAGCCACCGGCACCTGGCATCTCCACTTCTTCAAGACTTCTTCTGCTCACCTAACCCTGAAGACCAAGCTTGCATCACGTGAACCTTTCAAGGGACAAATGATATCAAAACCGTACAAGAGCCGGGTGCCGGTGGCTAACGCCTGTAATCCTAGCTACTCAGGAGGCTGAGATCTGAGGATCTCAATTCAAAGCCAGCCTGGGAAGTGGCGCTGTAGCTCAAGTGGTAGAGCACTAGCCTTGAGCTGAAGAGCTGGGAGACAGTGCTCAGGCCCAGAGTTCAAGCCCCACGACCGACCAAAAAAAAAAAAAAAGTAGAAGAGGATCTGAAGCTTAGACAGTAATTTCATTGTAGTAAGATTTGGGAGATGATAGAAATACACCTTTTGTAGTATGTGTAGTTGCCTACACTTTTGAGGACACTGGCTTCTAGCTATCCTATTGGCCTACACACAATTAATCCTATGTGTTTTTCCTGATGGGATTAGTAAGAGGCATTTAGCATTTAGAGAATTATGAAAGGGCTTATGCAGAAGTTTCCTTAGCTGAGGCCTGGGAGTTTAGCTAAATATAGTTCAGCATGATGGACTAAGGAAAAAAAACTCACAAGGACAGAGCAATTAGAAGCCTGCCTCTTAAAACAGGAGAAAAGCAACTAGAAAACAGATGGAAGTGAACCACCTATTCCTTTCATTTTGTAAATCAGTGGTCTGGTGTCAAGAGCTTCCTCAATGTTGATTCCACAGGGATTGGAAAGTCACTGCTTTCTACATTCTGAAAAGTGGGTTCAGACAGTTTTTTTTTCAGTGCCAATAATAGAGATTGAACCCCACCTGGGTGTGCTGTGCTTTTTCATTCAAGGCTGGCACTCTTTGCCACTTGAACCACAGATTCATTTCCAGAGTTTTGGTAGTTAATTGGAGATAAGATTTTCCTGGGCTTTCTTAACCTAGAGGGCTGGCTTTGAGCTGCAATTTCTAGATCTCAGTGTCCCAGGTAGTTAGGATTATAGGCATAAACCACCAGCATCCAGTCAGACACAATTTTCTTATGTCAATACAAAAGGAAGATGCCCATTATATTAAGCTAACAAATACTTATTGAATGAGTATCAGAAGTATGCCTCTACTTTGAAAGATAAAGAACTATGAGATAAGCCAGAGTAATTAAAATATCATAGAGACAGCAACAGCCAGAAGCAACCACCACTCCTAGAACTGGGGCAGCAAAGAAAAGCAATGAAATTCCTAAAACTGAGAAGACTGAGAGTCAGGCTTCCAAGAACAGATCACTGCTTATCTGGTACTACACGTGTCTGAGTTCAAAGCTAATCCTAGCTACTCAGGAGGCTTGAGATTTGATGATCAATGTTCAAAGCCAGCCCAGGCAGGAAAGTCTGTGAGAATAGTCTTTTCTCCAGTTAACCATAAGAAAACTGGAAGTGGAGCTGTGGCTCAAAGTGGTAGAGCTCTAGCCTTGAGCAAAAATGAGCTCAGAGACAGCACCCAGACCCTAAGTTCAAGTCCCATGATGGACCACAAAAAAAAAGAAAAAAAGAATTATGAGATAGTTGTTACTCTTAATGACCTTTATATATTTCTTATTTTATGTTCATGTTTGGTTATCTTTTTTCTTAAGGCTACTGAAGACTCACAAAACCACACTGGTGAGCCTGGTGGAGATGACTACAAAAAGATGGGAACGCTCTTTGGTGAACTGAACAAAAACCTCCTCAATATGGGCTTCACAAGGATGTACTTTGGAGAACGAATTGTGGAACCTGTAATAGTCATCTTCTTTTGGCTTATGCTGTGGTTCCTTGGCCTGCAAGCCCTTGGACTGGTTGCTGTTCTTTGCCTTGTCATTATTTATGTGCAACAGTAATGAATGAGTTGCTTGGACATTTGGAAGCCATGTATGTAATTGATAGAGTTATACATTTTGGCTTTTTGAAAGCCAAAATATTTAATTTGTTTTTTTGATTGTGTGTTGACTGTTTTGTAACTAAATTTATAAGTGGATGTCATTTAAAATTGAACCAAATTCTTTGTTATATATATATTTTGAATATATATTTTATTCAAAACACTTATTTCACTACTGTGATTTATATTTCACTTTAGACACCTATATCCCCACTCCAAATCTTAAATAACATCACCAACCAATGAACAGGGAAAATAAGTTGGAGTTCACATCAAGCAGTATAGTTCTTATAGAGTTTTAATAAAACATTTTGGGAAAAAAGGAAATGAGCTAAAAATAAGTTTTAGTTGGAAAACTGTTCTACCCTCATCTCCATCAAATAATCCCACATTATGGGGAAATACTTGTCTGTTGTCCCTTGCTCAGCCTGAACCAAGGTAATTTAAATTATAATTTCTACATACTACCTTAATATTGTGGTAAGAATGAATAAAGCGAGCATATTACTAGAGATTGAAAGGAACATATTTATTGCCGGGACGTTCTCAGGTTAAATACAACTTTTCTGTAATGTAACATTCAGGCCTGAGATTTCTTCAGTATATTATTGACATTTAGACAATTTTGGTGCTAATTACTTTTTTGTGGATTTTTTAAAATATCATAAGCCAAGTCCATATTTGGCTTCATCCTAATGTAATACCTATCTTCTTGTATCTAACCACTTGCAGATTTCAGTGTATTTTTTTCAAAAAATATAATTTTATAGTTCTTTTGCAATTATCTCAAGAGTTACAACACTGTATTTCCTATCTTGGCATGGATTCCCCCCAAAAAAATTTTATATTTTATTGTAATTATTTAAAAATCTGATCATCTTTTTTGATAACATAGAAAGTACAGTATTACAGTATAAAATCAGATGCTAAAATTTAGAACTTAAAACCAATTTTAATATTCTAAGATTAAAGCCAAGTCATTAATTGGCTAGCCATGTTATTAATGTTTCTTAACTCAGTTCTGTGGGGTTGTATATTGAAAAGCATTTCTTTAAATATACTTTGAAAACAGAAGTTGGCTTTAGTGACACTTTTTTAGAGGACCTTCAGTCTTTCCACTTTCATCTCAAAGATTATTTGAATAAAGAAGTAGATAATCATCTAGGAATTCAAATTAAAAGCAATGAAAATAGACAGTGGGCATTTTCCTTTGGTAAGGTGCTGCTAACTTAAGCATGTTTACTCTTACCTTTTGTAGAGTTTTACCCAATCCAATTTCACAATTTTATTCTGTGAGTTCTCAGTATCTTTCATCCTGAAACAGAAAATAATGAAAAACATTTAACTTTAATTTCTAAAATCAGATAATCCTAAACAAAAATACTAGTTGGGGGCACAAAAAAGTATACTTTAGTAGACATTGGTATAAGTGTGGGCCTTTTAAAATTTGGGTTTTGGAAACAAAAACTTTGTATTATATCATTGTGTTTTTAATTGGGTTTTGAGAGTTTTTACAGTAACTTTTATGAGCTTAATGTAGGTACAAGTTGTGTGAAAATTTTGCTTTGTATACCATAGAATTGCAAAGTTTTCAGAAGAAGAGATTTTGTATATCTGCATAGAACATTAATAAGTATATTCTTGTCTAATACTATCAGAAATTTAATTTCTCTTTAAAATGCAAAAGATAGTATATATTGTAAGGACTGTGGTTCCAACAGTTGAAAATAAATTGAAATACATTGAAAATACATGAAAAATAAGTCCTAATATTGAAAGTACATTAAAATACCTTGAAAATCAAATACATTGAATTGAAAATTCACTGTTGAAAATAAATTAAATTGAAAATACATTTTGAAAAGTCCTAATATAGTCATGGTTTAGTATACTGTCAATACTATGCATTTCCATGTTGGTATTAATAAGGTATGCATTAAATTATATAAAGAAATAGAGAAGATTTTGCTTTTCTTCTTTCTACATATTTTATTGACTAGTGCAGAATGCCATGAAATATTTTGGTTTGATGTGGCAAAAGAAGACACCAAACTTTGCCAATATGTTTTCTTTTATGAAATATAATAGAATGAAGTCTTCATAGATATCCTTAAAAGGACAAGGTAATTTCTTTTGTTTCCTGGCATAAGAAATTAAATTGAAAACAATCCTCAGTCATTTCATTGCAATTTTAGAAACTCAATGCCTATGAATAAAGAAATCGGAAATTATAATGTTAAGATTATGAGATTATTAATGTATACATCATCCATTCTGTCAGCCCTTGATTCAAAGGATAAAGGTTAATATCTATAAAATAAGCTGAGTATATAGATGGCAAGAGTAAATCAATTTTCCTTAAAATAAAACCTCAGCATATTGTGGAATTAAGTCCTCTAATTTTTTTTGTGTGCCAGTACTGGGCTTTGAACTCAGGGCCTGAGGACTGTCCCTTAGCTTTTCATCCAAGGATAGTACTTTATCACTTGAACAACAGCTCTACTTCTAGTTAATTTGAGATTTTTTTTTTAATGCCATAGACTTTCCTGTCTAGGCTAGGTAGTGACTTATGGAACCATGATCCTCAAATCTTAGTTTCCTGAGTAGCTAGAATTACATGTATGAACCACTGATGCGTGGTTTTCAATCTTCTACTATCTTAAACAGTTAAGTACAAAGGTATTTTTTCATACCTAATTACCAGTCCTAGTATAGTCTACACTATACAGACTACTAGAATAGCCAGCTTGCACTGACATATCCAAAAGCCAATAGTATACTTGATGTGTATGTGTGTATGTGTCTGTGTGTGTCTGTGTCTGTGTGTCAGTTTGTGTCTGCCTATGTACCAGTCCTGGGGCTTGAACTCAGGGCCTGGGCTCTGTCCCTATGCTTTTTCACTCGAGGCTAGTACTCTAACAGCTTGAGCCACAGCTCCATTTCCAGCTTTTTGGTGGTTACATGGAAATAAGAGTGCCAAGGACTTTCTGGTCCAGGTTGGCTTGGAACTGTGATCTTAGATCTCAGCCTTCCTGAGTAACTAGGATTGCAGGCATCGCCACCAGCACCTAGCAGTAGTATACATTTTTTTAATACTTTCAGTGATATTAAGTTGGTGGCTTAAATTGATTATCATGAAAGTATTCATACCACAGAACATTGACCAACCCTACAAATAAAGGATCTTTTTCCTTGAGAGCCACTGCTTAAAAATATATCTGTACACTGATTCATCACCCTAGAGACCACATTCTCATTTCTATTCCTATAGCATATGAAAAGGGAAAAAATTACACATTTTATAAAAGAGAAAAAGAAGGGAGGGAGGAAGGAAGAAAGGCGAAAATTCGGGGAAAAAAAAAAGAGGAAGGAAAAGGGAAAGAAAAGCAAGTAAGCATGTAGGCAGATGTGATGGTACATGCCTGTAATCCCACCTACTCAGAAGATAGAGACTGGAGGAGCTAGGATCAACCCCAGCCCAGCCAAAGCTAGTGTGAGACCCTAGGTATTTGAAAAATAAAAGCTAAAGGATATGGGTATGACTCAAGTAGAATGCTTACCTAGCAAGTGTGAGAGATCCTGCGTTCAATCCCTAGCACTGCCAAATTTAAAAAAAAAAAAAAAAGAAAGTGTATAAAGTAAATCCCCATCTTCCCATCCAAAACTGTATTTGGATCTTTTACACGCTTTCCTGAAACATAGATCTACTTCATCAGATGTTTGGATGAAAAAAACTATCTTGGCTACCATTAAACTGCAGAACCACCAAAACTGTCTAGGCAGTCAAAAAAGAAAAACTGTTACATAACTGTTTGGGTATAAATTATGGCATAAGTGGGGCTGGGAAGGTGGCTCAGTAGTAGAGCACTTGCCTTGCATGCATGAGGCCCTGGGTTCGATTCCTCAGCACCACATAAGCAAAAAGAAAAAAGCCGGAAGTGGTGCTGTGGTTCAAGTGGTAGAGCGCTAGCCTTGAGCTGAAGAGCTGAGGGACAGTGCCCAGGCCCAGAGTTCTGGCCCCACAACCAGACCCCCCCCCAAAAAAAAAAATTATGGCATAAGGAAAATATTACAATATTAAAAAGCTAAAAATAGCTGAAGCTAGACATTGAGCAATTCATGGCTGCCTGGTTTATAGACTATATTTTAACTTATTTTACAAATTTTTGTTTTATTTACAGTGTTTTCATTACCACTTTATGACTTTACAGGGGAAGAAAACAATATCAAATAATATTTTCATGTTTATTGCCTCTAGTAATAGATTTGGCCTATAAGAATATAATATACAAATTAAGGCTTCAGTTAAATTGGTGGATATGGGGGTTTTTTTGGTAACTCTTGTCTCTGCCCCAAACTTAATATTGAATGAGGACAATCCGTCACTGTATATCACCTCAGACCATGTCACATCTGCATCCAGATCTAAGCACTGGTAGAATTAAGATCCATCCATTCAATTGTTTGCCCGGTATTTGCACTGGTTTATTCCATAGTTCCTCAAATTGAGTATGTCCAAAATGGGAGCTCAGCATCTTTCTTCTAAATCTTTACTTTCTGCATTTTCCTTCTCAGCAAATGTCTCGAGACATCTCCCCACACTGTTCAAGTAAGAACTGTAGGTGAGATCTTTAGCTTTTTCTATATGGCCCACATATAACCTGTTACCAAGTCCTCTCTATGTCTACAATTTTCTTTCATCTTTCTATTCTCTTCATTTTCAGCACCACTACCCTAGTGCATACCACTTTCATCTCACCTGGAATGCTACCTGAGAATCCTAATTTCACCTCCTTGCCTTCACTTTCCACTGTAGAGTAACAGTACTATTCTAAAATATGCTCTGATTTCCATGGCATAAATCATTTTACTAACTTCTTACTGCTATTAGGATAAAGCCCTTATTAGGAGTTTTACCAGGCTCTTAAAAGCTTGCATACCTCAGTCTTTCCATACTACCAACTTCCTTTCCTAGACTAACCTGTTTTTTTCCCAGTTCTTTAAAAACAACATGCTATCCTTCTTCCAGAACTTTGTACATGCTTTACCTTCATTAACTTTTCCCAATTAAAGCTATATACAGCCTTAGACATCAGGTACCTGGTTAAGTACTTGGTTCTTATATGAAACCTGTACTTTCCCATCACCCACTTCTCATGCCACATTGTAAAGCAGCATATTTATCAGCTTCTTTTATTAGAGAATAGACCACGAGGGCAGAGTATGTCTGGTATATCCATGAATGCATGAACAATGTCTAACATGAGTGAATGTGGAATAGGTGGTCAAAATAATTTTCAATTGAGGAAATCAACTGCATTGATTTATTTTCTCCCCAAGTCCACTAACAGTCAGTGATAGCATGCTAACCTAGTATACTTAAGAGTCTGGGACAAAAAGAACGTTTAAAAGGCTAGAGTTGGTGGGTTTAGAGTCCTTTGACTTAAAAAAATATATAGCTACTGTGCAAAAAGAGAGCAATTTGAGTCAGGCACCTGTGGCTCACACCTGTAATCCTAGCTACTCCAGCATCTGAGATCTGAGGATTGCAGTTCAAAGCCAGCCTGGACAGGAAAGTCCCTCAGACTCTTATCTCCAATAAACTACTCAGAAAAAAATGGAAGTGGTGCTGTGCAGTTCAAGTGGTGGAGTGCTAGCCTTGAGCACAGAGAGTCTGAGGGACAGAGCCCAGGCCCTGAATTCAAGCCCCAGGGCCAGCAAAAAAAAAAAAAAAAAAGTGATTTGATTTTTACATTATAATTTATAGATTTTGCTGCTTGAAAAATACAGAATTGCTACTAAACACTTATATTTTTAGAAGAAAGTATATTGTCACTGTCATGCTTGATTCATTTGTTCACTATTTTTCCAGATGGGATATTTTATATATGGGCCCTGGTGCTATTAATATTTCACGTTTTTCCAGTGTTATCCAATAGATCAATTTCTACTAAATTTTAATTTTTAAAACTCTGAAGCTATAAAGAGTTCTCAAGTCTCTTAGCTTGTGGTATTTTAGGCTTCAGATACAGCCAAGACCTTGTCTGTTAAATACCAAGTTCATAAAATACTGTTATTCTTCCTAATAAATCATACTTTTTTCAACCCTGCATCCTGAGAGTCTCTTTTGATTCCTTGTGACATGTTCCACCAATCCCATAATTGCTACCATATCAAGTTTAGTGATTGCCAAAACAACAACACACCTACTGTTCAATAAAGCTTGTCTGGTTATCCCTAATGTGGAGCAAAAAGCTACTGTCCGATGTGTATATGGCCTTTGGGGCAGTGTAGATGGAGGAAAATTAAAGTCAACCTATGCCTCTGCCCTTCTTTCTGTTGGTTTGACTCTTGTGTGAGGTTGAATTACTGAATATACATACACCTATATCCCGTATCTATTATTGAAGACTGCTTGTATCCAGAACAGTCATCCATAAGCCTACTACATTTGAGTTGTCTTTTCAACAATTTAAGTCTTTATCATTAAACCCTTCATCAATTTGATTAGATGGAAATTTCAAGTACCACAGAGTACAGTGATTTCTATCATAAAATATTAGGCTAATTTTGTTACTGTTTCCTCTCCATGTTATGAAAGACTAAATGATTGTGCATTATTAATGTGAGGTGTGTGTGTGTGCACGTGTGCGCATGTGTGGTACTGGGGTTTGAACTTGGCCTTGTAGGCAAGTGCTCTACAACTTGAGCATACCACCAGCCCAATGTTGTAGTTATTTTTTAAAATAGGGTCTCACTTTCTGCCTGGGTGTGATTTATTTGCCATATTTCCAGCTAGCACGTATCTATCTCTTTGTTGAGAAGGTTTCTCAAGAACTTTTTCTGCCTGAGATGGCTTCAAACCAGAAACTTTTCACACACTTTTTCTGCCAGACTAACCTCAAACCTGTCTCAACAATCTCAGCCTTCCAAATAGCTAGGATTACAGGCATGAACCAAGGGCATTGGCTTGAGTATAAGGGTCTTTTTCCTTTAGTGAAAAAAATACAAAGGTCTATATAAAACATACTTTTTAATGCCATAGTAGATCAGTGACAAAATCTTTGAGTTATTTTCTTAGAAGTAAAGGGATACTCTGTCCATATGTGGGAATATTGGCATGAAAGCCCTTCACAATGTCATGGTCATGTCTGTTAATATGCTTTCCTGGTTTTGGGTATGCAGTATACCTAAAAATAGCCATGATTTTATTATCTAGTGCAGTTTCTGTTTTCAAAGAGATATGAGTATGTGTAAATGCAACCTACAAGGCTAAGAAGGAACAATTACAAGGGAAAACACTACCTAGATGGCACTTTGAAGATGAACTTAAATCAATTTGGTCCTACATAAAGACATAAGGATAATTTTTCATATTCAGTGGAACATTTTTTGAATTGTAAAACCAGTAGCTCTCAAAGATTCTTTGATTTATTTGAAATGCAAACTTATATAATATCATAGATGCAGATGCTTCTCCACAATCTGGTTATGTTCTGATAAACCCAATGTAAATTTAAAACACATTTTCAAATGCATTTAATGCCCTTAATCTATCCAACATCACAGTTTAGCAATCTAGCATGCTATAGACTGTGGATTGACCACCTTCATCATCACATGACTGGTGAAGAGCAGTGACTCAATACATGGCCCAGTATCTCAAGAGAGTAGCATACTGCATGCACATCACCAGCCAAGGAACAAGATCAAAACTTGATATTTGATGCAAGGCTTCTATCTATCACTTTCATGCCACTGTAAAGCTGAAAAATTCTAAATCCAATCATGTGCATGTGGGGTCGCCTGTATATATAAATGGAAGAACTACTGTGGTTGATTTTGCTTGAGGCCAAGTTCCAAGGATGCAGACCAAATTAGCATCAGAAAACATCAAACAGCCCCCTGGGGTTGGCTCCAGCAGGCTGTAAAAGCAAGATTGGTTGAACTGAGGGAGTTAAACATGAAGTCCCAACAGGTCTGCACAGTCTTGTGAAGTGCACCAAAACTGCCAAGGTTCTTCAGTGGTGTCTCATGCTGGTAGAAGGCAGCCCTCTTACAGCAAAAGGCAATTTTCAGAGAGGGTTGACAGCTGGAAGTTGTCATCCAGCTGCACTCCTAGAGACTGTCAAAGTAAAGCCTTCAGTTGTGAAGGGAGGATCAAAGCAAAACAACACACAGGGCATCTACTCCATTCTTTCTTACCTCCCACTTTGTGGTACTTGAGCCACTTTCAAACCTTAACACTTCAGAGTACTGTATGAAAATAACTAAACAAAAACTCCTCGTTCAAGGCTTTTAAAGCCAAGCCACTGGGCTATGGTGGCTCATTGTCATACTTTTAGCTACTCAGGAAGTTAAGATCTGAAGATTGTGGTTTGAACCCAGCCTAAGCAGGAAAGTCCATGAGACTTATCTCTGATTAATCAACCAGCAAAAAGCTGGAAATGGCTGGTGTGGTAGCTCATACTTGTAATCCTAGCTACTCAGGAGGCTGAGATGAAGATCTCGGTTTGCAGCCAACCCTGGCAGAAAAGCCCCCATGAGACTCTTAGAAATGCAATTAATCACTCAAAAATTGGAAGTGGTTCAAAGTCCTAGAGCATTAGCCTTGAGCAAAAGGAGTTCAGGGGCAGCACCCAGGCCCTGAGTTCAAGCCCCACTACCAACAACAACAACAACAAAAAGCTAGAAAATGGAGTGGTGTCTCAAGTGGTAGAGTGCTAGGTTTGAGTGAAAAAGCTAAAGGACAGGCCCTGAGTTCAAAGCCCTAAAAAGGAAGACTTAAAAAATGAGAGCTAAAGCCTTCTGTCTGTTGTATTTGTTGTGTTGCCCACTTTTCTCACACAAGTCAAGTACTTAATTATAAGGCTGCAGCTAACTAAACAGTATGTCTAAGGTCCAAGAAAAGACCTGACAGGAATAGGTAAAGAAATAAGTGGTTGACAGAAAGGGCCATTATTTAAAATAGTGGGAAATCCATGAGGTATCATATATAACTGCTTAAACCAAAATATGAGCTACTAAGTTCCCCAGAAGACATCAGGACCAAGGGTCATCAGAGCATGTTTTGTGAGCTAGATGAGTTCAAATACTCGGAGCTTTCTGACTCTTCTCTGAAGTTTCCAAAGTTGTTTTAACACAAAAACTTGTGGAACATGTTTAAAATAAGATTTTTAATAACAGGACAGAAATCATTTATAATAAAACCATGTGCTCTACCCCCCACCCAACATGCAGTTGCAACTGATTTATGACTTGGCCTTAATCACAACTTTCCTATTTATTTTTAGCACTAAAGATCTCAGCTGCCAGATTTGGAAATTTAGCAAGCTCTCAAAAAGAGCATTCTCCAGTCTTAGTCTCAAATACGTGAGGGCCCTTTAGAGTCATTTCAGATGCTATTTTTATCTTAGGGAATCTCTGGAGTGGGCAAGATCAAGCAAGACAATGGCCTTAAGCCAGTTATGTACTGAAACTGTAGCATTTAGTCATGATTTCCCTCTTTGCTCATGGGAAAATATTGTCAACAATTTCCAAACTTTGAGGTAAAAAGATCTTTTTATGTCAAACGTGAATTTAAGACTTGATTTAGCTATTTACTAACTGTAGACTGTGTAAGTTATACTTTCATCTCTTTAAACTTCAGATTCTACATCTGTGAAATGGGATCATTATTATGATTAGATAATTATTGCATATCTTATCACAGTGCCTTTCATATAGCAAACTTTCAATCTATGCTATCATCATTACTAAATATAAAAAGAGTCATATAAAGAAATAAACTGGCCTTCATTACTCTTGGAAAGGTTAGGAACCATAAAGGATTTGGTTATTTTGTTGTCAAAAGGTAAGCAAATAGAAGGTAATTTGCTACAAAAAGGAATTCCAATTCTTCATAATTGCTATCTTTGTACATTTTTAATTTTGCTTTTTAGTGTTTTGTGATATAAAATGATCATATACATAAGATTATAAAAGGTCAGATGTGATGATCATGCCTGTAATCCCTACTACTTGGGAGACAAAAATCAGGAGGCTAGCTTGGGCAAAAGAAAGGATGGGAACTCAACAACAACAACAAAACACCTAAGAGCAGGGGCCCACAGCTATAATTCCAGCTATGCAGGAGGAACATGGTCTGAGGACAGGCCTGGGGTGGAGGGTAAGAAAGAAGAGGAGGCATAAAACTCGAGCTAAAAAAACAAGTTTAGACAAAATTCTGGGGGTGTAGCTCAAGTAGTAGACCATCTGCCTAGCAAACATAAGTCCCTTAGTTAAACTCCAGAACTCCCAGAAGATAACTAACGAAGAATGATGATGAACAAAAATGAAATGTGCTGTGTGGGGGGGGAACACCTTTAACAGAATGTTTTGTATTTAGTAAACACTGACCACTGACCACAACAGCATGCCTTTGATACTGCCCTTTTCTTAGAAGACCACACTCAGCAATGCTCACACAATTCCTCTGTAGTAGCTGAGCACACTTACAAAATCAAATTGGTTCTGAAACTAGTTCCAACTCTTACTCCATTGCAAAAGCTAAAAATAAGTATAGTACTCTTGTATGTTTATACAATCACAGTGTTTTGCTTTGGTTTCAAAGTGAAAGCAGACTGATCCATTGGCTATATTTTCAATACACAATAAAAAAATGTTTGACCAAGTTAACCATAACTGTACTCAGTGTGATCCCTGCTCAAAATGTATAGCCTATACCAGTACTCTCACAGAAAACCCCCAGCCCATGACAATATGCATGGATACTAAGATAGTATTAGCCAAGACAGGTGATTGACAGGTAGCATTATTAATATACTCATGAAGTCTTATCATTTTGGTCTGTGAAAACATTCTAAATACCTCGTAGGATCTGAATTTGTCTTTCTCTGTTTTAAGAAGCCATCGATTATATTGTTCTATCCCACGCGTCCCTCATATTTTTATTCCTTTCAAGTAGTTCTCACTGCTGAAAAGTGAACTTTCTTAAATAAGGTTTTATGCATATAAGTTTTATGGGAAGTTATGGCCTATCTTTAATGCCATCTCAGTGCTTTTCAAAACAGGTTCTCCCACATTTTCCTTAACTGTCGGGTTATGCTTGCAAATATTTTTATAAGATGCAGAGATAGAGCTTTTTTGGACCACATAGAGCTCTCTTCAGATATTCCTTCCTTTTTCACCTTAGAAGAAACATTCCTTGAGAGCTCCATGCCTGGCTACCTGATCCCAATTGCCTCTCTCTGCAATGGAATATTGCATTCTTCCTTCCTGTACCATATAGCTGACATCCAGGCTTTCTCCTGCCATTCTGGCTTTTAAAAGCACTGGATGAGCAGAGAAGACATTATTTTTGCAATGGCAGAAGGACCTAGAAAGAAGATCTGACTGCAGTTTTTATATTAGTTACAGGTACTTTCCAAGCACAATTTCCTGGTGCTGGCTGATTCCCCATCTCTGCCAGATCAAGAAAAACAAAGTGCTACTGAAACTACTCTTTTTACTAGATGAATTGTATCTCTTCATTGATGACTATCACAGATCCTCATATCAGAAGCACAGCACTGGTATGAGCATATCCAGAGCATATCAAAGCATATCTATCTTGCATACTGCATCTACAACAAGAGCAAGGTGACTGCGTCTGCTGACCAGCTTTCTGTTTCCCCCAATATTCAGTGTTCCTCTGGTTCCATGAGGATGCTGCTCCCAGACCTGTGATTTCAGTGCAGTCTAATCTTCAGAAAAAGCCTAGAGAACAGACTAAAGATAAGGACATTTTTTAAAGTAGTTTAGACATAAACTGAAATAAAATGTGCAGTTAGACACTATCTGTTGTCAGGGTTTTTATCTTAAATACAAAGCAAGGGACAAGATTAGTTCACATTGAAATCTTTAGTTCAACATAGATATAGATGAATACAGAAACAATTGCAGATGTGTGTGTGCGCACACATGCGCATGTACTGTTAGTACAAATTTTCCAAGCTGAGAGGACATAAGAGCAGCAACATCCCAGAAGCAACCAGCATACCAGACCCAAGATCTTAGTTTCTAATACCATTCTCCAATAATAAAAGCCACGGCTCCTTGGATAAATGGCCGGCTCTAGTGTTAGCCAGGAATTATACAACATAAGCCTGAAATATATTCTAGTGCCAGAGAATAAAAAAGTGCTAAACACACACACACACACACACACACACTTGTATACATACACAATGGAGGGCAGAAGGAAGTAGGCAGTAGAGCCAAATGGAAGAGCTCTCAACAACCAAAGCCAAAAAAATCTGATCAATAAAGCATTATTAGTGTTAAACACAAAGTATGAGCATGAATTTATTCTAATAGAAATAAAAGATTATCTACATAAATTAAGGCTGAGAACAACCTAGACAAATTTCCCGTATTGAGGTATTTCAAATATTTATATACATACTGCCACATCATGAAGATGGAGCAAATACCTGTTCATACCTGTAATCCCAGCTTCTCAGGAGTCGCAGATGGGAGGATCTGGTGCCAGTCCAAGCAATATTAGTGGGAGATCCTATCTCAAAAACAAAATACAAAATGGCTGAGGTGTGACTCAAAAAGGTAGAGTGCTTGACTATGATGCATGAAGCCCTGGTTCAATTCCCAGTACAGGGAAGGAAGAGAAGGAAGAAGGAAAAGAGGGAGAGAAGAAGTATGAACTACAATTAATAGTAATGTGTCAAATTATAACAAATGTGACATATTGTGAATATAAAGGTAAATATAAGGTCTTAACAATAGGAGAAAACATGCTAGATACACAAGAATCCTCTGTGACATCTTGGCAACTTTTCTGTAAATCTAAAATGATAATGAAATTACCTTGTTTTCTAGAAGAACAATTATAATTAATTCCCCTTAAATCCTTAGGAAGGTCAATAACCATATTATCCCCTTTTATATAAATGTAATTTGTTATTAGTTTCTTTTATCCTCTTCTTATAAATATTTTATAACAGTATTATAAAATTCAAACATTAATTTACTCTTTTGAAATAAGATTGATCTCTAACTTTTCATGCGAATATCTGATTAATGCCTAATCATTTTCCATGAGAAAGGGGGAGACATTGGAATCCAAATCCTAATACAAAGAAACTGATTCACATTCAGAAAGTTTTGGGATTTGACATGTGTTCCCATACACATGGGTCCTTGGCCCACCTACAAGTCCCAGAAGGCTCCATGATGTCTCTAAAACACTGTGGAAATAGACAGGCTGCAACTGCAACAGAGGCTGTTGACCCTCAGCAGCCTTACAGCTACTAGCCTTCCTTTGTACTCAGGACAGACCCTGTTCCAGTGTCCCCTCCTCCCCTACATCTCCCAAAACCTTAGTCTCAGTACCAGTCTAGTCACAAGAGAGTTCCGAGGCTGGAAACATCTTAACAAGTCTTTCCAGGGCAATAGCAGTGTGATCCAGTGGCCTGAGAGATTCCAGAGGAGAAGCAAATAGCTATGTGTACTGCAGCCTGCGGACCTCCATTTTACTCCATGCCCAACCATGGGGCACCTTCAGTATAATGTATCGCCACGAAGCTCTCCCTGGGGGAAAATAACAGGTGCTGAGCTCTCTCTCTCTGGAGCACAAGGATTTACAAGGGTTGATAACTGCTCCTGACAGACATACTTGTTTACTTCTCATTAAGAGATCCTATATATTTCCAACATTATGAGTTTCAAAGGTGAGCTACTCTAATTTTCCAATGGTGACTGTGAAAGATGTTTGTACATAATGGGTAAAGGAATCGCACTTGCAGTCTGTTCTTGACCCCTAGCATGTAGAAATCACACTGGCTCTTAGTTTCCCTATCTATAAATGCCAATTTAATCCAACACTGTTGCATATTTAAAACATAGCTTGACTTTATTTCTATTTCTATTCATTAAGCATTTTATTATGCTTACATATTTTAATTTTTATATACATTTCCTAGGACATCAAGTAAAGTATTAACAGCGCTGATCTCTGGCAGATATTTTTCTTTATCATTTTTGCTTAATCTGTTTTCTAGAACACAGCACTGTGTGTGGAAAAATAAAGAGACATTTATTAAATTTCTTACTTTTTAACCTGTTACCTGCCTGGCATAAACGAATTATTTTTAAAAAAAAGAATAGTTTATTTAATGACACGTAAGAGCTACAAAAATATACAAAAAGAATGTTAATAAACTGAGTTTCTATTAGTAAATAAAATGTTTCTCAAAGTTTTCCATGAAGTGTTAGTCTTCAAAATGGAAATTTCCAAAGTATTTTCATTTGCTATAATAAAAACTGCATGAGTGGTCAGGCCTGGACGCAGGTGTAGAAACCTGGAGAGGCGTGGATGACAAAGAGATAACAAGGCCCAGAGCTGAGCTGTTTTTTTCTAACTGCACCTGCGCTGTGGGGGCCGGAAGGGCTCCAAAGGCTGTGTCATTATGGTTGTTAGGAAAGTGAGCCTTATGCCACAGAAGGTCCAGGCATAACACTGCAAACTCTGTGAATTGAGAACTCCTGTCCCTGTCGTCCTTTTCAAACTAATTTTTCTAAAGTTACTTGCTTAACTGTTTGAATACCAGAGATCGTTTTTGAAAGTTTAAATTCTGGAATCACCAAAATCTTTCCCAGAAAGTTCTCTACCTCACCTAATCTTCCACTACCATCATAACCATAACTGGAAGCCAGGAAAGGGACAAGGTTCAGCCAAGTCCAAGACTTGACTGAGGCCTCTTTGGAGCATCCAATGAGCAATCTCT
The DNA here is from genome assembly GCF_019054845.1 of Dipodomys spectabilis. Lineage (NCBI taxonomy): Eukaryota > Metazoa > Chordata > Mammalia > Rodentia > Heteromyidae > Dipodomys > Dipodomys spectabilis. Next base: position 75,786 of record NW_024870974.1, on the reverse strand, counting down.
TTTTCTTTAATTTGTCAGTAATTTCTATTTCAATCTAATCAAAGAACTAGCAGGGCCCCCAAAAATGTTGTTTATTTACTCATCATGCATTCATTCATCTTAACACTTCCTTCATTATGATGACAGGGCCAAGTGCCTAACACGCCTGCTTGACTGCGCTTTGTCTCATCTTGGATAGTCAGGGAGCTGGACATCATAATTGAAATTAGAGAATGTGGCCCACTCTCAAATGATTTGCTCAAGTCTAAGAGTAATTTTCCACCAAGCCTCACTGTTTGCCTCACTTTTGACTTTATTTGGTATTTGTTTGCTTTTCTTCTTGAGTCACTCAATCCACAAATGCCAAATCCCAATGCAATAATCTGCAATTATAGCATTGTATGCTATAAGAAATATATTATTGAGTCTATTATAGTAGTAAATTCATAATCAAACCAGAGATCAGAAATAAGCTTATTAAAAATTTAATAGCTTTATAGTAAGAAACAAAAAATGCACTATTAAGCTGAGCACTGGTAGTTCACACCTGTAATCCTAGCTACTCAGAAGGCTGAGACCAAACAAACAAAAAGCTGAAATTAGAGATGTGGCTGAAATGGTAGAGCAATAGCCTTGAGCAAAAACTGTTCAGGACTAGAAGAGTGCAAGCAAGGGAGTGACATTGTCCAAAAAGATTTACATAGCTATAACCCCTCTGTACATCACCTTTATAATAGCAATAAAAATTTTTAATGAAAAAATGCATTTTTATTAAAAAAAAAATAAAACAACTGCTCAGGGACAGTGCCCAGACCCTAACTACAGGCCCAAGAACTGGCACACACACACAAAATCTATTACTGTAGTTGAACATGATAAACAGATGTTAAATTAGATAAATATATGTTAAGTAGATGTTTAAGCCTTAAGAATTGAGCATCAAGTAGTATAGAATTATTGTGTTGATCTTAGTGAAAACTTATATACCTGTGGTTATTTTTTGTTGTTGGTTATGGGCTTGAACTCAGGTCCTGGGCATTGTCCCTAAACTTTTTTTGCTCAAGGCTAGCACTCTACTACTTTGAGCCACAACTCTACTTTGTTTTCTGGTGGTTAATTAGAAATAGTCTTATGGACTTTCCTGTCCAGGCTGGCTTTGAACCCTGATCCTTATATCTCAGCCTCCTGGCATAGCTAGGGCCACCAGCGACCAGCTTATTTTCTTTTAAAAAAAAATATATCTGGGGCTGGGAAGGTGACTCAGTGGTAGAGTGCTTGCCTCGCATGCATGAGGCCCTGGGTTCGACTCCTCAGCACCACATAAGCAGAAAAAGCTGGAAGTGGCGCTGTGGCTCCAGTGGTATAGCACTAGCCTTGAGCTGAAGAGCTGAGGGACAGCGCCCAGGCCCAGAGTTCAGGCCCCATGACTGGCAAAAAAAAAAAAAAAGTTCAAAAAATATATCTATTTATATTATTGTAAAGTTATTGTGCAGAGGTTTTACAGTTACATGAGTAAGATAATGAGTACATTTCCTATCAGCATTGTTACCTTCTCCTTTGATTTTCCCCACCTTCCTTCCCCACTCCCTCCTCTTCCCTCCCCCCCCCCAAGTTGTAAAGTTAGTTTTCAACATAGTGTCTTACATCTCATTGTTACAATGGGTCAACCTGTATCCTTGTTTCAGCATTTTTATTTCCGTTCCCCACCCCAAATTAGAAAAATATATAAACAAGATGCAAGATACTAGAATCAAATACAGTGAAAACAGGGGTTAGACCATGGGGAAAACATAAAAAAGAAACAAAAAAATCTCATAGAACATTAAAAACAACAGCGACAAAGATAAAACCTCGTACCCCTATCTTGGGGTTTATTTTGCTTAGCATCATCTTATACAGTCATATATTTAACCTCTTCTGCTTGTCTAGTAAGATTACCCTAGACATATACTAGTTATTGAAAATAAGGGAAAGCATGAGACCTATGTTTCTTTGGGTCTGGCTAATTTCACTTAATATAGTTTTTTTCTCTATGTATAGCCTTTTGAGGAACCTCCATACTACTTTCCAAAGTAGTTCAACAAGTTTACACTCCCACCAATAATGCAGTAGGGTTCCCTTTTGTCCACATCCCCTCCAGCCTCTTCAGTAAATGGTGCTGGCAAAATTGGTTAAACACCTGTAGAAAACTAAAGCTAGATCCTTTTCTTTCTTTGTAAAGGAAAATAAAATGCATCCAGTAGGTTCTGAGCCTGCAGAACAATACACACCATTTTCTCTCCATGGTTTCTTTCCTTTCCGCCTGACGGCCTCTTAGTCACTTCCGAGCACCTTTCTGGAACCATAGGAAATTCACTGGAAGTTCTTCAGGCCAACTCTAGGACACCTGCACAGCTATCTCTACTGCCAGAACATTGTGGCAATGGGCCATCTGTGGAGGTGGCGCTCCCCCAGAGTTCAAGGGAGGAAATGCAGCATCAAGGGTTGGGTTTTCGGTTTCATGGAGGTGCCTGCAGAAGACTTGATGAGACCTTACTAGCAGCAGGACTCCACGCAGATTGTGCATTCCCCTGACGGCCCTGACTTCTTGTTCCTCTGTGCTTCCTAGAGTGAAACAACCAAGTCCTGCCCCAAACCTACCTCCTCTGAGAGGCAGCACAGGCCTATCACATCAAGTCTTCTGGGCTTCCCACACACAGCTTTGGAAGCTGGAGGAAACGGAGGGGTCCCTTGACAAGGCGTTGTTGACTTTTGCTGCCTTACCTCCTTGGAAATCCTGACCTTTTCCCTCAATATGAAAACCCAGAGTCTTAGAAGCTCTATTCTTCGCATCACTACCAAGAATCTTTGAAGACACCAGGTGCAAATTTGTGGCTGAATTCTGTGTGATCTCTGAATTACTCACCTGCAGAGGTGAGTCAGGGTGGAGTGTGGACTTCAAATAAAAGCAGGTCTGAAGTTAATATTTATGTGTGCACCTTCTAATTTCTAGCTTTTCAATTTCCTTAATTACAGTGCCTTGTTGAAAGGTTCTAAAGACTTTAAATAATGTCCCATGATCACAGCTATTATTTTCTGACTCCTTGATGAGTATTACTGAACATAGTGACATTTCATGTTCTCTATCTCATGGCACACAGCTTGGTAGGACACAGCCTAGAACCTCCCTACTAAGCAACCTGAACTCAGGTCTGTCAAGGAGGGGCATGAAGAGCAAGCCCTCCTGAGTCACTAGTAGATAACTCTCCAGTGAGACACCATGGCTGTCCTCCACATTATGGTCAGCAAAGGCTTGCCAGGGAATATGCAGAGCTACTATTTGTCTTTAGCCCTTGCCTGTCAGTTCTCATTTTTATTCGTATGTTTCACTTTGGCACTGGCCACTGTATTTCTACAAGGATGTGTCTCTTCCATTCTCTCAACCTTTGAACTAAAATCATACCCTTCCAATTTGACAAGGATGTTAGAGATTATCAAGTCCAACGGTGTCACTTGAAAAATGAGAAAATTCCTAACACATGGGAGGGTGAAGCAGGAGGATCTTGAGTTTAAGGTCTGACTGGGCCAGCAGCATGATCTTGTCTCAAAACAATCAATTAATTTTTAAGATAGGAAACGTATAGGTCAGATTGCTAAAATTCTAGCCCCAAGTGAATCCACGCTTGTATTTCTATACTCAGATCTCTCCCTTCCACCTCAGGGTCCTGGTCACACACTTATTCCCAGACTCCCAGGTGCCTCTAAATTATAGGTAATATAAAAATCACTGAAGAAAATTGACTAGAGGCTCAATCTCTTTGAAGTTTATTTAAATATTTCAAAAATTTTAATATCCATGATAGAAATTAAGCATATGCTAAATATGATTGTCTATTCTAATTAAGAGAATACTTTCTTGAGACAAATTACTAACAGGAATATTTAAAAGTCACACTACATATTTATTTATTTATTTATTGCACTGTCCCTCAGCTCTTCAGTTCAAGGCTAGCACTCTACCACGTGAGCCACAGCGCCACTCCCGGCTTTTTCTGCTTACGTGGTACTGAGGAATCGAACCCAGGGCCTCATGCATGCAAGGCAAGCACTCTACCACTGAACCACCTTCCCAGCCCTACATATTTTTTATTCATAGATAAATCTTAAATAGTTACATAAATATAACTCAATATCAAAATGGGAGTTTTTCCAAAGTGTTAAAATTATTATTCAATGACAGAACCTGGCGCTTCCCTTTAGTCCGTCTCTGAATTCAGTGGATGAAATCATCATTAACACTGCATATTTAAATGAACTGGTTTCCTTTTAATCCAGATACTAAGAATCTAGTAATTTATTGACAAAATTCCCATTTCTATGGCAACATGACAGATGATTGTAGGCTATAGAAATGTTACAAGAGAATTTACCATAAGAAAATTAACTTTGTGGGTAGAAGTTCTCTCTTCTTGAAGGTATGAAACTGTCAATTGAGACAGACACAGAGAGGTGAAAATACTTGAGAGTCTGCCTCAGAAAAATTCCACATTGAAGTATCAGCAACAGATTCCAGAATGCCAAATTTATTATCAATTCAAGCAAAAAAACTTCCCATTTTGGTATATTTTTAGGATACCCGGAACTGAGAGTTAAACAGTTGAATCCTATACCTTCATAAGATGTTCACAGTATTTCTTATTCAAGATATTGGTCTCCACTGTGCTTCTTCTGACAGAGAAACTCATTACTACCAAAGCCTTAGTCAAGAAATTGCTTTCTGCCAAAAGAAAAGGAATTTAAATACAATTTCCAATCTCTACAGGTAGCTCAAAGCATGTGAAAGGGAAACTTGAAAAGATAAACCTTTCCTTTATGTAACTACTAGAAACATTTTTAAGAAGCAATTGTGAATAAGCTTTCTTAGTAATTCCATTTATTAAAATAATATTTATAGCAAAACTATACAAAGAGACTGATGTTATGCAATGAATAGGGTCAATAGAACTGAACCAAGGCAAAGAGTAAAAGAAACCTTAACAAGAGAAAGGAAGCTGGACACCAATGGCTCGTCCTAGCGGGCTACTAAGGAGGGTGAGGTCTGAGGATCCTGACTTGATGCTAATCCAGGCATGCAAAGCTCTACAAAACTGTTATCTCCAATTAACCACCAAAAAGTAGAAGTGGAGGTGTGGCTCAAGTGATGAAGCATGATCTTTGAGTAAAAAAACAAAGGGACAGAAACCAAACTCTGAATTCAAACCTATTCACACACAATCTTTAAGACATTGAGATTCTGCAAATTGTGTGTGGTTTAAGACAATCATGTGAGTATATGCGTTACAAAGATTATATCAGATGCTGATGATAAAGATGGCTTCTGAGTAGAAAAGCTGAAAGGCAAGAGAGATTTATGATCTTTTGAAACTTTTAATTTTATTCTCTCTGTGAGTAATTTACAAAGTGCCTAAATATTGTATCTGAGAAGACTCAACCAATGTGTTAACAATTGGTATCTCTGAAAACTATATATTTATTCTAAGTTCATGGAATTTAGCAAGGTAGCATGTAACCAATGAAACAAATTAAATTCATCATAATATTTCCACTGTTTTGCACTAGTAGTGGTTGTGTAAAATTTTTACTGGAGTCAACAGTATATAAAACTAAACACACAGTTCTATTTAAATACTATTCATTTTCAACTAATGTATTTTGCTGTCTTTGCAATGCCACATGCTAAGAAGTCCACTCAAGTATTGCTACAAATACTTGAACTAGGTGGGTATGTGAACATCTAGGAAGTACTAACTAGATAAACAACATCCTTAACCTGCTTCAGTGGGACTGATTTCTACATATTTCCTAGTCTAGACTAGACCTGGAGAAACAGATACAGCTAATATAAGAGTAACAGACAAATTTTAAGTTCATACACAGGTATCTTCAAAACTTTTATATCTATACTAAAGCATTAAAAGGGGATATGAGAGAATTTAAGTAGTTTTCATTGTTACATTTCCCAAAGAAAATGAATATTCACCGCAATCAGTTATTAGGAATTTAAAATGACATCATGATGGAAAGGTAAATTCATGCAACTGCTATAGAAAATACTCAGAAGTTCTTCTGAAAGTGAAGCTTAGAATTCTCATATATCCCAGCAGTTGCACCTCCACATGCAAACCTAAGAAAAATGAAAACTCAGATCCACACACAAAGCTGTGCAACAATATTCACAAAAGTTTTACTCAGTTGCCACGCCGACCCCAGTAGAGTCTGCTTAGCATGGGAAACCATCTATCAGACCATGATAGGGGCTTCGAGACCTATCTCTGAGTTTTGGGACTTCACCGAAGTCTACCTCAGAGAATGGGGCTTTACAGAAACCTATCTCCAAGTTTTGGGACTTCACCGAAGTCTACCTCGGAGAATAGGGCTTCTAAGAGGCCTACTCCTGGGAAAAGGCTGGAAAAACCCCTGGGAAAAGATGTGTTTCTGCATAAGAGTGCCTATTAATCTTTTACTGCTTCTACTGCTCTTTGTACTTGCTCATTGTCAACGTTCCCTTATTCAAAGCTCTTTCTTAAGAGTGTTGACGACTCCAATATCTGATGAGTGTCTTAAAAATATGACTAACTCACCAGAGTTAAGTGCTACCCTGAAACACCTCTTATGGAGGCTAGGAGATAAGTTACAAGTAAATATAAAAGTATTGGGGGTTTCACTAAGTCACTTCAGCAGAAGGAATTGTTTGTAAGGGACTTACAAGGAGCTGTAGGCTCAGCTAGAACAGAAAGAATGTATGGCAATTGCTGAGATAATTACTTAGGAGAAAGAATTTCCTGCTATTTACTAAGAGAATTGCTAGACCTAGAGAATTGCTAGATCCAGGTCTCCTTGAGGTTTACTATTAAAGAAGAAACAGGAAAGATCTATTTGGGAAAGTTAAGGCCTCTGTAAAGATAGGTAATGGTTAATTGGTGACAAACATCGTAATCGTTGTATTTCTTAGAGATAAGCCGGAAACAAGTGCCTATCAGGCGATCAGCTGGTGACCACCTAAAAATGAAGCCATGCAGCAAGATTGTGTAACCTTTTGCCCTCTCTCATGAAGGCTTCTGTTATAAAAGTTTGCTATTCTCTGCATTAAATTGCACTCAGCACTCAGCATCCACTCCTAATGTGTGTGAGTTGTCTGTTTGCCATCTCCCCATCCTATTCCAGGTTCCTCCCTTAGGTGTCCTCCGTCGTCCCGACAGAACCCGGTCCGAGGCACTCAGTAACAAAAGAGCTACTCAGTAACAAAAGAGCGTAAGGAACCCAAACATCTACCAGCTAGCTGATGGATGGCTAAAATGAAAGGACCAACATAATGGATATTATAATAGCTATATAATGGATATTATTCAGCCATAAGGAAGAATTAAGTACTGATGCTACACATGGCCGAACCTAGGAACATGGCGTTAAGTGAAAGAAATGAAATACAAAAAGCCACACGAATTGCAACTTCATTTATACAAAGTGCACAGATTCAGAAAGAACATTAATGGCTCCCAGGAAAGATGAGAAACGAATGAAAAGTAACTGCTATTGAGCACTTGGGTTCTTTTGTTTTGATAATGACAATACTTTGAAATTACATAGTAGTCATGTCTTCACAAGCTTTTTTTGTTTTTGTTTTTTACATAATTTTTATTGTAAAACTACTGTACAGAGGGGTTACATGAGTAAGATAATGAGTACATTTCTTATTGAGCATTGTTACCTCCTCCTTTGTTTTTCCTCTACCACCCCTTCCCTCCCCACCTCCACAACTCTTCCCCTCTCCAAGTTCTAAAGTTTGTTTTCAACATAGTGTCTTCTACATCTCATTGTTACAATGGGTCAACATATATCCTTATTTTAGCATTTTGTTATTTCCTTTCCCCAAATTAGAAAAAAAATGTATATACAAGATGCAGGGCACCGGAATTCACAAGCTTTGAATATGCTACAAACAGCTGACTCACATACTCCAAAGAGGTGAATTTCATGGTATGTTAATGATTTTTTGAAATTTTATTATGAGTTGCATATATAAGTTCAGGTAACCTGGTCATGTCAGCTGATTCTTCGGGACACTGCTGACTGTGACCTATTAAATAGCATGCTCAAATTAATGTAATCTCAACCATGTTTAAAAATCTCTCCAGGCATATATTAATTCTTGACTTTTACTCTGGAATCTATCACTGAAATGAAGTGATATAAAAACAAATAAAAGCAACTTGTCTTTTTTTCAGACTTTCATTATAATAGCAGAATGAGTCTGATTATTACTAGAATTTTATCACCAAACCTGAATTACCACATGGTGAAAACCAACAGCAATATGAAATTAGATTCATTAGAGCAAATAATGACTATGTCCAAAATTTTTACTGGTCTGAATCCTGAGCATTTGAGGTTTCCCCTAAGTGTTGGTCTCCTTAGAGCCAAAAACCCTGAGATACCAAGGGTCTACTGTAATCACTACTGTTTTACAGTTTGTGTGTAATAATTTAGCTTCAAATTTCAGTTAATTTTGGAAGCTCTGGAATAGGGTTTTAGTTTCTTTTGTCCTCTATAAACCATTAGTCTCTGAAAGAAAAAGATTTAAACAAAAGCAATTTGACAGACACTGGTAATTCTCACCAATATTCATATGGCTTTTGCATAGGTCACGGCCTTTCTGCAGGTCATGGCCCTTTAACAAGTCCTGGGCAGCAAAATGAGAGACTGGTGAATGCCATATATGTTAGACAGGTAAGAGCTGAGATGCCCTTTTCCTTCTTTCTCTTTCCCTATGACAACCTTTATCAGCATATGTTCCAGTGGATGGAGCTATAGGAGAAAAAGTATACCATCACTGGTAAACTGTGTTGTGAATAAGGTTATTAAAGCAACTAAAACGGTATTCATTTTTCATTCAGCATAGTATAGCAGAGGTTGAACTATTTCCTACGTGTACTTGTATGTGTAAAGGATAATTTTTATGTCCTAAACAGACATTCTTATTATAAATGAAGATAGATTGAGTCAAGAATAAATAATAGCAACCGTCATTAGAATATTTCAATCCAGTCAGTGGCACATCGAACTGAAACTCAGCTAGCTGTGACCTAATTGGATGTCAAAAGAAAACGAGACCTTGGCACCAAAAAGCTTGAATGGAAAACCCAGAGCTAAAGAGAAATGGTACAAGAATTCCGTGAATTTATGTTGGATTTACACTAAGTGGTATCTCTCAAAGCTGAATATGGGATTTTAAAAAGAATCGTAAGAGAAAGAAATTCTTTAAATGAGCATATCTAATTTTTGGAAGCTTCTATCTAAGATAGTATTTCATGATAAGAGCTACATTATATAATCTAAAATACTTAAATTCAACCATTGCTGTTTAGACATTTTTGTCATGTGTTTTTTGGTGTAGTAGAAGATAGACTGACTGTGAAAGGTAGGGATGAAAGAATTGGGAATTGAAAAAACTGAGGACAAAGGAAAAACCAGACTAGTAAGTGCACAGAAAGAGCAAGCAAAATTATCTTGAATTAAAAACAAGGAGCCATCATAAATTTAATTTCTTGAAAAGGAGAAAAAAAAAGTTGTGAGTTGTCATTTTACCTTTCTGTCTGCAGGTGGCACCTCCTGCTAATTACAAGTATTGACCCTAAGGATAATGTATAATGTTCCTATCATGTTCCTGCATAGTGATGCAGGCAACCCGAGAACAAAATTCCAGCTCTCACTTAAATCAACACAAACCAACGTTCTATTTCAGCACTTCTCTTTGGAGTGCTAATATAGAACAAAGCTTTAAGTCCAAGATAAATATAAAGCAAATATCTTCTGGAGATATAATGAAAACATAATAAACAATTTGTTTTGTTTTCTTCTAAAATAGATAATTATCTGAGCTTCTTGGGGTTGTGTTTTATTTTGATTTTTTCTTTTGCTGTTTTTAAAGTTTGTAGTTCTTTGAACTTGTCTAGATTATGAATATTAGAACTATGTGAATGGGGCATAGCATTAACTACAGAAAAATGTTAATCATATACAAAGATTAGTAGGCACTTTTTCAAAGATAGTGAACCTCCACATAAGAGAGTATATTTGGAAGGGTATATGTCACATCATACATTCTAATGTGTCTGGAGGAAAGACAAAAGACAAAAGAATAAAGTACATTTAATCTCAAGCATTTCTTAGTATCAATTGCTTTTGTAAATAGTATGTTTATCTTTCAGTTTTCAACTTTTTTGGAGTAATTTTTATAAAAATGTGGTTTTTACTGTCTTTATATCCTGACAGTTTGCTATATTCACTTAGCGGATAACATGGATTTATTAGTATTTTATATGGACCTGATCATGTTATATTGTCATAATGACAAAGAATGTTTATTGCTAATCTTTCACTGTTTGTGGCCTTCAGTTTAAGAGAAGTTTTGAAAAGATATCTTTACTGATTCTTAATTTTAGAAGAAAAGTAGTCTCTATTGTGATGATAGCTGTAGATATTTTATAGCCTTCCTTTATTAAGTTCTGTTCTTAGCTTACTAAAATAGCTTTATCACAGATTTCTCAAATGCTCTTTCATAATATTAGATCATACGGGCATTTTTCCCTTATAGTCAAGTATGAACTGAACTTACATTCCCAGGTTAATTCAACTTGACTATGTATTATCCTGTTGGGGATTGTCAGGTTTGATAAGCTAACATTTTGCTGAAGATATGTACAACTAAATTTATGTGGTACATCAATCTTAAATTATCTTTTCTTAACATGTTTTTGTCTGATCTGGGAATCAGAGTAATGGTGGTCTCATAAAAGAACTGTGAAGTGGAGCTGGGAAGGTGCTCAGTGGTAGAGTGCTTGCCTGGCAAGCATGAAGTCCTGGTTTCAATTCCTCAGCACCACATACACAGAAAAGGCCGAAGTGGTGTTGTGGTTCTAGTGGTAGAGCACTAGCCTTGAGCTGAAGAGCTGAGGGACAGAGCTCAGGCCCCGAGTTCAGGCCCCATGACAGACAGGAAAAAAACAAAAACAAAACAAAACAAAAAAACTGTGAAGAGTTCTCTTTCCAAGAGTTTCAGTAGAATTTTTCTTTCTTAAATGTCTGGTACAGTTCACCAGTGAAATCATGAGTACAAGCATTTCTTTGTGGGAAGATTTACTGTAATAGGACTATTCATATAGTCTTTCTCTTCTTAAATTTTTGAAACAATTTTAAGTTTTAAAGTGTATTGAGTCATTCATAGCAGTCACTTACTTTCATTTTAATGTCTTTGACATTTTAGTAATTTTTTGTTCTATGCTTTTCTATTGAGTAATGAAAATAGGTTGTCAAAGTCCCAATTATGTTTGAGGGGTTTTCTATTTTACATTTCAGGTATTTATATATAATGTGCTGCTTTCCTATTTTTTTTGGTACCACTGTCACACTGACATTTACATTTTATGTTGTTTTTCCTTTATAATTTGCTATTAAGCACAACCAGCACCTTTCTTTCTTCCCTTCTGGAAGTACTGGGTTTTAACATCAAATTTGCTAAGGCAGAAACTAGCAAATGACGACTCTACCACTTGAACCCTGGCCCTTTTTGCTTTGATTTTGTTATGGTCTTATTCTGTTGACTGGCCACACTCAAACTGTCATGCCCTTGTCTTATCCTCCCAAGATGTCATTACAGGCAGGTACCACCATACCTACTACATCTATATCCCTAGGGCTATTTATATTGCTGGTATATTAACGTAACTATGGGTCTCACATTCTGCTTTTTTTTTTTTTTTTGGTGCCAATTTAAGAAATTAATCTAGACTTTTTTTGTGTGTGGGTCATGGGCCTTGAACTCTGGGCCCGGGCACTGTCCCCTAGCTCTTAAGCTCTACCTCTTGAGCCACAGTAGCACTTCTGGTTTTCTGGTTAATTGGAGATAAGAGTCTCATGGACTTTCCTGCCCAGGCTGGCTTTGAACCATGATTCTCAGATCTCAGCCTCCTGGGGAGCTAGTATTACAGGCATGAGCCACCGGCACCTGGCTGTAGACGTGTTCTATAAAGCAAAAATAAGTGCAATTTTTCTTTTGTTTTCTTTACTCCCAAAGAGTAGACATTCTCATTTGTTAGGGCAGTTATTCAGGATTTTTAAAAATATTCTTCTCAAATCACACTTTTTGCTTTGCTTTACCAGTAAATATTTACTTTGCCAGTAAATATTTTACCAGTAAATAGGTCCTCTTATTACATTAACCTTGTCTTCGGTTTTTTTTCCATGTTGACAAGGGTTGTGTTACAGTTGCAGATGTTTTTGACTCACTGTGTCAGAGTAGAGGACCTAAGCACTGTGCAAATGTATAAGAACATTTATGTCATGTTTTCTAACCTGTCCTCCACTACCATTTTCTTGACTCCTCACTCACTAGCACTAGCATCTTTGTGTGACTGGTATGTGGAGGAAGATATAACTGTGGGTCTCACATTTCTGTAGGGTCTTCGTTGGTAAGTGCCAGTTTGCCCATTCCCCAGCCTCCCTTAGCCCTGGAGACAATCAGAGGCAGCAGGGAGTCAAGTCAAGCAGGAACTCATTTATTACCACACAGCAAGCACTTTTTAAAGCAAAAAACCACGTGGCATGGAAGGGGAGGAAAAGAAACCAACCAATCACTGTAGAGGTCATACTATCATGCGCCTAAGCTTTCTATACTTTCCCTGCTGTCCGTGAGCTGTTCACACTGACTTTACCTGGTTGTGGTACCCAGTCAATTTTTAACATACACAACTCAGGCTCTGCCCACTCAACTCCCTCTCAGTGCCATCTTTGTTGCCCATGTGCCCTACATATTTCTGCTTTTTTTTTTTTTGGTGCCAATTTAAGAAATTAATCGAGACTTTTTGTCAGTTGTGGGGCTTGAACTCAGGACCTAGCACTGTCCCTGAACTTCTTTTGCTCAGGGCTAGTGTTCTACCACGTGAGCCACAGCTCTACTTCTGGCTTTTTGGTGGTTAATTGGAGATACGAGTCTCATAGCCTTTCCTGCATGGGCTGGCTTCAAAGTACTATCCTCAGCTCTCAGCCTCCTGCGTAGCTAGGATTACAGGTCTGTGCCTCCAGCCTCCTGCTGGAGAAGATATTTTTAATCTGCATTTTATTCTGATTATCCAACACTCTAACTCACATTGCCCCAAATTTAGCATGTTTAGCATTTGAAGATACTTGAGTTGAAATCAAACAATAGTATTTAAAATAAAAACAAAAGTTTTATAGTGCTTATGGGTTATGTGGATTAGGCAAGAGCAAGAATCACCTGGAGGCAGTGTGATCCTGTGCCTACCAGTTGATGTTGACTGTTCACTAAGGATGACCCAGAACACCTCCATAAGACCACTCTTCACACTATCATATACAAACAGGCTTGTAAACACTTGCTTATCCCAAGGAGGCCATACTCATAAAAGTCACCTTCACTATGACAGCCTCAGAATTAACATATCATTACTTTGTCACTGTGGTAAGCCTGACCAGTCTGAAGGGCAGGATCATGGATCCTACCATTTAGTGGGATGGATGCTAAAAACTACACTGTAGGGAAAAGAACATAGGTAGAAGATACTGTTGAGATCATCTATTTCAAAATTTCAGTCTACTACTGGTTTCTATGAGACTGTAGTGGCTCCCACTAACAGCTCTTGTCTTTGCTGGTTTCTCCTCATATTGGTCTGTGGTAAGCCAAATCTCCATCTGCTCAAATTTAACCCATGAAAATGCAAGCTGCTAACATTTCCTATTTATTATAAATACCTACATGAGCTAGATATTCTTCATGTAAATCAGGTCATCTGGGTTGTCATTTTTCATCACTCTTTGTTGACCTCATAGAAAACTCTGATTTCAATGGTGTTGAGGGCTTTCTCGTTACCATGTATATTCACATGGAAAGACAGAACTGGAAGCAGGAGTTTTTCCATGAATTAGTTAATTTCAATGTTTTAAATGTTCATTTCTACTAGTTGTTTTAATTAACAGTTTTATTTCCTTGCTTTCTCTTTATGATGTTATATCATTATTTATTATACAGTGCCCATCTGACTGCTACATATTTATGTATATACAGATACATATGTATGCTTCATATATGTATACACATGTATATATTTGTGCTTAAACACCCACTTGGCTTTTTTGGCTTAAGGCTGGCCCTCTACCACTTGAGCCACACCTCCACTTTTAGCTTTTTAGTGGTTAAGATAAATGTCTTACAGACTTTTCTGCCCCAGCTGGCTTTGAATCTGGATCTTCAGATCTCAACCTCCTTAGTAGCTACGGTTATAGCCATGAACCAAGGACTCTGGCATGCGTTACTATAGTTATAAAATTCTTGGGGCTTTTCCACTATTGTTTCCTAATGTCTGCCACTACTCTTGGCAGATATTTCTATTATATGACTGATAGCTCAGTAACAGTGTAGATATTGAGAGAAATCCTGTGCAACCATGAGGGTATGTACTCTTAGAATCAGATATCATCATTTCAAATCACTTTTTACAGTTAGTTCATCCCCAGACTGAAGTTGATATAAATTCCAGCTTTCCAACTAGGAAAAGAAAGGGAGCCTTTTTCCCCCTAAGTCAGAATTATTAACGAACTTCCTTTTAATCTGCCAGTTCATTGTGGGGATTTCCTATTACCTTCTACTCATTTCGTAAGATTGAGTGAAATCCTTCTGATGTTCTGGCTTCACAGGCTCTAACTCAACTCTTCTATCATGTGAGTCCAAGGTATTGTCACTTGAAAGATGCTGAAACCTGTGTTAGTTTTCACCAATCCCTCTTTGCCCTAATGTTTTGACTTAGAACTGGACTCTGCTAGCTCTTTAACTGGCTGGTTCTATGTTAGTATCTTCCAAAGAGGGTGCTACAGGAACATGACAAGTGTGAAAGTGATTATCTTCTTCCCACTGTTCTATTAATTGGTGGTGAGTGGGTCAGCAACTAGAAATCTTGGTTTGTTTACCACCATAGCTATAGCCCTCCCAGTTAAGTGGCAAGTACCCTCTAGCTACTCTAGAAGGTATAGGGTGAGCATCTTCCATCACTGCCATTCTCTCATATCATGGTAGCAGGCAGCTACGGTGCATGCAGAAATCCGAATGTCTACCTTGAAAACTCTTCCTCTAAATTTCTAAATTCCTTCCTTGTTCACATTTCCTCAGTTTCAGGAGTTGTAACAGCTCCCTGCAGTAGCAGCATGTTTGATTTTAGCATGCCCTATTTAGTAATTCCTTATGTTTCAATTACTAGTGTGGGTTTCTGGCTTGTTATGAGAGTTTTGGAACCCACTCTGCCCAGTGGATGCACTGCACATCAACCATATAACTATTCCTATTAATGTCTGTAAGAGCGTCTATGTTTTAAATATGATTTGCATATATAATATACAGAATTTTCTTTCACACACTTCTTCAGAAAGCAGACATTTTGACTGAGTATGGTGGTACATTTGTAATCCTAGTACTTGAGAGGCTGGGTCAAAAGGATCAAGAGTTTGACACTAGCATGAACTCTGTAATGAAACCTTGTTTAAAAAAAGCAGGAGAGGAAAGGTCATTTCTCCACATGCTTTTCAAAAAGTAGTTTTCTACATTATTACTTCTCATAAGTAAATATGTACCCACATCAACTTACTAGCATTATGTTTCTAATGCTTCATACATATTTTCAACTGATTTTTGGAATGACCTTCACTGTCTGCAGCAGTTGTGATTTAAACTTTTTATGAGACAATACAGCTAGGTTCTGGGGACTCATTCTTACAATCCTAGCTGCTCATAAGGCTGAGACCTGAGGATGTAGGTGAAACCAGCTAGGACAGACAAATCCTCAAGAGTCTTATTTCCAATTAAACTAAAAAGCTGCAATTGGAGGTGTGGCTTATGGCTCAAGTGGTAGAGTCAGTCATGAACAAAAAAGCTGAGTAATAGTGAGAGCTCCTGAATTCAAGCCCCAGTCTCCCCAACCCCATACACATATACAAAATAAACAATTTATAACAATTTCACCACTGTAACAACTTAAACCATGTGTACCTAGATCTAGTTTCCTAAATAGTAGTATCTTACAAAACTATAATGAGGTATCCCATCCAGGAGATTGGCATGGATATAGACAAGACACGCTTTCCATCAGAAAGGATCCACTTGGAAACTCCTAAACTCATTTATCTGCAAGATCATAAATTCTACTTACAAACTGCATGCAGTTTCCAGGAAAAAGGGACCACACGGAACACTTTTCTCAAGAAATCTGGAGAAAGACAACTCTTTAAACGTCCAACTTCTAGCACTGACCATCCCTTCCTCTGATCTCAAATTTCTATCCTTTTGTCATGTCTATTATTATACAAAATACGTAAATCTTTGAGATTCAATTTCTAAAATTCTGTATAATTTTCTGCAAATTCATTCAAGGTTTATTTATCCACTTGTGATTCTTAATAATATCTCATAAGGCACTAGTTTCCATAAACATTTATGGTATTATTGTGTGGGGGATGGGGGGAAAGGCAGGGGAGGGAAGCCGTTCCTGTGGCTTGAATTATGGGCCTAAGGGGCTGTCTGGGAGCTTTACAACTAAAGGCTAGCACTCTATATGGGTTCTATCTTAAGAGGCTATTATTTATTTATTTATTTATTTATTTTTTGGTCGGTCATGGGGCTTGAACTCTGGGCTTGGGCGCTGTCCCTCAGCTCTTCAGCTCAAGGCGAGTGCTCTACCACTTGAGCTACAGCGCCACTTCCGAGGCTGTTTTTTAATTAATATCTTTACAGGGACTGGGAGAATGAAAATGCAGGCACTATTTAGAATATCATTCAGCCACTTTAATACTGCAAACAGACCATCGGGGCCAAAGAAAATTAAGTAGCCGTCTAGCCGTCTAATGCTAAAACCTGGTCATACGGCAAAAAAAAAAAAAGAGCAAATGTCCAGAAAACATTTTATTACTAATGATAATTTCTTAATACACGACGTAACTCCGATTTATTCTAACAGGCCTGTTTTCATAGCCAGAAGCTGGGCAGCATGCCTGAGCTAGAAGGCTGAAGTCCTTGCCAGACTCCAGGTCTAGATCCCAACCTTACGAGTTGATATTAAACATAAAGTTTGGGTGCAGTGCCATCATGTATGTTTCCTTAGTATGCTGACCGTAGAGATCGATACCAAACGAAACTACACGAAGAAAATGAATGATCCTGGAAAGCGGGGTTCACCGTAACTGCTACCAGTCCCCGTGACTGTCCTTTCCCTCTCTGATGGAATGGGGGGGGGGGGGGGGCAGCGCAATGCTTTTCCACCAGAGGACTTTGGGCCTAGGGCTCTAGGTAAGCGCATCACCAGATTTCAGTACAAAGTTCGAAGCTGAGCCTAAACCATACAACACCTGACGCGCCCGAAACCGTAAAGAGGGAAGGTAACATTCCCGCGCTGGGTCAAAGTCCAACGACGGCTCCGTTCTTCACCCTGAACCCGAGGTAAAGAAGAAGGCGGCCGGCCCGCGGAGACAAGCTGGCGGAAGTGACGTGTGAGGGTATCCGGAAGGGGCGGTGCGCTCCCAGGGAGTGCGTCCAATTGGAGCCCAGGAGAGGCCAACGCTGGGGCGGGGCGGGGCGTGGAGGGGCCGTTGGCCAAGCTCGGGCCGGGGCTGGCGGGAAGGCGGGGCCTGGGCCCGCGGCGCGCGGGACTGGCCGGCCTCCTGCGACGGCTAGGGGCGCGTTTCCCTCCAGGGAGGCCGGGGATCGAGGAGGGAGGAGGGCCATGCGGACCCGGCGGGAGTCCCAACTCCGAAGCTCGGCGCGGCCCCCTCGGAGGCCGCGGGCGTAAGCGCGGCCTTTGTTCCCCTCTCCAGCCCCGCGGCCTCAGCCCCTCGGGCCGCCGCGGACCCGCCTGGGCCCCGCTCCTGCCTGCCGGCCGTCGGTTCCCGAACCCTCCCCGCTCGGGCTCGGGCCACGCGGATGCAGCTGCCGGGCCTGGGCCGGGGCTGTGCGAGGGCGGCGGCGGAGCGGCGGCGGCGGCCGGGCGGCATGCGATGGGGAACTGTTGCTGGACGCAGTGCTTCGGGCGGCTCCGCAAGGAAGCGGGGCGGCTGCCGCGAGTAGGCGGAGGGTAAGGAGCGGGGGTTCGGGCCCAGCCCCGCCGGCTCCTCCAACCCGGGCCCTCGCGGGGCCAAGGAACCCCTTCCCCGGGTTACCGTTTCCCCCCCAGCGTCTTCCCAGGGGGGCATCTGGCCGGGGGGTGACGGAGGCCCGGGTCGGGAGGCTGGCTCCGGGCCTCCCGGTGGAGGGGAGCGGGGAGACCTGAAGGAGGAGGGGACGGGGTGCGGCTCCTGCTGCCCCCAGCAGGTCCCCTCCCCGACCGGCCACCTGTCACCAGGGGGCGTCCCCGGCGGCGCCCTCCCCACCCCGCGCTCCTGGCTTCTTCCACAGCCTTCCCCCTTCTTCCCCCCCCAACCCGACCCTGAGCTCTGAGGGTTCTGGACCAGCCCCTGTCCCTGGATGTGGATCTGGTCCTTGACCCCCATCAGCAAGTGGTTTCCTGGTTCCAAAGTTGATCGTCTTAAGGTGGATGTTTTTTAAAGTAGAAGTCGCGTTTCCACGTTTAGGGTGCTGATAACCAGAAGAGTAGAATATGATTCCCCCCCCCCCCGTATCTATTTATTTTTGCAATTTGGAGAGGCCGTCAATGCGTGATTGCTGCCAGTACACTTTAATTAGCTCAAGCAACCAAAGCCCATCTGGACCTCAGGTCCATATCGGTCCTGTTAATTTAAACTCATAAACGTATGAAACGAATGAATTAAGAGGGTGTTTGACAGTTTCCTTACCCGAATCTTCTGATTATCTTCCTGTTCAGTCTTAACATTTTTAGCCACTTCCTGTCCGCAGGTAGAAATGAGTGTCTAGTTGCTATTTTTTAAAGTCACCCAGTAGGTTTGCTTTTCTTTAGGCACAGAGCTAGATAGTAACCTTCAGGTACTTCCAAGAGTGAGAAAGTTTAGGGGTGAGCTCAAGCTTTTCACTTGGTTTTATGTGTCACACTGCAATTACTGCAAAACAGAAAATAGGGCAATTTGGGCTTCCTTAAGGCTTTACGCTGGACTCCACCGGGTTGCCTTATATTCCAAGACTCCATTTCTTACCCTTGCAGATTTCCCAAGAGTATCTCAAAATCAGATCACTCTACACAGTCTGATCTGAAAGCAAGAACTACCAAAAAAGATGAGAGCATTCTAATATGTTTAAATACTAGAATAGAGTTGTCTGTTGATTTATCAAAACTTCACTGTTGAAATATTTTGGAAACCTTATTATTTGTAACATTATTTGGTGATTGAAATAGATCTTTAGAAATAAAATTAGGAGGTTTAAGAAACAAAATTTAGATACCTTAGTGAGTTATCCTTTACAATAAGGTTTTGCTTAGCAAGATATTCCAGAGGGCTCCATCTGCTGGTCAGCTCTTTCTCTGGGCAGTAGTGGAAGTCTTTTGTGTAGTTTGTTTTTTTCTTAAATGGAAGGCCCAAATTATATTTTGTTAGGTTGTATTTTAATTCCTGTATTTCTACTGAGCTACTAGAACAGTTGTTCCGGTCAGTATATACTATAGTTTTATATAAAAGTATAATCAAGCCAGGTATCTGTGGCTCATGATTATAATCCTAGCTACTCAGGAGGCTGAGATCTGAAGAATGTAGTTCAAAGCCAGCTAAGTCAGGAAGGGTCTTTGAGACTCTTATCTCCAATTAACCACTAAAAAGCCAGAGGTAGAGCTGTATCTCAAGTGGTAGAGCACCAACCTTGAATGAAAAAGTTAAAGGACAACACCCAAGCCCCAGTACTGACACACAATTTTTTTTTTAATTTTATTTTATTTGAGAACATACTGTACAGAGGGGTTACAATTACATGGGCAGGATAATGCATACATTTCTTACCAAGCATTGCAGCCTCCTCCTTTGTTTACCCTTCACCTCCCTTCCCAGCCTCCCCCCTCCCCCCACCCAATCTTTTCCCCCTCCCCCCCCCCCACACCAACATTGTAAAGCTCGTTTTTGACATGATATTTTGTATTTCTCATTGTTGCAACAGGTCCACCTGAATCCTTAAACGACTTGTTTGTCCCCATCTCCTCCACAAGTTATACTGACATCAAATATAGTGAAGGGGGGGGGGTTTACACTGTGGGGGAGGGACATACAAAGCACAAAGAAATAATCTTATAAATGCGTTAGAAACACATGCATGAAAGAAAAAAAAACATTAAAATACATATTTAAGGGTTCGTTTTCCTAACATCACATTATCTGACCTTTTCCGCTTGACTCATACCTATACTAGATATTGCAAATAAGGGACCTATGTTTCTTTGGGCCTGGCTTACTTCACTTAATATAATTTTTTCCAAGCCTTTCCATTTCCTAACAAATGGGGCAATGTCATTCTTTCTGATGGAGGCATAGAATTCCATTGTGTATATATACCACATTTTCTTGATCCATTCATCTACTAAGGGCCATCTGGGTTGGTTCCATATCTTAAGCTATGGTAAATAATGCTGCAATAAACATAGTTGTGCTGGTAGCTTTAGTGTGGTCTTGTTTGTAAACATTTAGGTAAATGCCCAAAAGTGGGATTGCTGGGTCATAGGGGAGCTCTATGTGAAGTCTTTTGAGGAACCTCCATACTGCTTTCCAAAGTGGTTGAACAAGTTTACATTCCCACCAACAATAAAGTAAGGTTCCTTTCTGTCCACATCCCCTCCAGCATCTGTTGTTGTTAGAGTTCTTGATTTTTGCCGTTCTAACTGGAGTGAGGTGATATCTCAATGTTGTTTTGATTTGCATTTCTTTTATAGCTAGGGATGTTGAACATTTCTTCATGTGTCTATTGGCCATCCTTTCTTCTTCAGAGAAGTTTCTCTTTAAGTCTTTCACCCACTTATTTATTGGGCAGTTGTTTCTTTGAGGATTTGTTGTTGGGTGGTTTAATTTTTTGAGTTCCAAGTATATTTTAGATATGAGACCCTTGTCCGTTGTATGGCTAGTAAAGATCTCCCAATCCGTGGGCTTTCTATTGATCTTGCTAGCTATGTCATTTGCCCTGCAGAAGCTCTGCAACTTTATGCAATCCCATTTGTCCAACCTTTCTTTGATTTGTTGTGTTTCCGGGTCTCTATTCAGAAAATTTCGGCCTGAGCCAAGGAGACCTAGGGTTTCTCCTATTCCATCCTGTAATGTTTTCAGAGTGTCTGCTTTGAGTTCAAGGTCTTTGATCCATTTGGAGTTGATTCTGGTGCAGGGTGATATATAAGGATCTAGCTTTAGTTTTCTACATGTAGTTAACCAATTTTGCCAGCACCATTTACTGAAGAGGCTGTCTTTCTTCCATTCTATTATTTTAGCTCCCTTATCGAAGATTAGATGGCTATAGGTCTGTAGGTTCATTTCTGGGTTTTCAATTCTATTCCATTGGTCCTGAGGTCTGTTCTTATGCCAATACCAAGCTGTTTTGATTACTATGGCTTTATAGTAGAGTTTGAAATTTGGTATTGATATTCCTCCAGCAGTGTTCTTTCCGTTGAGGAGCGTTTTTGCTATTCGGGGTCTTTTATTGTTCCATATGAATTTTTGGATTGCCTCTTCTATTTCCTTGAAGAATGAGGGTGGAATTTTGATAGGTATTGCGTTGAATTTGTAGATAGCCTTGGGAAGTATTGCCATTTTCACGATGTTAATCTTTCCAATCCAGGAGCATGGGAGGTTTTGCCATTTTTTTAGTTCTGTGTTGATTTCCTTTTTCAAGATTTTAAAGTTTTCATCATAGAGGTCCTTCACTTCTTTAGTTAATTCCTAGGTATTTTATTTTTTGTGGGGCTATTACAAATGGAGTTGCTTTCCTAATTTCAGCCACACTTTTCTCATTGTTGGCATACAGAAAAGCCATTGATTTTGGGGATTAATTTTATAACCTGCTACTTTGCCAAAGTTTTGAATCAGCTTGAGTAATTTGGGAGTGGAGTCTATGGGATTCTTTAAATACAAGATCATGTCATCTGCAAAGAGGGAGAGTTTTATTTCTTCTTTCCCTATTTGGATCCCCTTTATGTCTGCATCTTGTCTTATTGCTGTAGCTAGGCATTCTAATACTAGATTGAAGAGAAGTGGAGAGAGTGGGCATCCTTGTCTTGTTCCTGAGTTAAGAGGAAATGGCTTTAGTTTTTCACCATTGAGTATAATGCTGGCTGTAGGTTTGTCATATACAGCCTTTATTATATTGAGGAATGTTCCATGGATTCCTAATTTTTCCAAAACCTTCATCATAAAGGGGTGTTGGATCTTGTCAAATGCTTTTTCTGCGTCTATTGAGATAACCATGATGACACACAATTTTTTTAAACCATATTTTTATCTTTCTTGGCATTTAGTAGTTGTTGACCTTTTTTCAACATCAGCTCAGTGTCCTCAGGCAGCAGTTTACAAGGATTTTCTTTCGCAGTAAAAATGACTTTAATAACAGCTGCCAACATTTAGTTACTTCCTGTGTGCCGGGCACTACAATAAATACATTATTCATTTAATCCCTACCACACCCTATAAAGAAATAAGTACTATCACCAATTGAATATCCCATATCTGAAATGCATAAGGCTAGATGTGTTTCAGATCTGGCATTTTATTTTAGCATTTTGAAATTCTTTATGCACATAATGATATATCTTGAGATGGAACCAAAACAAAACATGAAACTGCCATATTTTATATACTGTTTCTAAACCATAACGTGAAATTAATCAAGTGCATGTATATATTTTGTTGTCATTTGTTTCTTCCTGTGTTGCCCAGGCTGCCCCCAAATTCTTCTGTATGTTGACTTTAACTTGTCACATGAAGACAAATTGGAACTTCCCAATTGTAGCATCATGTTGGTTCAAAAAGTTTTAAGATTTTGGACCATTTTGGATTTTTAGGTTAATGCTGTTTAATCTATAGACACATTACAGATTGAAAACTGAAGCTTAGAAAGTTTAACTTGCCCAAGATAGTAGAGCTGAAAATCCAGCCCAGGTCTCTCTGAAATCAAAGCCCTTACCTTAACCAGTAATAGCTCATGGTTCTTTATTCTGTGTGGCTGTGCACTTATACATTCTCTCTCTCTTCCTCTCTATCTCTCTCTCTTTCTCTGTCCTCTCTCTCTCTCTATCCCTCCCTCACTCCCTCCCTTCCCCCATTCCATATCCTCTCCCTCTTCCTTTTTCCTCTCTTTTCCCCCTCTCTCTCCCCCCTCCCTTCCTCTCTCTCTCTCTCTCCTCTCTCCTCTCTCCCTTTCTGTGATCTATCTCATACTTTGTGTTACTGAACAATCTTATGACTGTATCTCAACAGCTTGAGACTGTCCTATGTGGTAAGCTATACTCTTTCTTTTTTTCTTTTTATGGTAACTGGTGCACTTGCACCACTTTTATCTTTTTGTTTTGTTCCTTTCCTACTTATTCTTACTTTATATGTTTGTTAAATACTGGATTTTTTGTCTTTAATCCCTTTCACATATATACTACCCACTTCTTCAAAATTTCATCCATTTTGTTATTTCAACTACTAACACTTCCAAATCTCATATGCACTTACCTTTCACTTCAGATCTGCCTAAAAAAGATTTTTACGTATGTTCTATTCATTCTGTCTTTATACATTCTAAACCCCTTTCCTTTCTCTGTACTTCTGCCTTAAACTTTACCATCCTAAGAAATTAAAATAATCTTCCTGAGAATCCATGCTTCTTGGTCTTTATTGAGAAAAGGCTAATTAAACAGTAAATATTTTTACTCTTACCAGTTATATTAGTCAGGGTCCTCCAGAGAAGCAGATCCAGTAGAAGATATGTGTCTCTATCAAAGCTGTGCCTCTGTCTAGATATGTCTGCTATATCTAGATAGATGCTGGGTCTCTAAATGAAGACCCAGAAAAGCTAGTGGTCTAAGTCCTAACCCATGGGCAGAAGACAGCCAAGGCCTCACTCAACTGGAGCAGTGAGGCAGTCTTTTTCTACCTTTCTCCTCCTGGTCCAGCCTCCAGCAGGTTGGATGATGCCCCGCACATTGAAGAAGGCAGGCTGCCAGTCCAAAAGCCAATCTATTCCAAAGCATTCTTGAAAATGTACCCAGAATAACTTTTAACCAGGTATCTGGGCATTTGGTGGCCTTGTCAAAATTAACTATGACCTGTATCACCTATGTCACTGCTGTCCCTGCCTGAGGAGTCTGTTGATTTGGGGCCCTTCCAGTTTAAATGGCTAAACCTCTACTGAAATATTTAATACCAATTGAAAAACAATGTGTCTATCATCTTTGTAATCGTTTTTGACAAGTATCTGATTTATAACCTTTCCAGTCTTTTGTTCAAGAAACAAAATTAGACCTGGGAAGCTTTTAATTTTTAATAGACTTTGGAGCAATTTACCTTGGCATCTCATCATTTATTTATAGTGTCAAACAGAAACTTTCTTACTATATTTTACCAGATGTGATCCAGAAGCATTTGAAGAGAACAGTGCCATTGTGGAAATGTTTAAAAGTTTAAGGTTTTTTTATTTTTACTTGAAAAATATTTATCTACTATCCAAAGTAATAGGAGAAAGGTAGAAAGTTTTTTTGGGTCCGGTCGTGGGGCCTGAACTCTGGGCTTGGGCGCTGTCCCTCAGCTCTTCAGCTCAAGGCTAGCGCTCTACCACTTGAGCCACAGCACCACTTCCGGCTTTTTTCTTTTTGCTTATGTGGTACTGAGGAATCGAACCCCGGGCCTCAGGCATGCAAGGCAAGCGCTCCACCACTGAGCCACCTCCCAGCCCAGGTAGAAAGTTTTTGACAAATTGATTTTATCCTTAACAACAGATTATTTTGATATCTGCCTTGATGGTACAGTAAGTAAATAGGTATGCCAAAGTCTCTACGTTTTGTTTTTTTTGGTTTTTCTTTAATTCTTACTTTGTTTTGGTGGAACTTGAGTTTGAGAGCCTAGCTCTTGTACAGCGATGCTCTGTTACTTGAGCTACACCCACATGTCTTTGCTATCTTAGGTATTTTCTTCATGTAGGGACTCTTTTTTTTGCCTTTGCCAGCTTGGGACCACAGCCTGCCTACTGGAATTATAGGCATGCACAACTATGTCCAGTTTTGTGCCTATTTTTGAAATAGAGTCTTGTTAACTTTGCCTGGGCTTGATTTGAACCATGTTACCTCCAGTGTCTGCCTGTCTTCCAAGTAGCTGGGATTACAGGTATGAACCACTACACCTGGCCTGTGCCATACTACTTTTAAACTCTTCCAAATTCCTTTACATACTGCCGTCATTCAAAGTATTACCTTCCAACAACCTACCTTAACCTCTCATTGCCCCCTTTCTAGTATCTTTTCATATCAGTGGTAGTAGAATGGATGTACTGTTCATTTAGAGACAGCTCTGAGAAACCCGTAAATGAGTGTCCTTGGATGACTGGAGAGCTCTAAACAAGAAAAAGGGAGAAATGCACTTCTTTTTAAGTCATTGCTTTTGAAGCCTCAATTTCAACGGTTCAGCTTTCATTAGTTATACAGCTGAGCATGCACTTTCAAGTATAATGTTTACTTTTTACCCCCTTCGTTTTTCACCTCCACCTCCAGGGCACAGGACTGCTGGTTTGTTGAAGTACACATAGGAAGTGATCTTAACCATTTTCTAACATCCTAGCTCGAGGTGATACTGATTCTTACACTGATTATGATTCTTCTAGCCTCTCACTCCTGGAACTCTTATTCCTGGACTCGGCCACATTATATTTCTCTTCGTTGCTGCTTCTTTCCTATTATATCTCCATTGGGATTCTGACACTGCTATCATCTCTCATTTTCCAGTCCATCCCCAAACAAGATGACTTTTACATATTTCTTTAATCCATACACTTATCTCACAGATGCCACTGTAATCCAAGCGATCATTTTTTTATCCAGCCTCAAATTTGATTGCATATATTATTCATACATATACTTTATACATTTATCTCCACTCACTTCTCTAGGACTCCTGTGGTCTGGCAATTGGCAGAGCAGCTTCTCAGGCTGTTTTACTCCCTACATTGGAGACTAGAAGGGTCTTTATAGTCCTTTATAATTTCTTGAAATACAGTAAACATTGATTATGATTCTGTGGATGTACAGGATAATTTTTAGTCCCTTTTCTTTTTTGCATTAGTTGGATTTAAGCTTACAATTGCCATTTTCCACCACTTGAGTCATATCTTACCCCTTTTACTTTTGTTATGTTTTGAGAAAGGTCTTGAATTTATGCCTGGGCCGATCTCAACTGAGATTCTCATATTTATATTTCCCACCTATCCCACAGCACCACTGTGTCCCGCTTTTTATTGGTTGAGATTAAAATCTTGCAAACTTTTCCCCCATTCTCTGGCTAGCCTTGAAACATGATCCTTCCAGGAGACAGGATTACAAATACCACACTTAGCTAAGATAGTGACTCTTAAATGTTCCTTCAAACTTCCCATTTTTGTAGATGTACTACCAGTTTGTGCACTCATCTCTGTTCCTGAGTAGTTTTGTATGACTAGACCATTATTTAGGCATTTCTATTATTTCCAGAGATAACAATAATTTGTAAATGTAGTTAATTACAATTATAAATTAGCAATCATAATTGTAATCTGCTTTGCAGTTACAACTTCAGTTAGGATTCTCATAAATGTCTTGCTATATATGTGTAAAAGATTTGTTGGTGTGTATATCTTGGAATAGAATTTCAGACACAAGTGTATACGTATCTTCAAATATACTGGAAAACGTTAATAGGTTCTGTTGGCTTACACATGTAATCCTAACTATTCAGGAGGCTGGTATCTGAGGATTGCAGTTGAAAGCCAGCTTGGGGAAGAAAAGTTATTTCCAATTAGCCAGCAAAATGCCAGAAGAGGACTTGTGGTTCAAATGGACAAAAGCCAAGTGAGAATGTGAGACCTTGAGTTCAGGCACCGGTACTGGCACCACACACTTTGCTTTACACAAATTCATAATTTCACTAGTAATGGGTTTCCATTGTTCCATCCTTTATACTAAATTTTGTCTTAGGTCTTTTTTCCAACCTAGTAGTGTAAAATGTTATCTAATATCATTTCATTAAACTTTATTATGTTGCTACTTACCAGCAGTGACTAGATAATATGTATTTATAAATGACTTACCATTATTTTTATCTAGGAATAATCCAGGAATATATAATAATAAATAATGTAGGAATAAATCAAGAATAGGTGTGTAATCCTAGAACAAGTTTGAGAACAATTCTAAATAAATGGAAGGACCATGTTCATAATGAAAAAGCATACAGTGCTTAAAATTTTACTTTTGATTAGAAATTCAGCATAATTCCAATTAAGATCCTAGTGGGATTTTTCTGGAACTTGATTACCCAGTTCTCAAATTCTGAAGAAAGTAATTTGTCTTATCAGATACCAGCACTGACAGTTAAAACTTGATATTATTGCCGCAATGATAGATAAATAGTAAATAAAGTAGAAGGAATATAGCACCCTGGCTCTGAGCCAGCCTGAGGGTGAAGATGAGTAATCTTTTGTTTTTTGGTCGGTCGTGGGGCTTGAACTCTGGGCCTGGGCGCTGTCCTTCAGCTCAAGGCGAGCGCTCTACCACTTGAGCTACAGCACCACTTCCGGTTTTCTGGTGGTTTATTGGAGATGGGAGTCTCACGGTCTCTCCTGCCCAGGCTGGCTTTGAACCGCGATCCTCAGATCTCAGCCTCCTGAGTAGCTAGGATTACAGGCGTGAGCCACCAGCGCCCGGCGAGTAATCTTTTTTGACAAAGTGCTTGTTTTGTACCAAAATATGAGAATGACTGCTTTACTTGAATCTGTCATTGGTGTCAGGTTTAGTATTGCATATCTTTTCTGCTTTCTTCTTTTTTTTTTTTCTTTCCTAGTTGAGCTACCAGAGATGTCCAGCAGTCTATAATAATGAGTTGCTATTATATTCCAAGAATGAGGGAGAGAAATCACTTTCAATTTATGATGCCATTTTCTTGCATTATTTCTGTGATGGCTGCAATAGCCATACTTTCATGAATCTCAGATCTATATGAACTTAGCATTTTCTAGTAGAATTGTGTTATCATTGTAGATGAAATTACTTTCTGATTCAGTAGCTTTAGTCAAATGTTAAGAATATAAAAGCCTCAAATGGTGGTTTTTAGCTATTTTCACTTAGAAGCATTTATATTTGACACTGGAAAAAAACTTAAAATTGCTTTGCAATTATTTACTCTATATAATGTTCTTTAAAGTAGACTTGGGGAACTTTGTACGCTTCGACCCACTTACGTGCTAAAAATAGGATGAGTCTAAAAAGTAGGCTGGCTATTAAGAATCTTCAGCAGTTGTGATTTAAAATAGTATACTAAATTTTCTTTTGAAGTTGACCAAAGTTGTTTACTCTTGATATTTACTGAAACTTTCTGAAAAATAGTTGCTTAGGAAAAAAATAACAAATATTTTGTAGATATTACAAAATAAATTTTTTGTAATAAAAAATGCACCAAGGCTTTTCTGAGTACTGCTACATATTATAGGAGTGCAGTAGGGGCTCAAGCTGTGTTATATTGGAATCTGAACAGCAGAGTTTTCAGCTATAGATCTATGATCAATTAAACATGGAGGAAAGATGAGCTAAGGAAGAGGAAGATCTAAAGGTTGTTTAACTGTTCAATTATTAGATATATATTGAAAAAAGCTTACTTATTATAGTTAGATATGTTACAGGGTAGGGATGGAAATGGTCCTTTGAGATGATTCTGTCCACTAACTCATTTAGTTGATTTTTATTCCTGTCATTGAAGATTGTCTAGAAGCATAGTCCCCGGCAGTTCCCTAGAGCTTTTGGGGGACATTGTGTCTCTGTCTGGTTTCTTCATAGCTCTGGAAAAATCAAATTCAGTCTGGGGGACTGAACTTTGCTCCTTCACTTATGTTAGTCACTAAGCTGGAACCTAGATTGATCAGAGGCAGGTTCTTCAGGGGAAAGAACAATGGTTGCTGAGATAAATTATTTTTTAGAAGTTTAATAAGTATTACTACCAATAAAAAAATCATTGACTTAACAGTGAAACTTAAAAAACTAAAACTCTAGATACATTTACTTTGTGCAAGTATATGATAATTACATATTAGAGGATTAAAGCTACTCTTGAGAAAATTTGGCATCATATTCACTTTGAGTTAGTTTTGGTTTTTAATGTTGTGTTCTGATTTTCTTCCCAGATCCAAATATTTTAGAACATGCTCTAGAGGTGAGCACTTAACAATAGAGGTAAGTAGCGTAATGAATTTTATGGGATTAAAAAGAGCAGAAGGGACTTTAAGATAGAAAGGACTGAGAATGTTTAGTTTCACTAGTAATGGTTCTAATGAAGAGAAAGTGCAGAACAGAGAGAATAGGGAGAAGTTTGCAGATTTGATTTTGGTTTATCCTACGCAGCTCAGAAGGTACTCATCTGTCAGAAATGTCTCACTTAAGGCACTGGTTCTACAGACTCAAGGGTAGTGCCCCAGACATGAGTAGAAAGGTATAACAGAATCAAAATAGCAAATAGACTTGAAGCGTCTCACAGAGAATGAAGTTGCTTTTTCTTTCTGTGTGAAACAATGAATATTACCATTCGCTCAGGCAGTACTGTCTGCTGTGTACCAGCCCCTTGCCATACAGTTAAGGAATGCCACCACACACAGTTTTTGCTACAACTCAAACAGGTGGGTGTTACCTGTTATATAGATGGAAAGTTAGAGGCTTAGACAAGTGAAGAAATTGAGCTGTGCAATACATACCTTAAGTGACAGAAATTAGTTCTGTTCCAGAACTACCTGGATATAAATATTGAATGCTACTTCACTGATTTCCATATTAAATGAGGAAACGTGAACTAAGAATGAGTTCTTGTTTTTAAATCACAAACTAATAAAAAAGTTAATTTTGAATACCTTTATTATTCCCTTAAATTATTGTCTAAATCTTTGAGTTCATTGTTTTCCCATAATCTTTTTTTGGGGGGCAGAGGGGGGGTCTGGTGGTGGGGCCTGAACTCTGGGCCTGGGTGCTATCCCTCAACTCTTCAGCTCAAGGCTAGCGCTCTACCAGTTGAGCCATAGTGCCACTTCCGGCTTTTTTTCTTTTTGCTTATGTGGTGCTGAGGAATCGAACCCAGGGCCTCATGCATGCAAGGCAAGCGCTCTACCACTGAACCACTTTCCCAGCCCTTCCCATAATCTTTAAGCAAAACAATATTTGCAATAAAACAGTTTTTCTTCTTTTAAGTGTTACTTATCCATATTTGTATAGTACAAGGCAAATATTTAATAGTAATGAGTCCCAGCAAGTCATTTGATATAGTAGTGTTTATCATTCTGTAATAAATTATTTGCATTCCTGTCTCTAGAAAGGCATTTTGTTTGGGAACAATGACTACCCTCTCTTAGACATCTTTTTAGCCCCTATTTCTTAAATATTTTTCTTTTTATGACATAAAATAATTTGTTCATCTGAAGATTATTCTGGTAGTGTGGGTTTAAAATACCTAATGAAATATTCAATCCAGGTGAAAATTTCTGATACAATTTCTGCTGTAATTATGTTTTTTATTTAAATCATAAATACAAATAGTGTGTATTTACCTTGACTATTTTATAGGACTGTTGAATATATCAGATATGCTGATACATATAAAGTAATTGTCTTAAGTATCTTTTACATATAAAAATAAGTTATTCTTAACATTAAAAAGTAACAATTTCTTGTGAGATGTATCTTAGACAAATATGCCTTCTAACACTTAGCTTTCTTCTTCTTTCAGTTTGAGAATCTAGTAGAAAGTGATGAAGTAAGTATTTCCATAATACAGAATTCATTTATGGTTAATGATTGTATTTGTTCTAACCATTACTTTTATTTTTTAAAATTGTTTTGAAATTTTTACATTTACTTTTTCATCTCTTCTGTATCTATCATTTTGTATTAGCAAGAATTCAGTTTTCCAATATATACTGTGCATACACACATACATATGCACACAAAAGTTTTTTAATTCTCTAGAATTGAATTTCAAATAGGGATTTTCTAATCTCTTTCCCTCAGGAACAATCCAGTATGGAACCTTTCTGAGGAAGAAATTATGGCTCATTGTACAATCAATTTCTAAATTAACCTGACTTTCTGTATCTCAGCTTTCATCTAAAACTTAGTCAACTGTAAGATTAATAAGTACACTTTAGACTTGGTGAAGCGTATATATTATGACAGGCATAGTTAGGAGAGCTTTAGTTTGTATGCTGTTTCCATTTACCTTAAACTAATTGTGTGAGTTGATGCAAATGTCTTACCATCCTGGGGGCCTTCTTTGCACATCTCTAGAATTAGACTAGCTAAAAGCTCAAGCTTCTTTTTTGCCTTTTCCCTTAGAAATAAGAGGAAATATATAAAACCTTTTTTATAAAAGTTGAATTTTTTTTAGGGGGGGGTCCGGTCGTGGGGCCTGAACTCTGGGCTTGGGCGCTGTCCCTCAGCTCTTCAGCTCAAGGCTAGTGCTCTACCACTTGAGCCACAGTGCCACTTCCGGCTTTTTTCTTTTTGCTTATGTGGTGCTGAGGAATCGAACCCAGGGCCTCATGCATGCAAGGGAAGCGCTCTACCACTGAGCCACCTTCCCAGCCCAAAAGTTGAATTATTTTCAAGTTCACCATTTCCTATAATATGTATAGAATACTAGTGTGAGAGTATAAATTAGCATATTAAAAGATCTAAGAAAAGTTGTTATAAAACAACAATCAAAACCAAAGTTTTTGGGTTTTTTTGGAGCCATTACTGGGACTTAAACTTAGGGTCTTGTGTTTTTACTTGGCTTTTTCAAGACTGGTGCTATACCACTTAAGCCACAGCTCCAGTTCTGGCTTTTTTCTGGTTACCTGGAGATAAGAGTCTTATAGAATTTTTTGCCCAGGCAAGCTTTGAACCTTGATCCTCAGTATCAGAGATTACAGGCATGAGCCACCTTGTAAACAAACATTTTTAAACCTGCTCAGTTCAGCATTTCTCAAATAAATTTAGGTATAAATTCTTTTTTTTAAATAATATATATTTGTGGCCAGTTGTGATGTATATGCCTGTAAAATCAGGACCAGAAGGTAAACACCAGAGGAAAGTCAGTTAAAATCCAGGCTGGGCTACATGGAGAGATTGAGGTCAGCCTAGCCTACATAACAACAATCTGTCTCAAAAAAAAAAAAAAAAAAATCCTGAATCAGAACAGTGTCATCATTTAGGAAATTCTTTTTTTCTATAATTTTTAATTTTTAAAATGTTTTATAAAAGTTTTACACATAGCCAGCCTTAAAGATAAACACAAAATTTACCAGTTTACAAATTAAAAAAAAAAAAAAAAACCAGACCAAAACCCACAACAAACTCAAGCACCCACTCTGTGCATAGCACAATTCTAGGTGCAAAAAAAGGGAATCTTAGCCTTAGAAATTCTTGACCTTTTGTTTTCCCATCAAAGCAACAGCCAGAGTTTTATAGATCACAAGTTTCCTTCTCTTCCTCAAGGTCACTTCCATCGCATTTGTTTTATGAGCTTTGTAAATATACATTGGAAACAATGGTTTCAAAGCTGACAGCATCATAATGTATCTTGACATGTTGCTTCTCAGAAGAACTTGTGGTCTCAAGTGTTTTCCTAGTCTATCACTTATTTCGTGGTTGAAGACCTAAGGACAGTTTGGTCTTGTTTTTACCAACCAGTCTTTTCTGTCATGTACATTTTGTGTTATATCAGTATCATTCTATTTTTTTTTGAGCTATTTTCTAAATGTGGACCATTAGCATTTTATTCCTGTGGTTAACTTAGTCATACATTTTAAATTCAGACCTGAACAGTTTAAATGTTTATAAGTGCAAATTAGTTTGTAATTTTGTAACACTTTGAAAGAAAACTAAAACAGTCAATTATCGTTATTTGCTGTGATTATGTTCCTTGAAGTGTCCATGAGTGCTGAATTAGTGAATACTTTGTCATAGGGAAAATAAAATTCTAGAAGCTCTGGTTATATTGTCATTTCCCAACTATTATATAATTATATTTTATGTGTATTTTTTGCTTTAAAAACTATATTTAACATACATTGTTGATTCATTAAATGGACTTGCTGCCACCAGCACTAACTCTGCCTAAATGAGTTTATCTGACATATTTTGTCTGTAAGGCACATCACACCTCCTATACTTCAGGAATAGACAGCCAGACAGCCCCTAAGCACTACATTTAAGGATCATTTTCGACAGTGAAACCAGGAGCAATTAAAAGACAAAAAAAAGCAAGAAATGTGGCATTAGATATAAATGTCACCTATTCATTATGATAGTTGAGAAAAGACAGTGTGACACTTGTTTTACCTCAGCTGGGAATGTACATTGTTAAAAGCGTACAACTTATAGGCTGCTCAAATAACCAAGAAAGTGTAGGAATATTGACTTGGAGATTACAAATATATTTTCACAAGAGGTGGCTTTACAGATTGGAAATGTGACTAACAAGAATCAGCTGTAAGTGGTGAGGGCATAGAGAATATGCTGTCCTACTGTAGCTTGCCTGTACAAATTCATTTGCTACTCATTGTTAAGTATTGGTTAGAAAGAAAGCTAACAAATACTCAGCAAAGAGTTGTTACCTAATTCAGGTAATAGTAAACAAGTGTTTTCCTTTGGAAAAATAGTACAGTTTTAAAGGATTTTTTTTTTGTTTCAAGTATTTTTAATGTGAAATTTGTTTATAGTGACAAAAAATTTGGTAAGTAAACAATCAGATAAAATGTAAATTCTAATACCTTGCCTTAAATAGAATGCTGCTTTTGAAAATTCTTTAATTGTTTAATTAATTTTTGTACAGGGGGAGAGCCCAGGAAGCAGTCATAGGTAAGGCTTCTAAAAGAACAACAGAAAATTTACCAAAAAATGATGTAGAAGAAGCTACTAAGAATTAGTATTTGCTTACTTTGAGTCATTAAACAGTTTGTTTCTGAACCTTTTCTCTTTCTATAAAACTGAGGTAAATAATACATTTCTCCAAAGATAGTTTTGAACATTTAAAAATGTATAAGAATGCCTTCATGTTTTTCTGTGAACTATTGTAAATAATTTTACATTTTACTAATATTATTGATAAATACATTTCCTTTTAGTTTAATTTTAACCCATTCCTTTTTTTATATGCTTCTTTGTGATACACTAATCAAAAGATTTTTAGAACTTCAAAAGTAACTATAACAAATCTGAGCACCAATGACTCAGGATTGTAATTCTCAGCTACTCGGGAAGCTCAGTGCTTCTGGAATATCTCAGTTTGAGGCTAACCTTAGCAGAAAAGTTTACTAAAGTCTGTGTTTAAAATACCATCAAAAAGGGTTGGGAAGGTGGCTCAGTGGTAGAGTGCTTGCCTTGCATGCATGAGGCCCTGGGTTCAATTCCTCAGCACCACATAAGCAGAAAAAATAAAAAAGCCAGAAGTGGCGCTGTGGCTCAAGTGGTAGAGTGCTAGCCTTGAGCTGAAGAGCTGAGGGACAGCTCTCAGGCCAAGTTCAGGCCCCATGACCGGACCCCCCCCAAAAAAAAATACCATCAAAAAAGCTAAAGCAGTAGAGCACCAGCTCAGCAAGTACAAGGCCTTAACTTTAAACCCTAGCACCACCAAAACAAAATAAAATCTGGTAAAATCAAGAGAATAGTTTCATACGATTCATATTTTGAGCATATAGTCTTAAAATTATTTATCAAGCAATTCCCCTGTGCTAGCTTCTGTGCTAGATACTGAGACTAAAAAAAAAACAGACTTGTACCAGTAGGGTGGTACCCACCTATAATCGCATCATTTTGGAGGTTTATTCAAGACCATCCTGGGCGAGTCAGACTTTTCTCAGAATATACCTCATTGGTAGAGTGCTTACCGTGCGTGCTTGAGACTTTGGGCTTGAGGCCATGAATTTGATCCCTAACACCACAAAAATAAACATGGTCTCTACACAAGAAGAAAGAACAGCCTATTCTGGAAGATAGATCCTGGAGATGAGAGTTTGAGGTAGGAAAAGCAAAAAAAATAGCAGTTACAGAGCATCCTAGGAAATGCTAGCAGTTCTGTGCCGAAAGTGAATGTTGAGGTGTGTCATACCTGGGATGATACCTGAAGAATTGGTTAGGCATGGAACATTCCAGACAGAAGGAGTAGCATATGCAAAGTGACAGGAGAGCAAAGAAACTACATAGAATGATAGAAATATTCCATATGTTGCTTTGAGTTGAGATTGTTTAAACATATACAATTGTCAAAACTTAATGAAGTGAATATTTAAAATTGTTGCTTTGATTTTTTTTGGGGGGGAGGGGGATGGGCAGGGCCCAGGTTGACTTCAGAGTGAGTTACAGCTTAGTCTGGTTTTGAATACACAATCTTCCTGCCTCAGCTTCCTAAGAGCTAATATTACAGGCACATTACCATCATGCCCAGCATTATTTTAAATTATACAAAAAAAAAAAAACCTCAAATCTTAGCCAGAAATTTGAGAGGAAAATAGAAGTAGGAAACATTGCTTTGTATATGGCTAGTAATTACCACTATCAGCTATGTTGATGTAACTAAGTAGTAAAGCAGTAGTAAAGTAGCTGAGCATGCTACTAGGCCCTGAGTATGATCTGTGCTACCATGGAAAAACAACAACAACAAACATGTCCAGGTTCAGCACTGGGGAGAGATGGAAGTAAAAGTAGTTGGAATGTGGTATGAGAATTGAATAGACAGACAATAAATCCTCTGAAAATGGCCAAGATGTAGTAGATGAAAGAGCCAGGAGAGTTTGCTAAGGGAACAAATGAGAATGCAGGGGAAAACAGCTGGATGGGCTGGAGGGACTGATCAACCGTGTCCCATGAAACGGAGGTAATATAGACTTGAAATTGTTTGCTGTATTTGATAACGTAAAAGCTGTTGATGAATTGCAGGAAACTGGGCTGAAAGAGAAAAAAGAAAGTCAGATGAAAGTGTGTCTTCATTTCTTCTCTCCTTTTTTCACATAGAAAGGAGATGAAAACAGACAAAGGAAGTGTTCACTAATGGAGCAAGAACTCTGTAGTTAAGAGTTGAGTGGCATTAGTAATGAGTACATCCAGAGTTAATCCAGAGTTGGGGAGAATAATGGAGTATACATAAATAAGTGAGAGGATACAAGTGAAGTGAAATGATCTTTTCAGTAGTAAAAAATAGAAAAATAATAAACAAGTTTGTGAAGACTTAGTACAGGATATGAGAGGGACTTCATGTAGGTATAAGGACAATTGCTGTGGGCTGACAGACAGATGATAATGGGTTTTCTCCAGCACCCCACAGCAGAAAGGGCTACCCATGAAAATGATCCAGAGCCAGAGGTCAATAAACTGTCAAATATGGTCACATGGTAGGGTTCCAGGAAGAAGAGTATTGGTGAGAAAATAATTCAGACAAATGATAAGGCTCACGTGTAAAGAAATTGTGTCCCTCCCTACTGGAAGGGAGAGAGATCAAGGGCTTGAGGAGGCCAGTGATTGAACAGGATAATATGAGGGTTAAGAAATCAGGATGTTAAGTTTTATATTTCATGGTGGATATTTTGGGCTATAGTTCAAACTGTAGGTTTGATGGCTTGAGTAGGACTTGAAGGTAAGTAAAGTTCACATTTCTTTTAAAAAGTGGCTATAGTGCTAAATAATAATAGTATTGTATTCTCTTGTTCATCTGATATACTCCAGTATAGTAAGTATAGTATTCAAATGTAGACTTTTTAACTCTTAAGTTGTAGTATTAGGTTGTTTTAATACATTTTTAATAGTAAAATTTCAGAATTTCTCTGACTTTCCAAGTGTTTTGTTTGGATTCTATTTTATCACTTTTTTTTTCTATGTTCCCTCCTGTTTTTCTCTAGGCCTCTTACTGAGGATGAAATTGTTGATCTGCGAGAGAGGCATTATGATTCCA
The DNA here is from genome assembly GCF_019054845.1 of Dipodomys spectabilis. Lineage (NCBI taxonomy): Eukaryota > Metazoa > Chordata > Mammalia > Rodentia > Heteromyidae > Dipodomys > Dipodomys spectabilis. The sequence goes on along the minus strand of NW_024870974.1, from coordinate 38,658 downwards.
TTGCTGAAAAGCAGAAAGATCTTGATAAGAAAATCCAAAAGGAGGTACATAATCTTGTTATCATAAAGCCTAATTAATAGGAGAGAGTTTTCATTAAATAATACATGACATAAAGTCATTGGACCTGTATTTATATATATAAGTAATTTCAAAGTAAAAACTATATTCCAGCCTATTATAATTTTTTAGTTTGATTTCATTTATCAGAGACCATTTGATGCCAAATGCATCTTTGTGTTTAAAATCAACTTTAATTTGTTAAACTGTTTCACAGTAAGTAGTGTTTAAGTTTCTGTTTTTGTCTTGGGTTTATTTGTTTTCAGTAATCCAAGTACTTTTAACAAATCACAAAAGCCATACTTATGTAATGTATTTTTAGAAATAGCCTGTAATTATAGTTTTGCTAACACTAAACTAAATAGAATCAATACATAAAAAACAGTTTATTGAGCAGGCTGATCTGGCTATAGTGGTATTTGCCTATAATCTAGCACTTGGGTGATAGAAGCAGGAAGATTCCAAGTTCAAGGCCAGTCTGGGGTACTTACCAAGTTGAAGGTCAGCCTGAGCTATGTAGTGATTAGTACTTAGTTTCAAATAAAACAGTGGATGAACTAAAGGCATGGTTTAAATGGGTAGTGTACTAGCTGAGCAAGCAAGCCAAGCCTGAATTCAAACCCCAGTACCACCAAACATGATGATGATGATGATGATGATGATGATATTAATAAGAAGAACTGGGTGTTATAGCTCAGTGATAGAAAGCTTACCTTACCTGGTATGTATAAGGCCATGGGTTTAATCTCTAGGACCGCACAGAAAGACAGTTTGGTACCAGTTAGGATTTCAAATACATTAAGTTATACAATAGAAGCTGTTATTATCTAAACTAAAAAATGAGCTGATACTTGTTTTTTCTTAATTTAGATGTAATATGAAATACCTACCACTAAGGCAGGTATATATGCTGTTTTGAATGTCAAGATGTTAAAGTAGAAAGTAATTTTTGAGGGAAGGGGGAGGATGGGAAGGGATGGGAAAGGGAAACAAAGGAGGAGACTAAAATGCTTGCCCATGTAATTGTAACCCCTCTGTACAGTATTTTCACAATAAAAAAAAGAAAGTAATTTTTGAGTGTTTAATAGAAAATGAAGGAGACATATGGGGCATCACTTGAATGAGAGAGGAAGACTTGTGAACACTTAATTCACCTGGTAGACAATGTAATTGGCCTTAACATTAAGGACCTTCCATAAGAAAGGGCAAAATCATGGAAGAGGGTAATAGATGTTGGAATGATCATTGGAAATGAAGATTATTGCACTTCAAGAGAAATAAACTTGTGTTGTTACAAATTAGATGCTATTGTTTTACCACTGACTTTCTAAAGAATTCTGTAACGTCTCATAGAATCTCAGTTATGAAATGAAATGGGCAATCATAAAAATATCCATTCTGAAATGCTTTGTAGAAATCAATTATTTTTAATGATTTATTTTTCTTTTGTAAATCAAAACATTTTGTTTGTAGAGCAGCCAGACAGGTTCTGATTTTTGTTAATCCTTATCGTTTTGTTCATGCACAGTTAGCCTTACAAGAAGAGAAGTTAAGACTAGAAGAGGAAGCTTCATACGCTGCACAGCGTGAAGCAGCCAGGGCAGCAAAGCAGCGAAAGCTCTTGGAGGTGAGGGGAAAAGACCCCAACACACACTAGAGTTGCTTTTCTCCTTATTTTCTCTGACAAATCCAAGTTGGGACTTTTTCCCCCTTAGAATCACTGGCCTCTTCTTTATCAACATGTATTTATGCATAAATTCTTAGGTCAGTCAGTCTTGAACTGCTTGCAATCACTTAAAAGTACATGCTTGAAACTGAATGCTGTTTGATGGTTTCAGTTAGCAGAGCTCATTTTTGCTTATCCTAAAGTGACTTGTAATGCTTCAAATTGCAGTATTCTTTTGGAAAAAATAATTGTGCTTTTAGAGGGAAAACTTTTCAAAACTAGTCTTGAAATATAATTTAAATAATTCTTGAACTGCTAGAATTTCTTTTAGAATCAGATAAGCTATAATGTTTTCACTTCATAGGGATACTGTTTCCTTTTATCTTTACTGCCTTGCCTTTGGGAGATTGAGACTGAGGTCTTGAGAAGTTTTGGCTTATTTTCAGGAAAGGCATCAGATTTACGGTATCTTACCATGCTGTATGGAAATATGTCATTATTGCAGTACCTGGAAATTGTAAATAACAGATACTTAACAAGCACTGGCTAAGTGTCACAAACTGAAGTATTTCACTTGTGTTTAATTCTCACAACATCTTAGGAGAAATGTGATATTTTCAATCCCTGTTTAATTGATGGGAAGGAAACTTAAGGAACAGATAGTTAAGTAACTTTCTTGAGAACCTACAGCTAATGCATGTAGAGCCAGAGTTTAGGCTCAAGAGGGCCTAGTCCCTGTTCTGCTTAGTATTTTCTTCTATATCTTAATTGTGTGGACTTACTACTTTAGTTGAAGTAGTATAAGATCATGTCACATCCTAAAACTGAAAAATCATCTTTCACACTGTCATATAGTTTTTGTGTGAACTGTGTCTTCTCTGTCTCACTTCCTCTTTTTGTGGAAATAGAGGGCTTCAGATGAAATTATATAAGAAAGTATTTCGTTAAATTTTTAGTATATTCTAAAAGAGTAAAAAAGTTAAAATGACATTATGCTTTCTGTGAAACTAAAGTATTTTGAGGGCATCTTATAGGCACTTGTTTTATAATCCCTACTGTGTCTGGAAGAACTAAAAGCATTCTATATACCATCTATTTGAATGATTTTCTAAGTTGAGTTTTCCTCTACTTAGTAAATGCTTCCCATAGAAACACATATTCTATACAACATAAACTAACACACCAACATACAAACAAGTACCAGTTAATTTGCTTTTCATAGAAACACAATCTGCTAGGTAGTAATATAGCCATCTGCAATTTATAGATGAAGAAGCAGAAGAAAAAGGCCATATGATGAGGATACACACTAGTGACTCAAAGCCACAACTTCAACAGGGCTTCCTATCTGAATCTCACATAATGAGTGGACTTTACTACATCTGAGCCACCTCAGCCCCGGCCTTATGAATCCATTGTTTATCACTAGTTATTTCACACAGAATGGAACTCTTTTCTCATGCTAATCCATTACTCCAAATACAGAGGGAAATTGCTTGTTTAAAAGCTTTTTTATGAAGATTCCATAATACTATGAAAGTTCTAAGCACTTGAGGACTACACACAGATGATCTGAGAAAAATTCTACCCATAAGTAAGGATATAGAATTGAGTAGTGATAAATTAAGGAAAAAGACTTCTACAGAATAACTTTAAATTTTTGTTTCTAGAAACTAGAAAAACAATACTTGCTGGCATTGCATGAGTGGTTTTTAAAAATATGATTTTGCAGCAGAGTGATTTTGTATTACATTGTGTTTCCAAAGCAAGAAAGGCAGAGAGTGATGCAGCGATACCATCCTCCCAGCAACGGAGACTGTCAGAGGTAAAGAATGATTTTTCTTGTCCTTTTTATTTGTGATAGGAAATATTCTTTCCAAGGAGACGACTTCTCACTGTAGCATGTTTATAAATGTATTCATGTTTGCTTGTTCCTAAAATTAACTGCTTCTCTAGAGCTGGAAGTGTAGGGCAGTGGTAGAGTATGTGCTTAGTATGAGGTCCTGGGTTTGATCCCCAGATCAAAACATATATAACATTGTTTCTCTTAAGATAATGTTTGGAGCTGGATGCTGGTGGCTCATGCCTGTAATCCTAGCTATTCATGAAGCTGAGATCTGAGGCTTGAGGTTCAAAGCCAGCCTGGGCAGCAAAATCTGTGAGACTCTTATCTCCAATTAACCACCAAAAAACTGGAAGTGGCACTATGGCTCAAGTGGTAGAGCGCTCACCTGGAGCTGAAGAGCTGAGGGACAGTGCCCAGGCCCAGAGTTTAGGCCCACGACCGGACCCCCCCCCCCCCCCCCCCGAAAAAAGAAAGAAAATGTAGATTATTTTCATTAGAGTATTCTTGTATGGCTGAAATACATTTGGGAAATTGGCCTTAAAAACCAAAGCATCCTCATTTAGTACCCATTCTGTTGCATCTACTAAAGTTCACTTCTTCTTATTTGCAGTTCAGGACCAGAAGATGACTTTGAATCTTGTTTGAGAAATATGAAGTCACAGTATGAAGTTTTTCGAAGCAGTAGTAAGTCTTCTAAAATATTCTCTGGACATTTTCAGTTTGTTTTATGCCACATTAAGCAGGTAATTGGGAGATACTGGCTCTTTTTACCCTTAAGTTTATATTGCTAGATAATTTGTTACTTACTGGTTGCTAATTGCATTCTACCTCTTCTTTATTTTGCTGGTCTTAGAATAGAGCTCATGGCCTGGATGCTGTCCTTGGGGTTTTTTGTTTTTTTGGGTTTTTTTTTTCACTCAAAGATAGTGCTCTATCTCTTGAGGCACAGCCTCACTTTTTGGTGGTTAAGTAGAGATAACAGTCTCTCAGATTTATCTGCCTGAGCTGGCTTTGAACTGTGATCCTCAAATCTGAGCCTCCTGAGTAGCTAGGATTACAGGTGTAAGCCACCAGCACCCAGCTTCATCTTTCCTTTTTCAAAAGGAGTTGGAGTAGAGCAAAATCTCAGGCTATTCTGTGTATCAACATAGGGAGTACAAGTACTGCTTTTACAATTTTTATTCCTTTACAAATTGATCTACAAAATTAATTAAGATTAAAATGATTATTTCAAAAGTCAAACCTTTATATTTATATGGGGTCCTTTTGAAAGTAGGCTGCCTTTTTTATGTATTTTATCTTTTAGTTTTGTTTTCTTGTGCTCCTTTATGATTAACTATTAGAAACACCTTGAATTCATCTTATTTGAAAAGCTTATAGTAATTTAATTTGTGTGATGATTTGTTTAGATAGCCCAAAAAAAGAAAGATGTCCTACTTTGTAGTAGATATTTAAACAGTCTAACAATTCCAACAATGGTTTCTTTTGAAGATTAAAATAATAGTAATGTTTAGAGAGAGACATCATTGCAAAAGAAAATGACTTGTGGTAAAAGAGCACAGGTAACAACATTTGATTGTGTTGGGTGTATATTTTAGGGATCTCATCAGATGCCACAGTATTGACACCAAATACAGAAAGTAGCTGTGACTTAATGACCAAAACTAAATCAACTAGTGGGAACGATGACAGCACATCCTTGGATCTAGAGTGGGAAGATGAAGAAGGTATTTTCTAATTCACAATCTTACTGAGAAGTTAAGTTTATTCTGTGTTGATTCATATAAATCTTCTTACTCTATATTTTACATCCTTTAAACTGAATGATGCAAGGCCTTGAAAAAGAGTATGATATTTATGAAGTTGGTCAGTTTTCATGTTTCTTGAGATTGGGGAAAAAAATGTTCATTTCTGTAAGCTTTACTCTAGCCCATGAAATTACCTGGGTACAAAGTAAAATATTAGTGCCCCTTGTGGGACTTTAAAAGCAAAAATAAGTTAGCTTTTGGTTTACTCCAAATTAGATATCTAATTGTTTCTTTGGTACAACAAAAGCTGTTGCTCAGGTATGAATTTCATTTTTGCCTTGCATTTCTTCCAAGCTATAGTATTTTATTTAATCTCAGCCACAGTTTGTCTATTGTAAACAGGGGAGAATAATCCTACCCTAAGAGAATTTTTTAATTTAAAAATCTAAAAATTGCTTAGCACATAGGCAATCATGAAGTACTTGAGTAGAGCTGGGAATATAGTTTGGTGATAGAGAACTTGGCTAGTGTGCAAGAGACCCTAGGCTTGCTCTTTAGCACTGCAGAAAACAAACAAAAGAAGGAAGAGGGAAAGAAAGAGATAAATACTTGAAAACAAATGAATATTTTGCAGATTAAATACATGAAACAGTATGAGGTATGACACATACATTGAGTACTCAGAATAGTAGCTCCAATATTGTTTTACTTTGTTAAGCTGTCTCATTGAATAAGCCTAAGTTTTAATGTCATGTTAAGAAATAGGCAATCTAAGAAAGACTCAAGTATAAAATACAGAACTTTAAGAAAAATAAGTATATCATAGAATTTTGAGTTGGAATAGACCTTAAGTAGTCTCTACTCTTGCTCATTTGTTTTGTCAGTAATATAACAGACACAGAAAACTTGAATAACTTTATCAAAAATTAGATTAATTATCCTCCATCTTCTCAGTTAAATACCATTCCCCAGTCCTGTACTTCCGTTTGTACATGTTTGGATCCAGTCATCAGAGTTGAACCTTATCCTCATGCTAGGATCTTGTGCAAATCTTCTATAATCACTGCTTTTCTCATCCATATTGCATGCTACATATTTATAGGTAATATGACTTCCTAGACTGTTGGTCAAGTTATTAGCAGAATCCATAGACTAGGTAGAGGACAGAGTCCAGTAGAAATTTGCTGATTTGTTTATGTGCAATCCAGCTTCCTTTAGACATAAATCCACAGAATTTTACTATCTGGCTGATACCTTTATATTGTCTCTTATCTAAAAAAATTTGCTTTTCTGGGTTGAATCTTTGTAATTAATTTTTCAAGAGTAACAGAAACCAGTCATCCAGGCATTTGGGGCTTTTTTTTTATTGTTGTTGTTTACTGTGGTATCCGATTCATTAGGGTGAGAAAAAAAAGTCATTGATTATATAATTACTCTCACAATCTCTTTGGCAATCCTAGATTTTAGTAATTTTGATAATAAGCCAAAATCAAATCTTTTTTTTTTTATTGTGAAAATACCATATAGAGGGGTTACAATTACCTGGGCAAGATAATGAGCACATTTCTTATCAAGCATTGTTGCCTCCTCCTTTGTTTCCCCTTCCCACCCTTCCCATCTCCCACTCCTCCCACCCCCATCCCTGGCCAAAGTTGTAAAGTTCGTTTTTCGACATAATGACTTGTGCATCTCATTGTTGCAATGGGTCCACCTGTATCCCTATTTAAATGACCAAAATCAAATCTTATAAATTGAAATTATAAATGGAAACTTCTCTCCCCTCCTTCTGCTAATATAATGACATTGTTTTGTTTTTTCTTCCAAGATTTTGGACACTCTTACTTCTTGCCAATTATTTCTGCTCAAAATTAGACCCAGCACAGTTTCTTCTAGAAATATCTGTGCTGTTGTGGTGGTTAGAATACTAGAGAACACAAAATTTGGAATAAGACAGACAATTCAAATTGATTCAGGGCTCTACATTCCATCTCTAGCATTGAAAATAAATTTCTACTCCACCACTTCGTAGCTGTGTGACAATATATAAATCACTTACCTTTCTTCCCCAGTTTCCTTATCTTTAAAATGGAGTCGATTCTAGGACTGTATTTAACTTCACAGCATTGTCAAGGACCTAATGGATATATTGGAAGTACATGCAATAGTAATAGGAACCAGGAAGTGTGGGGCAAGTGTGTGCTTTTGTCTCTATCATTGTAGTGATTGTCATTCTTTGGGGAATGCAGTTGATATATTATCATATAGGTAGGAAAAGACCCCGGCAGAGACATTGACTTAGCCATGTAAGACTAAAAGCAGTTGAAGACCAACATCCATTCTATTTGATTTGTGACTCCAGAAATTTCATCTTCAGATGATCGATTTTGCATCAGAACTGCCCTTTGGTGAGCATTAGTTTCTGAGTTAAAGCATCCATCAGCATTAGACTCTACAACTTTTCCTTCAGAAGGCCTCCCCAGACCTGACTCTTTAATTCACAAATCAAATCCAGTAAAACAATAGCAATAACAACAATATAAATGGGCAAGTTTTTAACAGAGCTTTTTGTCTTTGATTCTTATTTTCTTTTTTTAATATGTTTTTTATTGCATAAACACTATACAGAGGGGTTACTGATGCTTATTTTCTTAAACACTTTGTTCAAATTGTAGGAATGAATAGAATGCTTCCAATGAGAGAACGTTCCCGAACAGAGGAAGACATTCTCCGAGCTGCACTCAAGTATAGCAGCAAAAAGACTGGAAGCAATCCTACATCAGCCTCTGACGATTCCAACGGACTAGAGTGGGAGAATGACTTTGTTAGTGCCGAAATGGATGATAATGGCAATTCTGAGTATTCTGGATTTGTGAATCCTGTATTGGAACTGTCTGATTCCAGCATAAAGCAGTCAGATGCAGATCAGCAGATTCGATAGGATAAAACATATGATCCTATTTATGTTATGACCAAATGTTAAAAACCATCTGGAATGTATAAATGGTGTGCTCAGCCTTGTAAGGCAGAAGTACGAAACCATGTTGTACATGCTTATTTTATTAGAGAAGAATAGGTATGATAAGATAGACCTGAAATGCTTCAGAATTAAGTGCAATTTTATCATCTGCCTTCTGCTTTTCAAGACCAATTTAATGGGTCTGTCATGTTATTAATTAAATTAATTTTAACTCTTTATAGCACTACTGGTTTACTCTTGTATATTTACATATTTTAAAAATCTTCATTAATTTTGTTTTGAATGTTTTACTGCTGAGCCTATATCATTATTTTATAACTATGAAAATGTTAAAAAGTACTTTTGGTTAATTCTCAAATATGACAGGGGCACAGGATAGTTCTTAGAATAATCTTCCCTTTTCCTGCTTTATTCACTTCTGTGACTTCTTTGTGTTTTGTTATATAATAGCACAGTTAATCTGGATAAATGAAGAAATGCTCAAGTATCAGTTTCTTTCCATGCCTATTACTTAATCCCAGTGTGAAGATGTTGATTCAATCTTACCAAAAGATAATATAAAACAAGCTCTCAGATTAAACGTTGTAACTGGGTGATGATGACAAATAGTATTTGAAAATATATGGATTTAGGTTTTTCTTTTTACATGCCACTATATTGACTTTTAATTGATTTCTTAAGTTTTTAGCTGTCATTATTTTAAGTTACATACTTCCAGTGAATGATCTTAGAAAGATTTTATACAGAACATATCTGAGTGATTTAAGAAAGGAAAACGTTAAAAGTTAATACGGGTATTTAAAAATAAAATCCTTTCTGGTATGAAAGGTTCCATTGATTTTATTACGTTTTCCTTTGCCTCGTAGTACAAGGTGCTTTCCTGGGATGGAATTAAGTATGTCTATATATATATGTGTGTGTGTGTGTGTGTATATATATATATATATATGCATATGTGTGTGTGTATGTGTATATAGAAAAACTGCATTTTGTGATGGACAGTTAACTTTCTTAGAGTTTATGTATCAGTATAAAAGCCCAAGCCTGTAAAGCTTTCCTTGATTTAGCCAAGAATTGAGTGTGATTTTTAGCAAGCAAACTGTTCAGGGGTTTTCCTTAGTATCTTTTTCTTTCCTTCTCTTGCAACAATGACAGTGCATGTTCTCAAACCATAGGAAGGTCCAGACCTAATAGCAACTTCAAGTTCGTGCTATATTTAGGAAAAATCATGTGGCCCTTTCACTATTTGAACTGCTAGGCAATGATAACTATAGGTTTTTTGTCCATTTTAAATTTCATATAATCAAAAACAACACTTCAGTATGTAAATATGACACATTAGGTAATGCTGTTATTTATATCTGTCTTAACCTAATTTAAATTGTTGCTATGTCATTGGAAATATTCTAAAGGTACTCTATATTCAAATTGCCTGTGTTACTGCTTTGTAAAGTTTATATACATCAGATGTATATTTTTGGTTTGGCATAAGTTACTCTTGTAATTTTTCTTGGCTTTTTGTTCATAAGGAATTTTCTGAAGGAATGGTAACTTCTCAAGGATTGTGAATAAATACATTTTTACACTTAAAAGATATACATTGTTTGATAATAGAGATGCAGATACCATGATTCCTGACTTACACTTACTAAATCTTACAAGTGAATAAGGAAAGAAAGATGGAACTGAACCTGAAAGTGTGGTTTAACTACTAAGAAAAAGATTAATGTTTTGCCTTATGTTTATTTTTAAAAATAGACATTTTTTAGTGTTCAGCAAACACTAGAAAATTGGCTTGACAGAAAGTAAGCAGTAAAGAATACAGTATCTGCTTTTTACTTACCATTGTAATGAGAGACATAGTAAATAATAAGAAAATCACAGGTATGAAATGCATATAGTGACAGGCAAAGGTGACTGGGGCCAAGTGACTACTCTTGATAAATCATGAGGATCCCCTCCAAGGAGATATTCCAGCGGATGCCTAATTATCAGGCAGGAACTAGCCAGGTTTAAAAATAAATGGGGGCAGAGGGTGAGGGCGGAGATTGTAAGCAAAGATCTTGCTGCAATTACAAAGCTCCTGAAGAGGGAATCAGGTATGTTTGGAGAATTCAAGACCTCTGACTAAGGCATCATGATGAAGGGGAGTCACACAATACCATACTGGGAGGGGTCAGGTCAGTTTATGCGAAGCCATGTAGCATATTTTAAGAGTGAATTTTATTTGATGCACTAGGCCCTTGACAGTTACTGCAAGTTAGGATAGTCGTGACTAGATTTGCATTTTCAAAAGAATTGCTCTAACTTCTAAAAGAGATTGTATTCAAAGGGCTTAAGAGTAGATATAGAGTACTCCCATTGTGACACATATGGCTCAGGTCCAAAATGGCTGTATTCACACAGAGAAGATGCAACAGTAGAATCAAGGTGTTTCTGGTGAGACAAAAGGGCAGAAGAAGAGTCAGGTGACTTGCTCATCACACACAGTCTATGCAGAAAGCACTCACCAGCACTGAAGCAAGCCTTGACAGCCCTGAGATCCCTTGTGGAATGTGGCAAGACAGAGGAACTGTTGTGGGACCCTTGCTCACAGAAGGCTGCCATGTCTCCACAGTTCCTGTGAGGCTTGGAACTTCACCATGCCCCCAGATAACAGGCTGTAAGGCTGCTCACCCTGGCTCCACAGTGACAGCCACGCTACGCTGTGCTTCCCTGGTCTGTCACCAGTGCTGCTTGGTTCAGTGTTATGCCAGCTTAGGGGCATCCTTGAGGGCTGAGGAGGTAGAGAACTCACTGTATGTGCCTTTGTTTTTGCCACTGGTGTAAGCAATAAACTAGACTTGTGCATAAAAGCCCTGGCAGAATATACAGTTAATCCTTTTTCAGAAAGGAAAAAAGTCAGGATACATGGCAAAAGGGAAATGAACCAGTCCTTATTCACAGCCCAGCTCAACACTAGACTGTAGAAAGTGGGTCAGTGCTAGGGGAGGGTGAGTCCAGTCTTTTTTGTTGTTGTTGGCCATGGGGCTTGAACTCTGGGCCTGGGCACTGTCTCTCAGCTCTTCAGCTCAAGGCTAGCACTCTACCACTTGAACCACAGCACCACTTCTGATTTTCTGAGTGGTTTAATGGAGTCTCATGGTCTTTCCTGCCCGGGCTGGCTTTCAACTGAGATCCTCAGCTCTCAGCCTCCTGAGTAGCTAGGATTACAGGCGTGAGTCACCGGCACCCAGCCCGAGTCCAGCCTTAAGTCTGCCACACTCCATCTTTCTGTTCTATAAGATACCTCAGTTTGGGCTGGGAAGTTGGCTCAGTGGTAGAGTGCTTACCTTGCATGCATGAGGCCCTGGGTTCGATTCCTCAGAACCACAAAAGCAGGAAAAAAAAGATGGAAGTGGCGCTGTGGCTCAAGAGCACTAGCCTTGAGCTGAAGAGCTGAGGGACAGTGCCCAGGCCCAGAGTTCAGGCCCCACGACCGGACCAAAACAAAAATCAAAAAAAAAAAAAAAAGATACCTCAGTTTCCCTCTAACAGCCAGTTCCTCTGTCTGGGTAGCTCTGCCAAAGCTTTTATACTCTGTAAATCAGTACAATACTATTACTAACCTATTGATCCATTATTGCCTTATTAGAATCAAGCTTAGGGGAAAGCATTTCTGTTCTTTGGAGAATAGTGCTAAGTTACTTCTTAACAGCCCAGTCTCTCCTTTATCAGACTGCTAGGAGAATAACAAAAAAGTAGAATTTAACTGAATAGTCTCGACTTGAACAAAGGCTCTGCAGGATATCCATTAGAAGAAAGGATGAGCTATTTTGTATGAACTTGAGGGGTTTTCTTTGTGTGTGTGTGACCCTAAATACCACCTGCTGTTCCATGACAATAATACAGGAATTCCTTAAAATTAAAACTTTGTAATTTAGCAACTCATTTGTCGGCCTCAAAAGGTAAGAGACAAGTGATAATGTCACCCAAAGCAAAGTGTGACATTGCATTACATATGCATTACTTATAGATAGTCATGAAGCCCTTTACACTATAAGCACTTCTAACAAGCTAGATGGTCTAGTTCGTAACTACATGAGGCAGGAAACTATAATTCTAGAAAAAGCAGAATGAAGGTGGTAAGAAGTGACAAATACCTCATGTCAGAAGGAGTCATTTAGATGTCTATTTTGTTGTTGTTGCTATAAGTAATTGCAGCTTAGTAATTTACAATACATTTAGCATCTTGAAACACTGTAGGGGAAAAGTCAAACAGCTCTCACTGTACTAAAACCAAGTCAATGAACTTGTTTATTTTTTCTAGAGGTGCCTTCAGCTTCCCAGCTTCTGGATGTGCAACGCACATTTTCCAGCTTCCGTACCACTGCTGCTTTCGTTGGCTGGTGGCCTCCACCTTCAAAGCCCCACCTCAGCAAATCAAGTTCTCCTACTTCATCATGCTGGCATCTTGTTTTGCCCTTCTTAACCTTTGTGGGCCCTGTAATTAATTAGGTCCAGAATAATCCAAGATCATGCTAGTTAAAGTCAATTAATGAGTGACCTATTTCCATCTTCAATCTTGATTGCTCTTGCTATGGGACAACAAACTTCTAAGTTCTGTTGCTTAGTGCATGGACACTTGAACATCTTTGGGCAGACCATGACTGCCTACCATGGAAGTAAACAGAAAATGAAACCGTGGGAACTGAAGTAGTCATCAAGCCATTTTGAATAGAGGCAAGTAGTTGTCTCCATAGTAACGCCCAGCTGAAAGAAGATAGAGCTGAAGTATTTGACATCACATTCTTCAGGCCAGGAGTGATGGATAATCAAGATCAAGATTTACTAGGATTAACATTCCTATGATCACAGGCTGAAAAGTTCATAATTATTTTAGCACTAGGAACCAGGGGGTTTAGACCTATAAACTTAGCTACACAGGAGGCTGAGAGCTGGAGGATCATGTTTCAAACCCAGCCCTGGCAGAAGAATCCACTAGACTCCATCTTTAAATAATCAGCAAAAAGCCAGACTAGAAGCATGGCTCAAGTAGTAGAGTACCAGACAAGCAAACAAAAAGCCCCCAGTTCAAACCCTAGTACTGTCAAAAAAAAAAAAAAAGGTATTTTAGGAAGGCTTTTCTAGGAATATGGTTACATTAAGGCAGTACATTAAGATAGTACACAGATGTAATCCCAACACTCAGAAAGCCGAGGCAAGATGTCAAGTTCAGTACCAGCCTGGGCTAAATACTGAGACTCTATCTCCTAAACAATACAAACAAAATAGAAATTGATTACCTTTTGTTTTGAAACAAATTTCAAAATAGAAAGGTATTACATTTTGTTTTCACAAAATAAACCTTTTACAATGGGTAATTTCACTTATCTAGAGAATTATACAAGTTGCCTCACTTCCTGGGAATGCTAGACTTATATAACTGAATGGTTATCATTCTTATTAATATAACATTCACTTTAACTTAGTTGTAGAGTTGAATGAGAATCTTTAAATACAGACACTTAATTTGATGCTAAAATTTTAGAAATATGTAATTTCCTTTAAAAGTCACCTAGAAACAGTGCTTTTTCTTCTCAAGAAAAACAATTTTAAGTAAGTTTTTATTGTGAAAATACTGTACAGGGGGGTTACAATTACATGAGCAAGGTAATGAGTACATTTCTTATCAAGCATTGTTGCCTCCTGCTTTGTTTTTACCCTACCCTCCCTTCCCTCCCATCTCCACAACTATACTCCCCCCTCCCCCGCACCTAAATTGTAAAGTTCGTTAGAAAAACAATTTTTTAATGGTAAGGGAAATAATCTTTGACTTTATTATGTGCACAGATGCTATTAAAATTTGAACATGAGAAATTTAAAATTGTATAAAATACACAAAAATCACAATTTGAATTTGGTAGATATATATATATATACATATATATATATATATATATATACATATACACATATATGTTTCATAAGCAGGATGGTTCTTTACAAAATGTCTATATTGCTGAAATGCTGAAATAGAGAACAGTCATTTTAGGAATAAATAGTCCACAGAAAGAAATGCAAATCTTTCGTGAGTAATAACTGTAAGTAAGCCACAGGTTATGCACACAGTACCCAGTACTCTACTACTCTGCTGCAATAACACAGTACTGTGATTCTAACAAGTTCTAACAAGCTGCAGACACACTGACTCCCTGCCTGAAGCCTTTGCCTTGAAAATGAATGACGACAGAAAAGAAAACGATCCAACTTAGAGACAGTTGCTTACAAAAGCAAAACACAGGGCTTCAATCAAGCAGAAAACCAGTCTCGTCACCTAGGTTATCTTTAGACCTGAACCCTTGCAGGTGTATGCTTAATTCTTCACAGGCTCAGGAATGCCACAGTTCACTCCACCACTTACCATCTTGTGTACGGTCTTGCAAAGGTTAATAATACCAAATCCCAAACAACAGCATAGCTGAACTCTGAAGGGTAGAAAATCTACCAAGCATTTATAGCCATATCACCCTACTCTCTTCTTATGCTTGTATCCACAGTTCATTTTCATCCATCTCTGTAGGTGATGCACTTTGCATGGAAAAAGACAAATAACTCCCATCCTCAGGTATGGGATTCTGTGTTGGCCAGTTGTTTTCTTGCAAGAGTGGTCTTGGAGACAAAATAAACTGAGTCTCAAAATAGTCTACAGACTCTCCATCTTCCTTCTCCAGTAGGAACTGATACTCACCAAATCGGACCATGCACCTGTACGGCAGATCTATCTTATTGAGGTAGCCCAGTTCCTGGCTGTCCACCATCAGGCTGGTCCGCCTACTCATATTTTTTATTTCAAAAGAGAGGATTGAGCTGTTGAATTGTTTAAATACCTGCAAAGAGAACTGGACTCGGGAAACCTGTCTGTCCAGAAAAGTATACTGACAGATACTGGAATTTCGTCCAACCTTCACCACTTGGCTAGAGGGGAGTTTCTCTCTGTTGTAAAACTTTATTGATTTAAATATTCCACCATTCTGGCCAGGATGGTAAACAGTCATCCGGAGACAAGTTAATGTCTCTTCTGTGTCAGCATCTTCAAAATTAGACATGATGAGCTCAGCCTGCAACAATGAAATCACCAAATTAGCTAAAAACCCATACTGCATGTGTGGAGAACTTTTTTTCTTTTTCCTTTTTTTTTTTTTTTTGTCAGTCGTAGGGCTTGAACTCTGGGCCTGGATGCTGTCCCTCAGCTCTTCAGTTCACGGTGACCTCTCTACCACTTGAACTATAGCACCACTTCTGGTTTCTGGTGGCTAAAAAGAGTCTATGAGTCTCGTGGATTTTCCTGCCTAGGCTGGCTTTGAAACCATGATCCTCAGATCTCAGTCTCCTGAGTAGCTAGGATTGCAGGCATGAGCCACTAGCATCAGACTTTTATTTTTCTTTTTGTATTAGTACTAGGGCTTGAACTCAGGGCCTCTGCACTGTCCCTTACCTTTTTCACTCAAGGCTGGTGCTATACTATTTGAGCCACTTATACCCTTTTGCTGGTTAATTGGAGATAAGAAGAAAATGTCTCTTGTCTGTCGGGGCTGGCTTCAAACCTGGATCCTAAGATTTCCTTCTCCTGAATAACTAGGATTACAGGAAACACAGGCACCCTGCAGTACGTGAAATTTTATTCTAATCTCTTTTCCTATCCATTTATATTTCCATTTCTGGTTTAACTATATGACCATACACATAATCTTAAGAATGACAAGGAATGATTATTAACATTAAAAGCTTGTAAGGGTAGCATCAAACAGCCTGTTCTTTCTCATTTAAACAGAATAATCTGAGCTCAAACAAAATATGGTCATTGTACTTTAAAAAGGAAGTCAGCAAAATAAATAATTTCTGGTTGGAATCCTATCAGAAGACATATGTGGAAAGAAAATATTGATTATTGTTTCACAACAAGATTATTATTATAGTGAAACATGGTTCAAAAGGAAATTCAAATGCCATAAACAGATTTATTGCAACTTTTTATCCTTACATCCTAACCTCAGTTTCTAGTAAGTAAATGAATCAAAAGAGTAAATGCTTCAAATAGTTCATGTATTCTATAGTTTAAAATTTTATTTTTAAGTGAAAAAGGCTGAGTTCAAGTCCCAATATTGGTGTGCTTACGTGCATGCATGCATGGGTGTGCACATATACACACACACGCACACACACACACACACACGCACAAACTTCAAAATTCAAGCATTATTTTTTTAAAAATCTAATAAGGTAGTTCTAAACATCACAGTGTACATTGGTGCTGCAATTATTTTTTATGATCAATGATTCCTAGTGACTGGCTGAGAAAACGACCCTGAACCACAAGTATCGTCATCCAACTGCTGCTAACCACATCCTTAGAGGCCTCAGTCCTGAGGCCCCACACTTCACCACCTGTCCCCTTGCTAATCACTGGAATATGTATACTAGTGCAACAAGAAAAGTTATTTTGACATAAAACTGCCACTTACTAACTATATATGTTTTTTTCAAAATTCAAACAGTAAAAAAGATTTAAAATGTCTCATAGTCCACTCTAATTCTTTTGTCTTCCTTCCTCACCTTCACCTCCCAAGTGCTGGGGATTATAGCTATGAAAACCACACCCAGATTAAAAAGTTGCTTGTGATCTTATAGTGACTTTCTCCAAACTTGTGTTGACACACACTACACTTACTTCTCCACAAGTAGACACAGGCAAGCGGTTCCAGCACTGGTGGAGTGGGCTGAGGTGTTGACCCAAAACCCTGTGATGATCCCCCTTGGTCTGATCATACTGTAGACCACCTCAGAAAAGCTAGCTTGTCTCCATGAGGACCTTAGTATGGCTCAGAAGGAAACTGCTGCTGGACCAGCTACAGACTGGTCTTGCTTTGGATATCTGGATTCTCTTTTTAGACTATCTGACTAGTAAAGTTAAATTCATTGTGAAACAAAGAAGTAGTTCTCAACTGAAAACATGCATGCATTATCATATCAGATGCTTTGTTGATCTGAGATCTCTCTTGCATTTTGCCCTGGCTGACCTTAAACCAAAATCCTCTTGATCCATCCTATCCATCAAAGTAGCTCAGATTACAAATTCTGATTCCGTGAAGATGGAATTGATTCATCATTCTGAGCCCTCCACGAACCTCCAGTGGATGGCTCTCTGCACTAGTCAGGGGACCATTTATTGAGTGGAAAGGGACAATACTACTTTACATCCACAACTCACTGGTGCTGACATTATCTCTGTTATAAAGAGAAGGAAATTAAAGAGTAATCAAAGGTGTCTTAAAAGATACATAGTGCTGGGTGCTGGTGGCTGGTAAGCCTAGCTTCTCAGGAGGCTAAGATCTGAGGACCATGACTCAAAGCCAGCTTGGGCAGAAAAGTCCATGTGATTCTTATCTCCAATGAACCAGCAAAAAAAAAGCCAGAAGTGGAGCTGTGGCTCCACCAAGGCTCAAGGGCCACACCCAGGCCCTGAATTCAAACCACAGGACCCTCCCTCCCTCCCTCTCTCCTTCCCTCCCTCCCTCCCTCCCCCCTTCTCTCTTTCTCTCTCTCTCTCTCTCTCTCACACACACACACACATACACACATACAAGATGCAGAATTAATGAGGATG
The DNA here is from genome assembly GCF_019054845.1 of Dipodomys spectabilis. Taxonomy (NCBI): domain Eukaryota; kingdom Metazoa; phylum Chordata; class Mammalia; order Rodentia; family Heteromyidae; genus Dipodomys; species Dipodomys spectabilis. The sequence continues at coordinate 20,718 of NW_024870974.1, read as the reverse complement.
AAGACTGTTTAACCAATTAATGTAGCGCCAGAGTTCATGTCGATGTTTCCTTAAATAAATGCCAACAGATATATAAATGCTAAGATTAAGAAATATTTGCAACTGGCATGTTGCTGTTCTGACACACAGAAACCACAGAAAACTACGGAGACACACATGGCTCAGCTGTCACTACTTGTGATACCGTTTTTCCTTGAGCTCCGCCCGAAGCATCATAGAGGTTCTACGCAGAGAATTACATTCTAGAGTCAGATTGTTCACAAAGTTCACTTTGTTCTATACCTAAGAACGAGAGCCATGGCACACGCCACAGCACGATTCTAGCGTTTTTGAAGCTGCTCATTTGGAACTGTTTTGGTAGTTAGGGATATTTCTAGTAAGATACGGACTGGAGTTTAATCTAAAGACTAGGACTTGAAAAGAACAAGGCCCTAATCCCCCACGGTGGGGAGGGGCTGAGGCAAATGGCGCCCAAAGGGCAGAGAGAAGAAAGTCAAGCAGCCACCACCAGCCAGCCATCTGAGAGGGCAACTTCTGGTGACAGACTCGAAGCGAACTGGTGCAAGGCTTCTTCGGTGCCCAGCCATGGCAAGTACTTGATAATGGGGTGCCCCCTAGAGAAGGAAAGGACCCCAAGGCCATCATCTGCGGGGACTCCTATTTTGGCCGCAGACAACAGCAATCTGTGTACACCCCACTGGGTTACGGATGGCATAGGTCAGACTGTAGGAGAAGTCAGAACAAACAAGCAAACCCCCTTTGAGGAGGAGTTTAATCTACATAGACCCCTCTGGATGACCAAAAGTAACGATCTGCCAACTACTGTGGACCCCCAGTCCTCACCCGGGGCTCCTATCTCTGACACAAAGGATTATCTGTGCAGACCACTCTTTATGACCAATAATGGCGATTTTCCAACCACCCCGTGCCCGCCAGCCTTTGACAATACGGCCCTCAGAAAGCCAGCTTCGGGTGTTCTCATGTCTTCTTTGAAGAAGCGGGATGTGCACAAAGCCCTTGTAATGACTAACCTCCGCCTTCAGAACTTAAAACATGAAATCCTGCAGGGCCAAGCCGTTGCATCCCAGGGGACTGAGTGTAAATCATCCATAGAGGACATTAAGCCCCTCAGAACCCCACAGAACAAGAAAGAGCATGCTACCATGGGCCCCAAAAGAGATGTCCAAACCCCTGAATTCTCAGCTTCAGCAGTGAATATCTCAACTGATGACCCGACTGCTGGATTCCAGCCCTCCAGTGCCAAATCTAGTCTGTCCGTACCAGCTCTTGACAGCCCCGCTTTGACCATCAAGCGCATCGTAAACACCTTTAGTGGCCACATAATCGAGGGCCGACTCACTGATAACCTGGCTGCCAGGAAATGCTCATCAGACAATGGGATTAAGCCAGGCAAGAGCAAGGTGGCATTGAAGACGGACAAGACTATGCAATGTGACTTGCGAACATTGACAGCAAAGAAAACGAACCTCTTCCGGGCCTCCTCAAACACCAAGGAGAAGCATAAAAAAAAGAGCTGTCCATTCATGGACAACTATGATGAATTCAAAGCGAGATATCATTCTACAAACAAAGAGGTCAAACAGCGAAGCAAGTCCTCGAATGCACAACTCCTGGGGGAACAAGGTTGTAAACTTTTAAACTGTCTATTGACCAAAAAGACAGTGAATGCTAAAAGAGTTTTGGGCACCATGGTTAGAAACACTACAAAGGTTGGTGCCTCCGCAGATGACGCTCCACTCGGCAGGTCCCGCTCAAAGCTCACAAAGAGAGTCAGGTTTGACCTGAGCTCCCCAAGAACAGAAGCCCCAACCACTAAACACCTGGTGGCTAGGGAAGCAGGCAACAAGCTTAAATGGTGCGAGGCTGCCTGTCCCACCGATATTGTCCTCAAAACCTCAAACCTCCAAAAAGTAAGGGGAGGAGCCACAAGATGCCAGGCTGCCAAATCTACTTTGGTAGTGGAAGATTTAAACACAGATGGAACCACCTTGCTCAGCAAGAACATGCAAGAAACTAAGAGCCCCCAATTAACTGAGGCCGCCACATCTGTTGACATCCAGGCTGCTGGAACTCGTTCAGCAGGGGTCACCGACCAAACTGAGGCCACGGAGAGCATGAAGGTCATGGATCAAACAGTTTGCCTCCCGAACATAGCAAGCCAACCGGCTGAACTCCTACCTGCTCGGGCTAAGCTTGCCAGGCCGTTAATACTCACCAAAAACATCTTTCTCACCATCCACCCTCTGCGCCAAACCAATGGACTTTTGACTGACAAGGAGAATCTGAAAACCAAAGAAACTAAACTGCACAAGGATGACTCGACCACAAAAACAGTGCAGCAAACCCTGCGCCTTGGACGAGTTATACTCTTACCAGCCAGGGTTAACCCAGCAGAATTGAAAGAGCAAAGGGCTGCTCTGGACAGCAATGAGACCATCTGTGATCTTGGAATCATAGGCACCAATCTCAGTCTTGCTAATCCACAAGTGGAAAAACTGCAAGAATTTCCTAAACGTGGATGCAGCCGAGGTAAATATCCAACGCCTCACAGCGGTACAACAGGCTGTGTAGCACATTGCGTTGAGTGAGCACACAGCATTCATGCGAGTGCATGGAGTGGAAGGCCATACTTTCTGAGTGCTCCACAGGCCATACACAATTACCAACTCTTAGAGAGGAAAACAAAAGCTCCAAACAACAGAAATTGCCCAAATTAAAAGATAACTTGGAAGATAAGGAGAAGCATCAAGAAAAATAGCTATTCAAGAAAAAAAAAAACACCCCAATCTGTTATGAACAGTTGCAATGAAACAGGAAGCAGCTACATGAAGAAACTTTGTAAAGGACCCTAAAACAGCCCTTCTGGAACATTCCGTCATAAATGCCAAACAGTGAAGATGACCAGTCATTTGTGGGACTTAGTACCCTAGCCAGGGAATATAACCCAATGTTTCAGCCATGATCCTGCAGGTGAAAATACAATCCATTTTATGTGTTCCAGAAATTATAAGTGATCAAAAACTTAAATATAAACTGCCACTTTATTTATGTATAAACATGTGTATCAAAAATTAGGCTAGAAACAATCCTTCAATGTGACCTTGGATCCAGCATTAAAATTTTTAGTGAACTATCTAGTTGTTTTTTTTATTTTAACAATTTCAAGAAATTGCAAAACATGCCTAACTAAAAAATACTTTTTAAGAAAATTACCAAATTTTCACCAAATTACTTGATAAAAAAAAAGTCTCTAGTATTTACTGAAGAATGTAATTCACATTCTTTGGAAATGGGTGCTATTGCTTAAAATATACTAATAAAAGAATTAAAAATACTGAAACAGAAATAGTCTGGACTTTTGTATTGTTCCATTAATAATACATATGAGCAGCCAGGTGCCCATGGCTCATGCCTGTAATGTTAGCTACTCAGGAGGCCAGTACTAACTAGGGGTTTACTGCTCAATAATCTTCAATGAGGTCACTTCTGTGTGCCATCTTTACTAAATACTGTCATTAAGACTATGCTAGGTAAAGAAAACAACAAAAAAGAGTTGGGGATTTAGCTCAGAGGAAGAGCACTTGCCTGGCTCAAAGTGCTAGGCCTTGAGTTCAGTCCTCAGCTCTGAAACAAAACAAAGAAAAAAACAACATTCCCTTTCTATGCTTGCTGAGATTTACCCTGGAAATACCACCTTTTGTCTATTTTGCAAAGTTATGCTGTAAGCCTTTGGAAAGAGAACTGATGGTCCATCCCTTTAGACCTGTTGCTCTAGCAACATGAGTGTCAACAAGAACGAAAGCCCAAGTGATGTGAGCAGAAGGGATACAGAAAAACCACTATTTCATTTCACTTTTCCTTTTTTCCCATCATAACTTCAGTCTGGGTCCAAGAAGGAAGGGTCAAAGACAGATACATAGAGGATATGTAAGTTGAACAAGAAAGTCTAGTCTTTCTTGAGATTTGGGGGGAGATTTGTTACTGCGCTCTAATCTGACCTAACAAATGCATTCCTCTGTTTTAGGAAGGTATGAAAGACAGCAGACTAACCTAAGAGCTATTTGCTATCAGGTGTTTCTCAGCCTTATGACTTCTTTGTCCGTGGTTCACAGTTGTAATCCTATGTGCTCAGGAGGCTGAGATCTGAGGAACATGGCAGGAAAGTCCATGAGACTTTCCAATTAACTACTATAAAACAACAACAAAAACCCACAAGGTAACACTAGTAGAAACTAACCAAATAACTAAAAGGACAAAAAAAAATTACATTTAAGATTGAGATTGATGGATGTTTTATAAAGTGTATAGGTACTCCAATTAGTCTTAAATTGCCAATAACCATGAGCTGATATAGTGGTACTGGACATTGTATATGGAAAACACACACACACACACACACACACACACACACACACACACCGAGACCAGGAGCAGAAAGAAGAGTCAGTCTTCACTGTTCACCCTGCACCTTTGGAACTGCATGCTATGTGCATTCAAATCTCTTTAAATATTTTACCCATTTTCTTTACAAGAAACATCAGGTATAGGTCTGTGTGTGTGTAGGTCTGTGTATGTGATTAAAATGGAGTTGGAGATTAGCAAAGTATCAGAATAGAGCAAAGTTTGATATCTGGCATCCCCAAGTTGTAAAACAACTGTTTGACAACTGATTTGACAAACAGATCCACATTAACAAAGGAACTACAATAAACAGACAACAAATATAGAACTGAAAACAAGCCATATTCTCAGCCTTGTCAGGGAAAGCAGAAGGGGTCCGTTCACTCCTGATCTATGGAGAGGGGGCCGCCTCTTCAGTGTACAATCCTGGGATTTCCACACTCACCTGGGAGTCACAGAGCTGCACACCGGTTAGATTCTGATTCTAGAAAATGCTTCTGGCCACTCTCTAGGGAAAGAAGAGTGAATACATGTAAGGTGTGGACACAGAGTGCTGAGGAAAACACCCTTGCCATTGCCCATGCCCATTGCAGGGCTACCGATCTCCACCCCTGTGGTCCTGCAAAACTGAAGAAATGTACTACTCCACACTGCTGATGCCTGCTTGTCTTTCAAATGAAAAAAAATCAAATTTTATACCAAGATATGTTTGCTAAGAGGAGCCAGATGTCCGAGCAGTTTAACAGAACATTTGGCATCCTTGAGTGCCCATGCATGCCAACAAGTTTTCTCATGCTTGAAGAGCGTTTTTTCTCCTGGTGTTCTACCTCTTGAGCGATGCCTCCAGCCTCGCCTTTTCTGCCTATTTTGGAGACTTTTATGCCCTGGCTTACCCTAGGGTCCTAAAGAGGTCTCAGCCTCCTGAGTCACTTGGATTACAGGTGTGAACCATGGGGCCCTGCAAGAGTTTTCTTTTGCTTCTTTTGGAAACAGTTGACTGTAATAATGATGTGTTATAATCGATGATGTGTTAGGAAAGGTTCCCTGGGAATTCTGGCTTTCATCCTTCCATGGCCCAGTTCTTCACCTTCAGGAGAGAGTATGTGACTGCTGTAAGTTGTGAAAGGCTTTTCTCCCCAACAAACACTCAACACTGAACCAGGCAGTAGCTCATACCTGTAATCCTAACAACTCAGGAGGAGGCGGAGATCTGAGGATTGAGGTTCCAAACCAGCCTGGGCAGAATATCCATGAGATTCTTCATCTCCAATGAACCAGCAAAAAGCCAGAAGAAGAGCTATGACTCACATGGTGGAGCGACAGACAGCCTGGAGGGAAATAACTAAGTAAGTTCTGGAACCCAGGCCCTTAAATTCAATACCCAGCACACACATATTCTCTCTCTCTGTCTCTCGCTGTCTCTGTCTCTGTTTCTCTCTGTGTGTCTCTCTCCTCTCTCTCTCTCTCTCTCTTTCACACACACACACACACACACACACACACACACACACACACACACACCAAATAAGAGCATTAAGTTGATAGGAGAGAAAGAGAAAATTGGCCAACACAGCAAAAGTTAGCCTCCCACCCAAGCTCATCACCCAACGGCAGGGCATTGAAGATTCTGGCAAACCCCGCGGTCAGCCAGCGCATCTCAGATCACAGGTCTTTAAAAAAGGGGAGGGGGGGAGAGGTGCATGTGGGGTGACCAAACCTCAAACCCCGGGGCGGGCGGGGGGGAGAAGAGACCCTCAAGCGGGCGATTGGCCGATCCCCAATCCGAAGCTCACCATCCCACTTTTCTAAGACCCAAGGCCCCAAGGCTGCGGCAGGAAGTTCTGGTCCAGAACCAAAGACTGGGCCCTCGGCAGAGCCCAGTCTGGACAGGAGAAAAAGGAAAGAAAGAAAGAACAGCAACAACAAAAATCCTGTAGAACCCATGAAATCGCGTCGGGGCCTCGGGGTGCCCGGGAGGAGGGGTGCGGGAGGAAACGTCAGCGGCCACCCTGCAAAAACAGTACTCCCCCTCTCCACCCCCCCCCCCCCCGGGTTCTGATTAGAAGAAAAAGAAAATGCTTGCAACACACAGGAAAAGTGCAAAGAAGACACGCCCCCATCTCCCATCCGTTCTGGGGTGTTCCCCTCATTTTGTTCATGTATTTATTGACTTGTTTTTTAAGCCTTTTTTGGACGCATCCCTGGGCTAGGGTCGAGCTAGCTATAGTGGGGTTTTTTTGGAGGGGGGCTATTTTTTCCTAACTTTTCCTTAATATCTGCCCCCTGTCTGCCCTCCAGGAGGTGGAGCTGGCCACGTCCCCCCGGTCCCCGGTCCCCCCATTCCTATCTGGGGGACCCGCCTCGCCTCGCCTCGCCCCGGGACTGGGGCTCCGAGGGCTCACCTTGGGGTTGGCGGATCTGTGATCTTTCCCGGACAGCTTCGCTTTCAGGGCTCGGAGCAGGCAGATCCGCCGATCCGCAGACCCGGAGACGCGCGCGGGGCTCGGCGAAGGCGCAACGCTCTGCCGCGGTCTGTGCGCGCGGGGGGCCGGGCTGAGCTCGGCCCGGTCTGTGCGCACGGGGAGGCCGGGCTGAGCTCTGCCCGGTCTGTGCGCACTGGGGCCCGGGCTGCGCTCGGCCGGGTCTGTGCGCACTGGGGCGGGCTGCGCTCTGCCCGGTCTGTGCGCACGGGGGGGCCGGGCGGCGACGCGCGCGCTGGGCGTAACCGAGCCCGGCCTCCTCCCGCTCCGCTCCCAGCAGCGCGCAGCCCGCGCACCCCGGGGCCTCTATAAAGGCTGCGGGAGGGCGGGAAGCGTCCCGGAGCCCGCCCCTTCCCTCCGCGAGGTCTCCGCCTCCGGTTGGTCTCACAACCGGCTTCCAAGCTCCCTGCGCCGGCCTGGACCACGCCTTCCTGAACCTGGATGCCCAGGCCTAATTCTGAAAAGAAAGGAACTAGGTCACCACAATCCTAACTTACCTCCCCACCCCACCCCCCGCCCCAACCATGCTGTCCTGGGGTGCTGAGCAGGCAGGGAGTGGAGGTCATTCTAGAGATGTGTAAACTGAGGCCGCGGCAGGATTCCTCCCACCCGGGGTGGGGGGTCCCCGCGCTTTCCTCCCTCCACCCATCCCCGGACCTGTCCTGATGCCCCAGAGTCCAGGGCGCCAGAAGCAAAGCCGGGGTACAGGGGGACCCCTGGCACCGAGTCCCTCCGAGCTCAGTCAATAGGCACGACCACTGTTCTGCCCCGAGAGGGTTAGAGAAAAAGCTAAAGATAACGATATCCGGAGCAGACAGGACTGGGGTGGATAAGGAGAAAATGGGTTGGAATTAGAGGAAGGACCTGGCAGCCCTAGTTCATGGTTGGGGAGCCTGGGCACTGCTTCTTAACCAATGGAAGCCCGTCTGTACGCTGGATTCTGTGCTCAGCTTCACGACAGGCGCTTATTTGTGGACGGTTTCCCACTGGCAATAAAACTAGATAACAGAATTGCAAATCAAAGAACACTGAGATTCCATCTTACCCCAGTCAGAATGGCTGTTATGAAGAACACATGAAATTTTGCCCCAGGTTTGGGGAAAAGAAACCGTCATACACTGTTGGAGGGGATGTAAATTAGAGTAGCCACTAGGGAAGTCAGTGCTTAGTTTCCTCAAAAATCTAGAAGTAGTACTAAAAGTTCCACTACAAATGATCCTGCTCTATGCCGACTGAGGCAGTAAACCTATATAAACACTCGTGAATGAATAAAGAATGTGGTGTGTATGTCATGGAATATTATTCCGCCGTAAAGAAGAAAAAAGGATGTCATTTGCAGGAAAATGGATGGAATTGGAGATTATCATATTATGTGAAGCAAGCCAACATAGGGCTTTTCTCTCATAGGTGGAATGCAGGCCTAAAGTAAGCACAAAGAACACATGAACAAACAAAGGGGGATTATATGGGTGGACACTAGCAGGAGAGGGCAAAAGGTTCATGGAGGCGTATGATCCAGCACTACTGTATACGTAAATGAGAATATCACAATGAAACACATTATTTAGTAAAATAAAAGAAGGACCATTCATTTGAAAAATAATATAGGCTGGGAGCTGATGACTCATGCCTGTAGTCCTGGATACTCCGAAGGTGGAAATCTGAGGAACACAGTTTGAAATCAGCAATAAAGGCCAGAAGAATCTTATCTCAAAAACAGTCAGAAGAAAAGCTGTGGCTCAAGTGGTAGAGTGTCAGCCGGGAAGAAAAAAAAAAAGCTAAAGGCTCAGGCCTTTAATTCAAGCCCCATTTTACACACACACACATACACACACACATACACACACACACACGAAGATATGGATTCTACCCCACCCCTGGGCAAGAAAGCATACACATACGTGAGGCAGATTCCAGTAAGGTCAGCAATTGTGTTTGTTAATCATCAACATTTATTATTTCTTCTCTACTAGAGAGACAGCCAGGTGTCCTCTTTCAGTTGAAGATCATTAATGCAGAAGATAGCACATGCAACTTGATAATGCAAATAAACTCATACCATAAAACACTTTTACCAGAAGAGTAGTTTCTGCTATCTGCTATAAATATGCTTAATAAACTGCAAAGGACCATAGAAGTAGGGCTTGTTTTGGGTTAGTCTGGGTTTTGGTGTTACTGGGCCTTAAACTCAGGGCCTCTGTGTTGCTAATCAACTGCTCTACCACTTGAGCCATACCTCCATCCTTCAACAAGGTGTTCATAGTAACATTAATAGAGATACTGAATCGTTGCTGAAATTGGAGGTGCTGGAAATTATTTTCTTCCTAAGTTTCTCTGAAGATGAATGACTTAGTTGATTTACTAAATGACCCAGAAAGAGACTTCAAATAAATACAGATTGAGAGAAGAATGTAATTTTAGTGATGGTTGTTTCCATTGGACAATTGGTTTTTCTTTTTTTTAATCTTAAAACTAAAAATAGTCTTATAGGAACTGAGAAACAGTCAAGAGTTTAGTTTCTGTTCCCTAAGGCATTGGGGGCATGCTGGACAGGGGTCAAAGTCAGCAGGTGGGTAGAAGTTGTCCCTGCTTCTCTCTGAGCACTGTGCTGTGCTCAGTCTTCAATCTTGACTGTCAGTCTACATGAAAACTGACAAAATGTCCAGAAGGCTTCTAGAAGCTTGAATAAGCCCAGAACTGAAAGGAAATGTACCCATTTCTTTCTGTAACTTCAATTGATTGAGGTTTATGAAGATCTCCAGGACATATTTACAACTTCAATGATTTTAAGTCACTTGTACTTAATTGGTAGGTAAAGTAATTTGTAATTTGTGCTTTATTGCTGTTTGTTTTGGGAGTGTGTGTGTGTGTGTGTGTATGTGCGTGCGTGCGTGTGTGTGTGTGTGTGTGTGTGTGTGTGTGTGTGTGTACACTGGGACTTGAATTCAGGGTCTGAGGATAATTTCTTAGCTTTTTTTGCTCAAGGCTGGCACTCAACAACTTGAGCCACAGCTCCACTTCTAGCTTTTGGGTGATTAATTGGAGATAAGAGTCTCATGGACTTTCCTTCCCAGCTGGTTTTGAACTGTAATCTTCAGATCTAACCTCCTGAGTAGCAAGAATTACAGGCGTGAGCCATCAGTGCCCAGCAACTGTTTCTGTTTGGGCAAAATAATTCAGAAGATTTTGGGGGCTTGAACTCAGGGCATGGGCACTGCCCCTGAGCTTCTTTTGCTCAAAGCTAGTGTTCTACCATTGGACTCACAGCTCCACTTCCAGACCAGAGATCCTCAGATTTCACCCTCCTGAGTAGCTAGGATTACAGCGTGAACCACCAACCTCTGGCTTCAGAAGTTATTTTTTAAATGAAAAGAAAATTTTACAGATTTATTACCAATTTTCTTGTTTCATCTTCATCCAATGTCAAAGTTGAACCAAATAGAGCAGTACTAGCTCTTTTGGAAAACAAGAACATCCCTCTTTGATAGGAAAAGTGGCTTTATTTTTGCAGGAGCACAGTTAAAACTTTCTGTAATGAAAGGTGACTCGGAAGCTGGATCCTACTGGCTCATGCCTGTAATTCTAGCTACTCAGGAGGCTGAGACCCTGAAGGCGAATCCACATGTAAAGCCAGCTCAGGTGGAAAAGTCTGTGAGACTCCGTCTCCAAATAATCAGCAAAAATCAGAGCTGGCGGCATGACTTAAGGGGCAGAGTACCAGCTGTGTACAACAAGAAAACCAAGCAAGAATGTGAGGCTTTGAGTTCAAGTCCTGGTGAAGGAAGGAAGGAAAAGAAGAAAAGGAAGGAAGGATGGGTGGAGAGAGAAAGAGAAGAGGAGAGATACAGGAGAGTGGAAAAGAGAAAAGAAGAAAGTTTGTTTGTAAGAAAATTACAGAAGGAAGTACTGACTCTTAGCTGGGAAGGTGGCTTAGTGATAGAGTCAGGGACAGTGCCCAGGCCCTGAGTTCAAACCTCAGTATTGGCAAAATAAATAAATACGTACATACATACAAAGAAAAGGGCTGGGAAGGTGGCTCAGTGGTAGAGTGCTTGCCTCGCATGCATGAGGCCCTGAGTTTGATTCCTCAGCACCACATAAGCAGAAAAAGCCAGAAGTGGCTCTGTGGCTCAAGTGGTAGAACTCTAGCTTTGAGCTGAAGAGCTGAGGGACAGCGCCCAGGCCCAGAGTTCAGGCCCCACAACAAGAAAGGAAGGAAGGAAGGAAGGAAGGAAGGAAGGAAGGAAGGAAGGAAGGAAGGAAGGAAGGAAGGAAGGAAGGAAGGAAGGAAGGAAGGAAGGAAGGAAGGAAGGTAGGACTCTCTATCAGCAAGGCCCCAACAGAGGCTTGCACTGCAGACTGTTCCCACAGGCCTGCTGTAAAGGCCTTACTGGTAGTTCCCATTTGGAAAAAGAACTAAAGAAGAACGAGCGTTCATGCTCATCTCATTGTGGTTATATCATCTTAATAAATTAATTCTTTTCTCATGAAGTGACTTCAAAGATGAACACTTTCTCTCGCACTTGTGTGCACCTTTTCCATTAGACCAAGTGGTCTAATTCACCTCACCTGTGAATTTGATGCAGGCCTAGGGTAGGGCTGGGGGTGGGGTAGGGATGAGGGGGCTTTTACAATTAGTGCTCTTCACTCTACTTAGGTAAGTGCTCTGAGTGGAAAAAAAACAAAAAGCCCTAAGTAGCAAACTGACTTATTCCTGGAAGACATTAAAAGGAACTCTTTAGAGACACTCCCAAAAGCTGAGCTTGGATTATTTACCAAATCAAAACAGAAGTTATTAGACACCTATGTTCTTGATACAAAAAAGGGTCATTTATTTAAAAATTTTAGTGCCTAACTTAATTGGAATAATATAAAAGCACCACAATTCAACACATTTCTGTCTAGCTTTGAGCAACATAAGATGTCCGAGTACTGCTGGTGTTAGGAAATAAAGTAAAATCTTGTGTCAGAGCTCCTATTCAAATCACCGTGTCCCACTGGAAAATGTTCTTCCGTCATCTCTAACAGCCCCACGATATGGGTTCCACATCAGTACTATTTAGTAACTTGGCTGTTTGGGACTATAAAGATTTTTGCTCAAGGAAAGAATCTTAAGTATATCTTTTAGATACTTTCTCATTTAAAATTAAAAAAAAAAATAGAGGAAGTTTAATTTGTGACCAGGCAGTCATATCCTATAGGAGGAAAAGAGTTGCTTATCTGTTTGTGTCTCTTCATTGTTGGGATCCATGATATCTATTCTCTATACCCTACTGACTTCCTTGTTTATTCAGATTCTTAGATCTACACATGCCTTTGGGTGGCATCTCATAGCTGGGTGTGACCCAGCCAACAGCTAGCCAGAAAAACACCTGCAACTGTCAACAACCAGCCCCAGGGGAGATCTTTAGCATTCTGAGCTGCCTGCACCCCAATGTCTGGCTGATGGAAACATGACATAAATTTTTAAAAGGCTGTGTTTCATTTGGTTGATTGTTTCCATTCATTATAGAATCTACCTTTATTTTCCCTTGAAATTCTTTCTTTTTTTTCTTTTTCCCCACAGTCCTGGGGCTTGAACTCAAGGCCTGAGTACTGTCCCTGAGCTTCTTTTGCTCAAGGTTAACACTCTTACCACTTGAGCCACAGCACCACTTCTGGCTTTTTCTGTTTATGTGGTACTGAGAAATAAAACCCAGGGCTTCATGCATGCTAGGCAAGTAAGCACTCTACCACTAAGCCACATTCCCAGGCCCCCTTTGAATTCTTAAAATCCTATAAAATGACCATGTTTTTTTCATGACACCATTTACATACATTGAAAATGCATCTTCTATAAATAGTTTACAGGGAATTTAATGGGTGCCATCTTAAGCTGCAAACATTGAGACAATTTGTTGCACAAAGGCGCCAGCCCTGAGTAAAAAAGGCTAGAGGAGCCGGGCACCAGTGGCTCACGCCTGTAATCCTAGCTACTCAGGAGGCTGAAATATGAGGATCGAGGTTCAGAGCCAGCTCAGGCAGGAAAGTCCGTGAGACTCTTATCTCCAATAAACCACTAAAAAACCGGAAGTGGCGCTGTGGCTCAAGTGGTAGAGCACTAGCCTTGAGCTGAAGAGCTGAGGGACAGTGCCCAGGCCCAGAGTTCAAACCCCAGGACCAACAACAACAACAAAACGCTCTGTTACAACTACACTCAGTGCGGCCTCCCTGATCCCGACCCCAGGGAGTTGGGAGCATACCCCCAATAAACTTTCCTGTCCATCTTTTTATTCCTCTCTGCGTGGTCCTTTTCTCTCCTAAAACCTTACATCTGGTGCTGAAACCCAGGAAGGCGGTAGTGCTTCCCTTTGCCCTTGGGCGACCTACGGGCACTGCCCCTTCTCAGTCTCTCTTCCTCTCCTCCTTTTCCTGAGGCCTCCTCCATTGGGAGCACGGAGCTTACTTTGGGCTCTACAGCCCCTTGACAGACCGGAAGCCATGCATATCTTGTGGACGGCCACCAGGTGGCTTGGGATATTATTGGTCATCCGAGGCCTGTCCCCCCCTCCCTCTCTCTTTCTCTCTGTCTCTCTGTGTGTCTCTTTCTCTATCTGTCTCTCTGTCTCTGTCTGTCTCTCTTTCTCTGTGTCTCTGCCTGTCTGTCTCTCTCTGTCTCTCTCTCCCCCTCTCTCCCCTCTCTCTCCCCCATGATCAGGCCAAGGAACTCAGGCCCACCTTCTAAACATCCACTACATTCAGATTGGATGACTCCACACCTACTCTCCCAGGGTGTCCTGGCCTGCTCCCTCAGGAACTCTCCTCCCAGGAACTGGGATCTGTCTGTGAGTCTCCCTCCGGGGCCACTGGGCCCGGCTCTGAGAATAGCCAGGGACACCTGTCATCTCGCTGCTCTGCTGCACGGTAACTCTTGGGCTGAGACAGGACTAAGCCATCTTCAGCCTTAGTTTTACCCCGGGCTGCCTGGGCACCATGGGAAACCAAAATTCCAAACCAGACCCATACGCTCCTTTGGGTTGTTCATTGGCTGACCTCATATCTCTAGGCCTTAGGCCTGACCTTCATCTTCCTCTGTAACTGGGAAGGGCCTATCTACCAGCTCCATAACCAGTCGTGCTGGCCTGAAAATGGGACTTTCAATTTTCACATATTGCCCGATCTCCACAGTTTCTGTGAGTGAGTGGGAAAGTGGGCTGAAATTCTGACCACCAGGGATTCCTCTACTTACATCCCTCCCTCCGTCTCTCCTGTCTTTATCTCAAATCTTGCTTCTGGGGCAAGATCCCTCCAAAAGCTTTCCCCCTCCCTCTCCCCCTCCTGACCCTCTCGACCCTCAGCCCCTCCGCCTGTAGCGGCCACTGCCCTATGCGCCAGCTGAGCCCACTGGGCTGAGGTCTGATATCTCGCCTGGCATGATCTCTGCTATACTCTGCTTCACTCTCACGATGGAGGAGTGTGAGCGAGTCCCTCAGGCTGTCCAGGCTCATGGGGATGAGATCCACCTTGCAGGTACCCCCATGTCTGTGGGGGCTGAGGCCATCTCCCCGACAGGACCCTCACTGGGAACTGGTACCAGACAGACACACAGGTAGGCATGGCTGGACGCTGGCAGAGGGACAAAATGATTCAGAGCCTCTTGGCTAGTTGACAGGCGGCCTCCCACAAGGTTGTTCATTTTGGTAAATTGAGGGAAATTACTCAGCTCTGAAATGAAAACCCCGTCGCCCGTTAGCCAGACTAAATACACCCCCATGGACCCCGCCTTCCCGGCTGCTGCCTGTGTTTTGGTCTCTCACTTTATCTCTCAGTTAGATCCAGACATAAAAAATAAACTCAAGAAGGGGGAAGATGGCTCTCAGACTCCTATCCGGGACCTGGCAAACGTGGCCTTGAAAGTTTTTCATGCCCACGAGGAAGAGGAAAAGGCTGATAGGGAACAGGCTGCCCTCTCAAAAGCACTGAGTCAACCATTCTTCCAGTGGAAACTCCAAAACAAGCTACGTGCCCCAAGTCCCTGCTCACAACTTCTGCTTTTACCCTGCCTATCAAAGCTCTGCCTACAACTACACTCAGTGCGACCTCTCTGATCAGGACCAGGGAGTTTGCCCGGGAGTATACCCCAATAAACTTTCCTGTCAATCTTTTAATTCCTCTCTCGTGGTCCTTTTCTGGCCTAAAACTTTATGGAAGGAAGGAAGGAAGGGAGGGAGGGAGGGAGAGAGGGAGGGAGGGAGGGAGGGAAGAAGGGAAGAAGGGAAGGAAGGAAGAATACATTCTTTTTTTTGGGGGGAGGGGTCCGGTTGTGGGGTCTGAACTCTGGGCCTGGGCGCTGTCCCTCAGCTCTTCAGCTCAAGGCTAGTGCTCTACCACTTGAGCCACAGCGCCACTTCCGGATTTTTTCTTTTTGCTTATGTGGTGTTGAGGAACTGAACCCAGGGCCTCATGCATGCAAGGCAAGCGCTCTACCACTGAGCCACCTTCCCAGCCCTAAGATACATTCTTGATCAATGGATTCTTGATCAATTAATTCCAGGGCCAATTAATTCTGACCCTGGAAACTCCAGTCACCACTAAGAGACAGAGATCATGAAAGCAATATGAAACACAGAAAAAAAAATTGAAGGAGTTATATGGCAGTCATATGCTGTCTAACCAGTTAGTGATCTTAGTTTTTAGTTCTAACTTTCCTTGAATACTATTCCATGTCAGTGTGGTTTTATAGTTAAAAAAAAGAATAACCCTCCTTAACATTGTATTTAAATATTTATTTAGTTTATTAGTACATCTGTGTTAATTTTGTTAGCTATATTGAAGTTTGATCTGCATTAATTCTTAAAATGCATGTATCACTAGCTTCCTAATAAGCAATAGCATTTTGTATTATTAATAAGAGAAACCCTAAAATGTACAGAATCTGATTGGTCACATATTTGTTTTATTTTCTCCTAAAATAAAATATAAAATAGGTAATATTGATGAGGGAAAAAAAAAGCCTGATCTGGACTAAATGATCTATCCTCCATCTCTCCTTTTCTTTTTGTGTTTACTATTGTCATTGTATTGTTGGCTACATACCTATTCTAACAAGAAAGTTCCCCCATTGCATTCAGATTGTTACGCCCACAAATACATGGCTACTACCCGCAATTTGAAGCTTCAAATTTACGGCATACTTAGTTGTATATTAAAATAATTAAGGTGACAAGGAAATCAGTATGTTCCAACACTGATAGAACTTTGGGGGGAAAAAGTTTAATTGTATTTCAAAATATGCTTCCTTCAGTTTTGTGTGTGTGTGTGTGCCAGTCCTGGGGCTTGAACTCAGGGCCTGGCACTGCCCCTGAACTCTTTTGCTCAAAGCTAGCACTCTACCACTTGAGCTACATCTCCACTTCCAGCTTTTTTGATGATTAGCTGGAGATAAGTCTCATGGACTTTCCTGCCCTGATTGGCCTTAAGTTGTAATTCACAGAATTTCCTGAGTAGCTAGAACTTCAGCTGCGGGTCACGAGGATAGCTGCCCTTGAGTATCTCGTTTAATCTAGGCTTAAATGACAAGATTTTCTTTCTACTCAATGTATTCTTCTTACCAAGACTTAAAAAAAATATTCCATCCCCTGCTTTCTGCCACTATGCCATTGATTTCTTCTGTCTAAAGTCCTCCTTGGTGGTCTTACCTTATATTCCCATCCTCCTTCACTATGTGAATCATTGAGGGCTCTAGACCAAACTCCCACTTCATTGTATCCATGACCATCACTCCCAGATGCCTGGCTTGTAGGTAGAGCTTCCCGACTGGGTGTGTGACCTACTTGCCCTCTTGAAAGTCTTAATTTTTAGACAAGAGCTCTACCCTCCAATTATATGCTGTTCTTGTTTTGGGGCGGGGGCACAAGTGGTTTCTAGGTATTCTTCCTCTAGCTTCTGTGCAGATCCTTCTTTCTCTGCATAAATCCTAGGCTGGGTGTATAGCTCAGTAATAGTGTTTGCTTAGCTTCTACAAGGCTCCGGGTTCAATCTCAGAATTCTAAAATAAAAATGTCTCACCCATCTAAGTTGTAACATTAGCTAATTTTTTCTTGGTGGGCTTTTTCTTTTTCATCCTGTCTGTTCTTTGCTCATTTCTCACTGCAGTTTAAGCTTTTTTACTTCCTCTAAGTTATTTATCCATATTTCTCTCCCCCAGGCCTGGGAATCTATGTCCTGAAGATTTCTTTTCCTGTCTGTTTTATTTCTGCTGTTGTCACAGTTAGTGAAATCCTGTAAGTACTTCTGTCTAGAATATTTCTAGTCTTTCAACTCATTTTTCCTAATTCCTATTTTAATTTTCCCCCTCTTATCTAACTCCTATCCTACTTTCTAATCCATCTACCAGTTGGTGGGTGCTGGTGGTTCATGTCTTTAGTCCTAGCTACTCAAGAGGCTGAAATCTGAGGATTGCATTTTGAAGTTAGCTCTGGGGAGGAAGGCCAACAAGGCTCTTATCTCCTATTAACTTCCAAAAAAAAAAAAAAGCAGGAAATGGAGCTGTGGTTCAAGTGGTAAAGCTTTAACCTTGAGCAAGAAAATTTCAGGGACAGCATTCAGGCCCTGAGTTCAAGCCCCAGGACTGACAAACAAACAAACAATAAATAACCAACTTTCCAACTGCGAATGTTCTTTTTAAAAGAGTTGTCTCATTTTATGACCCTATACCTTAAATATTCTATGATCTCCCAATGTTGTTTTCAAGACAAATACTCACACTCCCTAGAATGAAACACAAAGTTCTTGTATCATGAACTAACCCTTGTCTATTTTTTCAGCTAAATTCTAGACACATCTTCCTGGGCTTACTTAACATTTGGCCAAAAAAAAAATCTTGAGCTCAGGGCCTGGGTATTGTTCCTGAGCTCTTCTACTCAAGGCTAGCACTCTACCACTTTGAGCCATAGCTCCACTTCTGACCTCCTGGTGTTTAATTGGAGTCTCATGGACTTTCTGCCTGTGCTGGCTTCAAACCATGATCCTTAGATCTCAGCCTCCTAGTAGCTAGGATTACTGATGTGAGCCACCAGTGCCCAGCTGATACTTACTTTTAACCACAGTAAGTAAATGAATGATCATTTACCAGCTTGTCTGGGCATTTAATATGCTAGATGATAAAACCTGGAAAATCAAAATGAATATGATAGTGAACCCAGTTCTTCTAAGTATGTTCCAATGTACTTGCTTTTCTAGATATCCATCTAAAATCAATTTAATGATTGAAGCTTGTGATTTTAAAGTTTCCATTGTCTTTGAAAACTTCCTGAAAGGGGACCCTACTGCATTGTTGGTGGGAGTGTAATCTTGTTGAACCACTTTGGAAAGCAATATGGAGGCTCCTCAAAAGACTCCACATAGAGCTCCCCTATGACTCATCACTTTTAGCCATTTACCCAAACGATCACAAACAAGGCCATACTGAAGCTACCAGCACAACTATGTTTATCACAACATTATTTACCATAGCTACGATATGGAACCAACCCAGATGTCCCTCAGTAGATGAATGGATCAAGGAAGTGATATATATATATATATATATATATATATATATATATATATATATATATATATATATATATATATATATACACACACACATATATATATGTATATATGTATGTATGTAATGGAATTCTTTGCCTCCATCAGAAAGAAGGACACTACCCCATTTATTAGGAAATTGAAAGACTTAGAAAAAATTATATTACGTGAAACAAGCCAGACCCAAAGAAACATAGGTCCCATGTTTTCCCTTATCAGCAATAACTTGTCTAGGACAAGAAGAAGAGGTCAAAAGCTATGTACATATGACCATATAAACTGGTGCTAAGTGAATTGAACCCCAAGATAAGGACACATGAGATTTTTATCTTTCTTGTTGTTCTTTTTTATACATTTTTTGTAAAGATACTGTACAGAGGGGTTACAGTTACATGAGCAAGGTAATGAGTCCATTTCCTATTGAGCATTGTTGCCTCCTCCTTTGTTTTCCCTTTACCATCCCTTCCCTCCCACCTCCACAACTCCCCCTCTTGTTGTTCTTTTTAATGTACTTATAATGTACTATGTGATTTTTTTTGTTTCTTTGTATGTTCTTCCCCCATGGTATAACCTCTGTTGTCATTGTATTTAATTTCAATGTCCTGCATCTTGTATTATATGTATTTCTAATTTGGGGAGGGGAAGGGAAATAACAAAATGCTGAAATAAGGATACAGGTTGACCTATTGTAACAATGAGATGTACAAGCCACTATGTTGAAAACGAACTTTACAACTTTGGGGGGGGGGAGTTAGAGAGGGGGGGGAGGGGAAGGGATGGTAGGGGAAAAACAAAGGAGAGGGTAACAATGCTTGATAAGAAATGGACTCATACCTTGCTCATGTAATTGTAATCCCTCTGGACAGTATCTTTACAATAAAAAATATATATTAAAAAAAGAAAACTTCCTGGAAGTCAATGTCATGATTATATGTTATATCTTTATGTTTCCATAGCCCCGAGGCTTCTGCCAGGAATCCTTATCAGAGGATGGTGCAACTGGTTCAGGCCACACAGAAGGCTAGTGAGTCACCTGCCTTCTTCTGTCTGCTATTTCCTCTTTTCCATGTGACCAAGGCCACGTTTTAGGCCCTAGAATCCCATCAAATGCCCAATTTCTGACATTTTTTGCTCACCCATCTCTAAATAGAATTCTGGGGGAAAAAAAATCTGCCTGACATATTTTTAAGATGATGCCCATCTTTTATTGTAATTTTAAATAGGGGACATGCTTAATATATAAAACTCTTACATACTCTTTTAAGTGAGTCCAATTAAGATGACACAGCCAAGTGATCACAGGTTCCATGGCACCCTGGTAAAAGCACGTGCAAGTTACTTTTTCAACAGTTGGAAATGTCACGTTCTTTTTCTTTTTGGGAAGGCCTTGAACTCTGGGCCTGGGCGCTGTCTCTCAGCTCTTCAGCTCAAGGCTAGTACTCTTCCACTTGAGCCGCATGGCCACTTCCAGTTTTCTGAGTGGTTTATTGGAGATAAGAGTCTCATGGCCTTTCCTGCTTGGGCTGGCTTTGAACCGCAATCCTCAGATCTCAACCTCCTGAGTAGCTAGGATTACAGGCGTGAGCCACCAACGCCCTGCTGTCATGTGCTTTTTTTAGCTCCTTAAACTCCTATTTTCCTTCTACTTCCTTTATAGACTTTTCTCTAAAAGAAAAGTCAATATATTTCAAAGATTTTATCATATTTTCTGCCATATATACAACTTATGTACTGAAATTATTATTTACTTCCTTTGACTATAAACACTAAATATTAAATGTTTTAGATTATATTGTAGATTACAACTATTAATTTTTAACTGATTAAAAAGACAAAAAGAAAGAGTTGGGCATTGGTGTCTCATGACTGTAATTACCTACTTAGGAGGCTGAGATCTGAGGATCACAGTCTCAAGCTAGACCAGGAAGGAGAGTCCATGAGGCTCTTTTCTCCAGTTAACTACTATAAAGCTGGAAGTAGGGCTGTTGAGAAAAAAAAGCTAAAGAACACTGAACTAAAACCTTGAGATCATGCCCAAGACCAGAGAAGAAGAAAGAAGAAGGAAGTAAAAGCAGCAGCAGCCACAGCAGCAGCCGAAGAAGAAGAAGAGGAGGAGGAGGAGGAGGAGGAGGAGGAGGAGGAGGAGGAGGAGGAGGAGGGAGGAGGAGGAGGAGGAGGAGGAGGAGGAGGAGAGGAAGAGGAGAGGAAGAGGAGGAGGAGAGGAAGAGGAGAGGAAGAGGAGGAG